>NW_027423761.1:1267500-1867500 GCF_013202065.1 Cotesia typhae
AATTCATTATCTGACTTAGAAACAATAGTCTGTCCTACTTTGAGCTTCTGAAGCAGTGAGGATCATGGGTGTGCTGTCTACTGTGGAACCACAAGTATTCCAGTTGGACAGTAGTGACCACTACGTAACAAACGACTAGGTGCTTTCAGCGCACGACTCAATAATGCGGTGCAGAGACCAGCCAGTCGTTTGTTACGTAATGGTCAGTACCTTCCAAGCACATTTAACCTATTTTTTCAAGACACTCTTGACTCCTGAGTGAAATAGTAACCAGTGATACTTTGTTTTCTCTATGTATGCAAATGTGGAAATCGCATGTCTCCCATTTTATTTATGCAAGCTTTACCAGTCGAATTGTCAACACGCAACAGTACTCTGCATTGTCTAAGGTCTACCGAGAAGCATTATAAACATTTTAATATAAATGTCGCCATTATTTCTAGTGAATTCATGTGTAGCTTCTACCCATCTATTTCTCATAGCCATAGCCCATAAGCTTTATGTTCCCCTCAGAAGATGTCCCAGCCTGTTAAAGATACGTACAAAATTATTGCTTATCTAAAATTGCCTGATCTAACGCGGCGAGTAGAAACAAGCAAACTTTTCTGCCACTTCTACAAATCACTTATGACAAAGTTTGGCTGAGATATTGTTTTCTCATTTGTAAGATCGAAAGCTAAAAATTGACTTATAAAAATACGTAACGCTGAGTTTAGGGCAAGTAGGTTTGAAACGAATAACTTTTTTTAGCTCTTGCAATAAAATATTGTTTTATGAACTGAAAAAAAAAAAAAAAAAAAAAAAATCTTTAGATCTCTCAATTTTAGTTCTAATTTTTTTGCTCTTCTTCGGCTCTTAATTTAGTATAATAAACAATTTCATAATAATAATAGTTTTTCTTTTCATCAGTATTTTCATTAATTTCCATAAAACAAAACGCTATTCAATTTTATAATTAATAAAACTTTTTTCAATTTCACGCAATCAAATTCAACTTTCAGTAACTTTAAACTAATTAATTTTTATTGATTTTACTGTTTGGTGACGGTGACAATTAGTCACGGTAGCTTATTATGAAGTTAAAAATTGTTTTATTTGTTCCCTACATCAGAGTTAAATTGAAAAAATTTTAACTTAAAAATACTTACTGCACAGCGTACATCATTAAAGAAGTTAACCTCGTTTTAACGACCAGTTACTCTAGAGTAGTAATAGTGAGGTTGATAAATGTTAATCGAAGTTCATTGATAGATTTAACTTCGAGTAACGTAGAACCATATATTAATTTCCATACTGGTGATATTTCTGTTATTACTGGCAAGAGGTAAAATTGAGATTGAAATTTCGACCCACTTGAACCACTTTAACCTTTATTTTATCGACCAATTTCTCGTGGGTACAATAAAGCTAATTACTGTGTCAACTCATTTTGATGAGATTGGTCGAAAAAAATTGATTTTCACTCCAAAAGTAGCTCGAGAGAGCACATAATTAGTTTTATGTTCTAATACGTCATTGATGTAAATAAAAAAGCGCCGAGATGAATAGGTAAATTTCTTGTTTGAATATTGAAAAAAACACGTCATTAAAAGGCAATAATGTCGTAAAATTTATTTTTTATTATATGATATGAGATCGACTACAACAAATAGATATTCAAAGAAATCTACACGGAAAAAAATTTCTGGGAATATTTACGATACAACTATTGTAAAGCTGGACCATACTTTCATTAGTATTAATTGTCAAATATTTTAGAAGAAAATTTACTATTTATTCATGAATTTTTCCAACTTACGATTAGAAAAAATGCGATATTACTATTGTAAAAAGTGAGAGATTAAAATTGTCCAGAGCTGCCTCTGTATCTTTCCAATAGAAGTATAACAAATTTTACAATAGTCGCATTGGAATGTTTTTCAATTAGTGTGAGTGATGGCCGTGCACAGCGCTAGACTCCGAGTTTATCTAAATGTTGAAGGACTTTGGTAGTAGTTTACTTCGGATAGCGTAGAGGGAGAGTCCCTGGCTGCCAACCAAAGAGTTCTGGGTTCGATTCCCGGATAGGACGAAAAATTTCGATTTCTTTTTTCGGTTACTGTAAAAGTAGCAATTAGTCCAACCTCCTATCTCTCTCTCTCCCTAAAACTTCTTTTAAAAAAACCGACTATCAATTTTTATAATAGTTGAATTGTAAAGTTCACAAACACATATTGTATAATTAGCTGTATAGTATTGGACTTTTTGAGTCTCTCGCTGGTCTTGTTTGTTGGATAAAATTTCCAATAGTCGATCGTAAAAATTACTAAATGAGAAGTACAGTCCACCGTTACTATTTTATGAAATAAAAATTACGATAGTAAAATAGTGAAAATTCCTTCAATTTTCTTTCCGTGTATAACAGATAAATTTCTCAAAAAATCTATTTAGAAATGAACATTGTTAGACGTTCTAGCTCCCTACTTTATATTCGTTTAGCGTTCGATTAAAAAAAAAAAAATTAACGTTTGAATTCTAATTTAAACGCACCATTTCTAATTTCGCAGTGATTATAAATTCAGCTTAGTGAAGTTGTCTATCTCTGATTAATGTTTCAGCTTGATTCGGCTGTATAATTTCTACGTAATCTGAAAATAGCAGTGATAACTTTTGAAACTTTGATTAAAAATGGAGGATGAGAGAACTAACTCCTGGATAATTATTCAAATTAAAAATCGATTCATTCATTCATTCATTATAATTATTATTAATTTTTTAATAATACACTTTACGAAAAGAACAGTTCCACAGATTATTTTTTTGTTAAATTTATTACGTGAATTCTAAAGGTCAAAAAATAAATTTTTCTCCTTTTTAAGCTTACGATGCTCAAAAATTTATCTATAAAAAAATTGTAAGTTCTTCGAACTTTAATATTTATCTTGCTACGCTTTGGAAGTCGAGGCTGTGATTAGTTTTTTTAAATTTCATTTTTGTATCTTGATATTTTACATTCAGTGATTAACTATGCATATATTTTGCTTGGTACTAAGAATAAATATTAAAGAAATAAAAAAATGATATGTCATTTCATTCCACCCTCACCTACATTCACGTGAGCGAACATTCAAATGAAATCTATATTTAAAAAAAAAAAAAAAATGAAGGCATAGAGAAAAAAAATACAGTCACAAAAAAATAAAACACACTCAACTTTTCAGCTCAGCGTTTTTCTCGTGCTTGCAGTGAAAGAAACTTCAAAGTCTCAAAATGTGTTCAAGCACATGAAAGTTGTGAAGGAACCTCAGCAAGCTCCCGGAAGCGATAAATTTCAATTATATCCCGGGGCTCGTTCGATCGATTCCACCCGGGTTTCCGGTATTTTCCGGGGATTTCAAGAGGATGCATTTTTTTGTGTTCTTAAGACATGAAAAAAAAAATAATTAAAAAAAAACAGAATAGAAAAAAAGAACGGTACGAAAAACGTGATAGAAAGAATGGTATCGTTAGTGGCGATGAAAAAAGCTCAGTTTATCTCAATTGCTAAGATCAATTTGCTTTCTGTTCTTTTCTTTAGTAGAAAAGTAAGGACTACGGTAAACGGTTTGAAAACTATCGACAACAATGACAATAAAAATAATTAAAAAAAAAAAATGAGAATAATGATCATAATATTAGCCAAGCTGTTATGTCATATAAGGTAAAAAAAACCGGGGTAAGTCCAAGCGGTGTAGGTGTTAAAATTTGCGGTGTTAAATTCCAACACCGAAAGCGGTGTTAAAATAACACCGCTGCCGGTGTAAATATTTTTTTCCCGTGTTAAAGCGGTGTTAAAAATTTTCCGGTGTTAAAATATTTTTCGATGTTGAAGATATTTTACTTTGTGAATATTTTTATTCACTAAATTACTACTATTGGACAGTATATTCATTAATTCATAAAACTATTAATTATTGAAATGGTAGGTGTAAAATTGTATAAATTTTTAAATAAACTTCGTATTACATAGGTAACAATTTAAATAACTACAAACCAAAATTAAAATTTGTTCTGGATGATACTGATAGACTTTTTATATTTTTTTATGTCATACATTTTTTTCTTAACTTTTATAGGCACAATTTTGTTTATTTCACTAAAAATCATAAAAATTACACCAGCCCACAAAAAAAAAAAAAAGTGGTCTGTATTTTTGACCAGACCTACCTATCTTTATGTATTTTGACGCGCTGAATTCGAATCTGAAGTCAGTTTTGCCCGTACACCCTCAAAATTTGGAGTAAAATGGAAAAAACCTCCAAAAAAGGCAAAAATTGCGAAAAACTAGTCACAGCGATGAATAAATTTTGTGGACCCGGATCAAGTATGATTTTTATGTATGTCAATTCACTGAATCTGAATCTAAACGTTCAGTAGCCCCTTGAGCCGTTAAAATTTGAAAAATTGGAAAAAACCCAAAAAAATCTGCAAGAAATCATGAAAAATCGAAATTATCGAGATGAAAAAAATTTTTTTGGATTCAGATTGAGTATAATTTTTATGTACTTTGTTCCACTGAATTTGAATCTGTAGTTTTCTTAGTGGGCCGGTGTAATGAATACTACTTTAATAAATTTTCTATTTATTTTCTTGATTTAAAAACTAAGTTTTATTATGTTTTATAGATTTTATAATCTTGATATTTTAAATAGACTGTTTACTCCTCTTTTACACTTGTATTACTCCGTTTTTCTACCGATTTAACACCGAAAAAGTACTCCGTTACACCGGTGTTATTTTATTTTAACAATTTGTACATAAAGTACAAATTAACTAGACTAAAAACCTTTAGATTTTGCTCAAAATCAGTTTAAATTTTTCGATTAATTTTGTTGGAATTTTTTGCTCAAGAAAATTTTTTTGTGTATGAAATCTATTAAAAATATCTGAATTATTATGACAAAAAGTAAAAAACACAACTTTTCTGTTTATTTACTCGTTTATATTTTAAAATTCAACATATACTTTCAGCTATTCAAAACATTCAATCGGAACTCAACTATCATAAAGCAGTTGTTGAATATTTAACGTAAATACCGATAGAATCTAGAAACAATTTTATTTACTATAGCAGGCAAAACATGAAATTGTATAAATAACTCAATTGATATTTTTATTAACCATGATCTTTATGTCTATAATGGTAACAATTGAAATCAGTAATTGACAATAAAAATATGTGCGTAATTTATTATTGCTATCGATCAAAAATCATAAGAGATTAATCTAAGAGACGATATTTATTATATTTTATTTAAAGAAGTAAATTATTACTCCGGAGTTAAAATAGATTTTTTCGTAATTAATGAAAGTAATTATTGCCCACGCATCAGGCCTGGGCGTCTAAAGTATCAAGAAAATAATTACAAAATTAAATTTTATCAAACTGACCCTGAATTGTATTTAATTGGATGAATTTAAAGGCAGAAAAATAATTTTACTTGCATAATAAATTGAATAAATTAATTTTTTAAAAATAAATCTCGATCGTTTAGTTTTAAATAATTTTTACTATTTATTATTATTTAAAATGATAAAACATCAATAAGTAAATACAATTAAGATTGATAAGATAGATTGAATTGCAATCTCGTTTTGATCTCTCAACCTCAGTGTAATTTGCCCAATTATCATAATTATATTAACAGACTACGGATAGCAGAACGTGAGATGCATCGTCCGAACAATTAAAACTTATGACAGCTGATCGATTCTCATCACCGGCAATTTTCGCACGCACATGACTATGAACACATTAATGTACTAAATGAATAAAACGGTGGGCTTGACCTTTAGATTCAGCAATTAACGTTTCATTATAATGGAAAGCTTCGACATATTTCGTGGATAAAATAATCTAAATTATTTTTATTTTTCTAAATAAATAAATAAATAAATAGAAAAATATTTGAGTTTTGTTAATACGCTGTTTATTGCTATCTGTGATTCGCATCAGTCACAGATAGATGTGTGATATAAAAAACCTTGGAACAAGTAATTTAATGATGCTGTTACGCAATAAACGTCACACCGGAACTTGTCAGAGTTTGCAATTGTAAGAAAAAGTATTATTTTTACAGATAAATAGACAGAAATATTTTATTTTATTTTAAGATTTTTTTTTTTTATTTAAAATTTAGGTTTTAATGAATATATATTTATATATATTTAAATTTAAGAATAATTATTATTCAACAGTAATTAAGGACTGCGTAAGAATTAATAGCAGGTATAAATTTATATTTTTTAGTTCTTATAGATTTAATCATATAATGATCTATAAAAAATTAAAAATTTGTTATACATTATTTTAAAGAGTTATTCACGAATGAAAATTAGATTTTTTGGATAGATCTTTATGACAGATCAGGAATTTTTGGATTTGAAATTATAATATTCATATTATTAAAAGAACCATGATATATAATGTTTGAAAAATTATATGACTCATGCAGGTTTTATAAATGCATCCGTGTAAAAAAAAAAATTGGTCTTAAAATTGCCGTTTGTTTAAGATCTTAAATGTGACATAAATCATAACTATTTTAAGACTTTTTTAAGAGGTCAAAAAAAAATTCCGAGAGCAGATTTTTGAAATTTGGTTCTTGAATTTGTTATAAAAATAGAGAGTCTTAAAATAGTCTTAAAATAATCTAAAAATCGTCTTAAAAAATCTTAAAATAGTCGTAAAAAAATCTTAAAAAAGTTTTAAAAAAACCTTAAAATAGTCTTAAAGAAATTTTAAAATAATCTTAAAAAATATTAAAATAGTTTTAAAAAATATGAAAATAGTCTTAAAAAATATCAAAAAAATCTTAAAATAGCTTCGAAAAAATTTTTCGGAACTATTTTAAGATTAACTACCTGCGGCAGAGCCCTGGAATATTAAAATGGAGCGTCTTAAAAAAGTCTTAAAATTGTTATGAAAATAAGACGATATCACAGCGACAGCTCTGAAAAATTATTATAGAGAGTCTTAAAATAATCTCAAAATTGTCTTAAAAAAATCTTGAAAAATATTATAATAGTCTTAAAAAATCTTAAAGTAGTCTCAAAAAAATTTTTAAATAGTCTCAAAAAATATTTAAATAGTTTTAAAAAATCTTAAAAATAGTTTTAAAACAATCTTAAAATAATCTTAAAAAATCATAAAATAATCTTAAAAAATCTTAAAATAGTTTTAAAGAAAATTTTTCGAGACTATTTTAGACTAGCGACAGAGCCCCGGAACATTAAAAATCAGCGTTTTTAATGTTTAAACTAATAATTTCAAAATTATTACTTTTAATTAAGCCCGGTAATTTTTGAAAAATAAAAAAAAATCGAATTTTTGTTAATAAAAATTTTTTAGAAGATTTTTTTACAAATATTTATGAATTATCAAAAATTGTGAACTCAAATAAAAGTATTGCTCAAAAAAAAAGTCGCTTTCCCCAAAAACTCAAAATTTTACTGCAAAGAAATTTAGCTTTAAAAAATTCAGACCCCGAATGGCCTTATTTAATATTTTACTGTTTTACTGAGTTAATAAATAAGCAAAGCTGATTAATTACCTTAAATGAAGCGATCATTTGAAATTTATGGGAAAATCACTGCTAACACGGGAATGAAAGAATTAGATAAATTAATTATCATCTTCCTGAATTGAAAAGTGAAGTATTGATTTATTTACTTTTTATTTCTCTACCTTCCATTCCGGCTGCCAGATGGCATTTTTTTACATTGAACTGACGGGTTTCTCGCGTTGTGCCCTAGATTCCTTCGAACAATATTTGTGAATTTTATGAAGCTTTTTGTTATTCTACCCAACTTAACTCTTTCTAATAAAAATGGCTTGATAAAAGTTAATAAAAGAAGCCCATGCTTTAAAAAGCATTTACTGTGACCCTAAAAAAAAATATAAATTTATTAATATTAAATTTTTTCTGAATCCGCATTCATTCAAGTCAGTGCAATCAGATCGTGGGTAAAAAGTCCCCGCCCCCCTAAGCGTAATAATACTGGGTGAGGGTGTTTTTTACCCACGATCTAGCCACACAGATGTAAATTATTATTCACTTCTGAGAGTTACTTTAAGGTAGTACCCTCGCCAGAGTAGTTTTCTTAGGATTTTTTAAAAATTTTAACAGAATGTTCATATAATTCTGCATCGATCGGCGCAATTTGAAAATTTTTGACTATCTAGTTTTAGAGATATTTAATTTCAAAGTTTGAGTTTTGAACGCTCTTATACATTACGGTATACGGGATATCCAAAAGTTTACCTACAAACATTTTTATATCTCAGAAACTTTTCTTAGGATCTTTTTAAAAAACTAGAGTAACGTTAACTAATAACTAAACAATTTTTTAAAAATAATTTCATTGATAATTACCACACAGTTTCACAGATATTTATTAATAAGTAATGAAAAATTTACCAGACTTTAGCCGAGGAAGGGATACGTTAATAAAGCTATGGCAACAACGCAAGTTTTGTGAGCCGCGAAAAAAAGTATGAGACGCGCTTGCGCTGAAAAATTTGAAAAGTTTAATGTACGTTAGGTGTAATATTATAGTTATTAATTTTCTTTATTTAAAAAAAAAATAACAATGATTATTTTATGAAAATAAGTATTTTTCCATATTTATTAAAAATTCAAAAAAGTTAACAATTTTAATATAATAATATATTATATTAATCTTTGATAAGTTATAAAAATAATAGTCAGATGAAATAATAAAAAATAGTAAAATTTAAAATCAGTTAATACATCAACACAAAAAATTTAATTACTGATTTTTCTGAAAAAACAAAACAATACTGTCAATTATTTTTTTTCAGACATTGTAATTATATTTCCGAATAAATGTATGTAAATAAATAAATAAACGCATGTATCAAAACAGAGGTTAGTCTTCAGCTGGTCTAAAAAATTTCCACGCCCGTAAAAAAAAACCATCAAAATTTTGAAAATTTTTTTGTTGCTTGTTTTTCTAAGATTACTCAAAAACTGCGTTTTAAAATTTTGAAGTTTTATTCCAAAAACTAGACACTTGAAGCTACAATTTTTTTTTGATTTCTTGTACGACTATTTCTCTCGAAATTACCGCCTGTTGAAAATTGCCCAAAAATTTTGAATTTTTTTTTGATCCCTTAATTTTTTCCAGTAATTTACTACAAAAATTTATCATAATAAATCAACTATTGTTAGAAATTCTATGAAACATTGAAATTGCACAAATTCAGATCAAGATTTTTCTGATTAAAAAATCTCATTTTACCATATAAATTTATCGGAGACATTTTTCTGATTCTCCTAATTATATAGATTTATTTATAACTAGTTTCAGAACTTTTATTAATAATCAAGCATTATATAATAATAGATTATCCGAAACTTATTTCATCTGTGTAACCGCATCGCTAAAAGATATTTTTTTTTTATAACATTTCACCATCAAAGTGAAGGCATTACTTATAAAAAAAAAAAAAAAGTAAATGAGAGTAGGCAGTTTTAATATCCAGAATATTTATAGACTTAGGCAAAAAATCTAAATGTGTGTCGGAGAAAACAACCGAGCTTAATTTATTGGTTTTTAAGCTACATCGGATATAGATCTCAGATAAATTACCAAGGGTGTTCAATGGTTTCATGTCTAATAATTAGTTGGTATCAATATTGTTCTCTTTTTTTCTATTATTTCCTTAAAGACATTTCTTTTATTTATTTTATTCATTATTCTCATAAACTCATTTCCGAAGTTTGAATTTTTCTTTGTTGTTGTTTCGATGTGAGCACGACTTTATTGCTTTTTTTTTGTCTGGATGATAGAAATGAAGATAAATTCCATCTGCGAGTCTCTCCCCCAGATACAATAAGGGTGAAAACAAATGAAACGTATGAGAGAAAAAAAACTATGAAATTTTTTATAATTTTTTTCCTTGCGTAAGTTTTCAGATTGTCGCATGAATTTTTTATAAAATCTTGAAGAATCATGTATTAACCTAATTAATTCCAATCAATATTAAAAGTTATTCAAAAAAAAAAAAGCTCAATTTTTTCAGATAATTTTTTTTCATTCTATAAATTTTTTAGAGGTTGTATTAAACTTTAGACATTCCAAGAACGAAGTAAAATAATATCTTGAATTTTAGATTTTTAGTAGACGGAATTTTTTTTTTTTTTTTTTTTTTTTTTTAGAATAACTTTGAAATAAATATTAAACCACTATTTATTTACTTTTTAGGCATCAAAAATGATAAAGCTACGCATATTATTGTCTCCTAATAAATAAATCTTACTTCAGTTTTACTTTAAAAGTCCAGTGCGATTTATATTTTATTGAAAATTGAATGAGCGTTATGAGGCGTGCACTTCATAGTTCTTAAAACTTTCTTCGTGGTTCGTTCAATAATAGGTTTACTTGAAGAAATAACTTTCAAAAAAATTTTTATTCTTCGATATTATTTCTTTTTTTATATATATGATTAAGAGAACAAGAAAAATTTTGTCTTCGGTGAATTTATATAATAAAATGAGTTCTTTAAATTAAATTATCAAATTGTCAATGACAAATTATTAAAAGACTATTTTTACTTTCATTTCAAATGCCAAAAGGGCGTATTACAGCAGCTAGATAGGATTTTATGCCAAAAGAGCGTTTAAAAAATTTTTTTTCGCCATTTAACTTAGAATTGCTCAAAACGTAAAGATTTATGAAAAAAAAATTTTTCAACGTACTAATGCCAAAAGGGCATATCTCAAAACATACACCCTTTTGGCTTTAGAAAAAGTTTAGCCTAAAGCTAAAAGGGCGTATAAAAAAACTTTCAATTTTGCTCTGAAATATAAAATTTAACTCTAAAAAATAAATACAGATCATTTAATATTATTGAATTTCGCGCCTCTGACTCACCAACCATGTTAGATATCGCAACTGTTTTTTTTTTCTTTTTCAATTAAAATTATAAACAGAATTCGTATTAAAATTGTAATAAGGTAAAAGACCCAGTTATTGACACTGGCCTAGTTGTTTGACACTTGCAATATTATTCTAATTAAAAAAATCAAATGTTCTGAAAAAACATGAATATTAATTTATTAGAGTTGATTTGTTTTTTTTAATTAAAATAAAATTGCAAGTGTCAATAACTGGGTCTTTTACCTTAATGACCTTTAAAAATACCTATTTGTAATTTAATAATCAATATATATTTTAAATTCTGCAGCAAAATTAGTAACATATAAATGACAATTCAAAGCAATCGGCAAAAAAAATTATGCGCCCTTTTGGCTTTAGGTCACTAAATTTTTAATGTCCTAAAGCTAAAAGGGCGTATAAGTTAAAACATACGCCTTTTTGGCTTTGGAAATTTATTTTTTTATTTTTAGAATTAGAAAGTGTTAATAAAGCGATTAGTAAAAAAAACAATTTATACGCCCTTTTGGCTTCGCCAAATTGATATGCGCCCTTCTGGCATTTGGTAAAATTTCGTGACAAGTATATTATTATTTTAAAAAAATTTTTATAGTTAAATTTAGTATCATCAGAAAGGTCTTGATAAAAATTAGTGCCTTTTGATCCACTCTTATAATTTAGATGAAAAATATGAAAATATATCACACGTAAGCAAACTATTCGTAGCGTGATTGGTCGAATATATCATCAGCATGAAAATATATGCAAACGCGATAGTCAAGCTCGCGCTTGCGCGCGCAAATTTGAATTCTAGTTTTATATATTTTTTAGCAGTCAATTTTTGGAGGAGTTTTAAATAGTTTAGTTCTACAAATTTCCATTAAATTATTTATAATTGATCCTGTGTTACTATTATTTTAAAAAATTATTTAAAAAGTACCCAAACATTGTATAGTATAATTATAAATATAAAAAAATCATTAAAGTAAAGTTTTCTTATTTTTAATCCGTCCGTCTTAGCAGGTTGCTTCTGTATCAATATTAAAATTTTTGTTTATCCTTAAATAATAAATTTAATTTTTCCTTCGAAGCAATAAAAAATAATTCAGTACATTATACTGTAATAAGAATGTTATTTTCTGTTATGCTAAAGTTAGATTATAATTTGCGAGCGATATAAATATAAGAGGGTTTTATGTAGTCAATTTAATAACAAGAAAACCGCGTATTTAATATAAGAAAAGATCGGAATGAGAACTATATGCATAAAAATAAATTAGAAAAATAAATCCTAGCATTACAAAAATAGATAGAAATACTCGTTCGTAACAAATATAAAAAGGAAAAAGTATAATATAAAAAAGAAGAAAAAAAAAAAGCAGTAAACTTTTTCTATTTATCTTTTAAGATAATAGAAAAATAACTCATTAAATTGAAGCTCATGACGAAAATTCAATAAATTGATAAAATAAACATGAGCACAAGCATAATCTTAATAAATCGATTTGCTAAAAATATTATCAGCCTTTGTACATTACACTTTAATCAGTCGTTATGTATGCTATGTGTTTATATTGCAAGTATACATGTATTGTGAACTATAAGCAGATGCGTACATGATAAAAGTATTTACTGTGTTTATACTAACCTACAGAACAGAAATATCGCTACCTTGAACTGTGACAGTGAACCTTCACAATAATGACTTATGAAAAGTATCTAAGGTAAATTTTATTAAAAATATAGCCATTTTAAATCAATCGTCACCTTCCTTTCCACATTATTTATGACCGATAAAAAATTTTATTTGTTTTTTTTTAAAGGGGACTTAAATAAGATTCATAGCATTGGGTAACATTTTAAAAAGTGCGATTGAAAATCAAGATCATTAAATAATTTTTTGTCTTAAGGACGGTCGTGCGTACGAAGTAATAAAAGATGTTAAAATAAAAAAGTTTAGAAAATATTAAAGTGCACGCCTCATATTCTTGTTTTTTACAGTAAAATTTATTAAAATAAAATAATAAAAAACAGAAAATCTATAAACATAGACGGACGTTCATAAAAGATTAATTTTAGTGTTATTATTTACTATGTTAAAAAAAATGTCGAAATTATTTTAGATAAAAATTAAAAGTTATTTGTAATGTTAATTATTACAATTTAATTTTTATTATTATGGATTTTATTAGCAAAAGTATGATAATTTTTAAAAATTGAAAGAATTTTTATTATTTTACTGTCGTAATTTTTATTAAATTAAATAGGTGGACTATTAATTAATAATTAAAAAAATATTTACTTTATGAGACATTTATAAGCCTGTAGCTGTTTGTTTACATGATAAATATTTTTACAAATCATAACAAAAATATTTTCTTAGAATTGATCAATTAAAATTGGATAAAACTACACAGGAAGAAAATTGAAGGAATTTTTACTATTTTACTATCGTATTTTTTATTTCATAAAATAGTAACGGTGGACTGTACTTCTCATTTAGTAATTTTTACGATCGACTATTGAAAATTTTACCCAACAAACAAGACCAGCGAGAGACTCAAAAAGTTCAATACTATAGAGCTAATTATACAATATGTGTTTGTGAACTTTACAATTCAACTATTGTAAAAATTGATAGTCGGTTTTTTTAACAGAAGTTTTAGAGAGAAAGAGAGATAGGAGGTTGGACTAATTGCTACTTTTACAGTAACCGAAAAAAGAAATCGAAATTTTTCGTCCTATCCGGGAATCGAACCCAGAACTCTTTGGTTGGCAGCCAAAGGACTCTCCCTCTACGCTATCCGAAGTAAACTACTACCAAAGTCCTTCAACATTTAGATAAACTCGGAGTCTAGCGCTGTGCACGGCCATCACTCACACTAATTGAAAAACATTCCAATGCGACTATTGTAAAATTTATTATACTTCTATTGGAAAGATACAGAGGCAGCACTGGACAATTTTAATCTCTCACTTTTTACAATAGTAATATCGCACTTTTTCTAATCGTAAGTTGTAAAATTTCATGAATAAATAGTAAATTTTCTTCTAAAATATTTGACAATTAATACTAATGAAAGTATAGTCCAGTTTTACAATAGTTGTATCGTAAATTTTCGTAGAAATTTTTTTCCGTGTACAACAATTTTTTTCTCTAATTTTTCGTAATATTGTTATCCTGTATTTCCCTACAGACATTAACAATTTAGCCTCAATTAATATCTAAATTTGTCATTAAAGATAAACTTGACTAAAAAAAGTAATTCGGACGGCCCAAACCAGGACTCGAATCTGGATCTTTTGGGTATGCGCCAAAGGCTCTACTTGTTAAGCTATCCGAGAGTTAAGCTATCATGTAAAAAATATTTGACAATTAATACTAATGAAAGTATAGTCCAGCTTTACAATAGCTGTATCGTAAATTTTCCCAGAAATTTTTTTCCGTGTATCTGTTACTAAATATTATTAAATAAAACAAAGTCTATCAGTGTATGTTACTCAACTTTATTTGTAAGTCAATATAATAATGTTTGCTTTGAAAATAATGAAGAAGATGTTTAATGCACCGAAATATTTGAAAGTATAAACCAATAACAATAAATAAATAGTAGCATGTTAAATAAACGGCGAATAATGTATGAGTATTGTTATTAATGTAAATGATAACTATAAATGAAGCATTATAACTGCACATATAAGATTTTTAGATGGAGTTAAAGGATTACTTAAGTGGTGCAGAATGAATAAAAGGAATGAGTAAGAGTGAACATAAACGTTTACAATAGATAAATGAGTAGTTTTGAATAGCATCGAGCGAGATATATGCAATCTCAAACGGTCCATTAAATGGATTATGTCAAGTAATCCTGGAGCGGATTGAGGCTACGCAAAGTCTAATACAAATTATATTTCTATTTTATTATTTTAAAAAGCCTCTAGGTTAGTTTGTTTAACAAATTATTACGAGTTTTATTTTTTTGCTGTTAATAATTTTTTTAAGAAGATTGAACTAAATCCTGGACGGTACTGCATGTGCGCTTTCACACATTTAATGAAAGCTTGTGCTTCCAAAGTATCACAAAGGATGAACAAATAATTATGAACAAGTTTCCTTGTTGCATTTTAAGCTGGGGTACAACGCGAAACTCTATAGAGCTGCTAGAGGGGTTGACGCTGAAGAGTAATGTAATTAAAATATGGACGATGAATAAAGTTGAAACAGTTCGTTGACGACCAGGCTTTTTGGAGCGTGAAATTAAAACTGAAACTACTTCTATCTGTGTATTATTTTATTTATAATTATTTTATCCATTTAGCTTGTGATTAATTGAAAAATTTTTGGTATTTTCGTATTAATAAAATTGTAAAGCTGTATTTATTTTTAGAAATTGAAAATATTGAATGTTTTATCCTATTTTATTATCATCATTACGATTGACCCTATTATTGACAGGTATTTTATTACAGTTAAATTTATACACTAGTCACAAAAATTAAGGGATTTAAAAAAAAAAATTCGAAATTTTTGGGTGATTTTCAACGAGCTGTAACTCGGAGAAAAATAATCGTACAGCAGAAAAAAAAGCAAATTGTAGCTTCAAGTGTCTAGTTTTCAGATACGACCATGAAAATTTTTATCATGTTCGGGTCTGGAGAAATCATAAGAAAACCACAAAAAAATTTTCTAAATTTTTCTCGTCTTAAAAAAGGTCTACGGGCTTCAAAAATTTTTTTCCATTGTTTCGCTGAAAAGTTTTTTAGAAAATTTAATGCCCTTCAATTTGACGTAATCAAAAAGCCTGTACGATGATTTGCCATGGAGTTATCATCAGTCAAAGCAAAAAAGTACTTTTTCACTTTAACAATCAATAACTCTGGAAATAATGATCGTATAGGAAATCGAAGGACGGTTTTGAAAACTACACGATATTATCTATGAGATACCGTGAATAGCTTTTGTCAAAAAAATTTTTTTGAATTGAAAACTTTAACTGAAAAAACGACAAAAATTCGCATAATTAAGGATATTTGGATAACTTGGTATAACTTTGGATAAAATGGATGAACAAAGGATATCGTCGGTAACTTTTAACATCCAAGTGTCCCCTAGAATCTCTGAAAAATTCAAAGCGCTGCGATTTTTTTTTCATAGTGCCCCGAAGCTTCAAATTCTTTATTTTTGCAAAAATCACTATTGTGAGCAATTTTTCGATTTTTATCCATTTCTTCAATGAAAAAAATTTTTTTCAAAAATCTTAATTTTTTCAAAGTTTAATTTTTCAAGAAATTTGAAAAAAAAAAAATTTTTTTTCAAAAAATTTTTTTTTTTCAAATTTTTCCAAAAATCTATCTCTTTGATTAAAAAAATCAACTCGATTTTTTCTGACCGCTGCAACTGCCTTAGTTTTAAATCTCACTTTAAAAAATCAATTTTTCTAATTTTTTTAACAATTTTTTGCAAAAGAAATTTTTTCTCCAATTCTACTGAACTAAAAAAAAATTCATTTTAATTTCTTAAATTTTTCAACTGGCACTATTAAAGTGTAAAAAAAAATTTGCAAAATCTTACCAATTTTTCTTTTAATTTTAAGCTATCAATATTATTTGTTTTTTAAATTGACACTTTCATAATTTCGTTAAAAATTATTTTATTTTTTTATTGCAAAAAAATAAAAAAATAAAAGATCGTTCATTTCAACATACCTAAAAAATTTAATTTTTTGCTAGGACAGAAGCTAAAGGTACATGAATTATATACTTATACCTACAAGTAGGCTCTCCATAAAGTTTATCTTACGACTTAGGTCACTCATAAATTCTTCCATCGCTTCGCTCTATATACTAGTTCTTCGTAACTTGTGCACTTTGCTTTTTCGAAACAGACTGTAAATAAAATAATATAAAATTAAATCCAGATCTAGAGATAAAAAATTCTGTAAAAAAAAATCACTTTACTATATTTTACTGTGTTTTTCATTAAAAATATCCGATGGAAAAATATCATAATTTTTTTTTCGTAAAAGTCTAAGTATATGACTGTATAAAACATTGAATTTATTTTCTTGTAAGCTTTTCATAAAGTTTTTATGGCCAATAGCAGGAGCATAAATCAATGAATATACGATTCACTCTCCAATTAAAATTATAATTCTTGGTCTGAATCCATTCTCGAGCAATGCAACATCCGCTGGCGCAAGTTTTACGTCTAAATAATTAATCGTTTTCACACGATATTATGCAAGTGAAATTCTAAATAAATAATGAACGTTTTAAAATTTTATAAAGTTGTTTTCAACTCATAGAACATTCACTGAAAGCTTAAGGCTTTAGTACAGTGAGACACTTTGAAATGAAACTCGAAATTTCAGAATGTAAATTCAAATTTATGGTAAAAAAAATAGCAATTCTTACTAGGCGTATTTTCTGCTTGATTTTTTTATGTTTTTTAAGTTATAAATTTATCGAAAAAAAAGTATTAAAAAATTTTAATACCATTTAAAATTTTTTTAATAAATTAATTTATTCTTATAAATTTTGTTGAACCGTAAAAAATTTTCTTTTAATCTGAAGCTGAAAAACTCATAAAATAAAAATTTTCTGGTGGCCCATTTTGCCCCACATTTTCAATTTTTTATTTTTAATGAACAGAGCAAATTATGATCAAATACTTGGCAAACGACTAAAAAAAAAGTAAAACCAGCTTTTTTTAAGCGACTCATTTTGCCCCACATTTTCAATTTTTTATTTTCGATAGACAAAAAAATTAATACCATAAATTCAGTAAAAGGCCAAAAAAAGTAAAACAAGCTGAAAAACTCATAAAATAAAATTTTCTGGTGGCCCATTTTGCCCCACATTTTCAATTTTTTATTTTTAATGAACAGAGCAAATTAAGGTCAAATATTTGGCAAGGGACTAAAAAAAAAGTAAAAACACTAAGGATTTCAACATTTTTTATAAGCGGCCCATTTTGCCCCCTTTTCTCTATATGTATAATACAAAGCAAAATACCACCTATTGTTAGTAAAGAAATACCAACTTTTTTTTCACAGCATAAAAATACTTTTTTTTTTCCAGCAAAGTTAAATTAGTTTTTTTATCAGCGAAGAAATTCGAATCCGTGCATCGATAATTTAATTTTAAGTACCAAGTTTCTATTGATAAGTAAATATTTTTTTTTTTTTTTAATTTATTACAAGAAAACAATTTCCTCCAAGTTATTTTTTATTACTTACAACCGGAAGTAATTTTAACAATTTAATACACTCTGTTTGACCAACACGCGAGAATATTTAATATTTAACACTTGTACGACAAAAATTCGTCGTGTTAAACTATTTTTTTTTTTTTTAATAAATGCGAGCTACATACTTCGCGTGAAAAAATTTACATAGTCAGTTGAAGAAGAGGAAACCCTTACGGCTATTTTCGTAGATTACCTGTCTAACAATACGAACTTTCAAGACTATTTGAGTGAAATAACTGAGTGAGAAGTAATAAAAAAAGTTAAAAATAAGGAAAAACTGAAAGAGTGAAAATTAAAGCAAGCAAGTGCAACAAAAAAAGTAAAAATAGGCAAATAAAAAAAAAAAATGGTCCAAATTAGAGAGAAAACGTCGGGGAAATATTAGTAGCAAAAAATATATGATGTAGACTAAAAATAAGTATATGAAGAGTTTTCAGAGCTATAAATTTTTTATGAACTAAAATCTGAATTTTTATCTTCTAATGTAACACACAAAAATGATAAAAAGAAAGAAATACGCATGAAAGCTTTCTAAGCCCATTTTTTTTATGTAATTTATTTTGAATATTTTTTTATTTTGTTTTTAAACTATTTCATAGACTAAAAAAAAAATTTTTGTTTTTTCATTAGATGAGTTTAAAAGAATCCGGGCTTATCTAGCGGCGGTGCTTTTACAATTTTTTTAAACGTCTTGAAATCCCTTACAATGCAGTATGCTGTAGAACGAAAAGAGGACAAGGATAAAGTAGAGAGTAAAGAGAGCTTGCTCTCATTTGTGATAAAAAATAAAATACTTGGAGCTGCGGGAAATTAAGAGAATGCAGTCTTGTCTATTCTATATATATATTCTCTAGAGTTTTTTTTATTAAGGTATCGTATTATAACTAATATATTATAAAAGGTACTTATCATTCAAATATACATAGACATTTTTTACCTTCTTGGTCTTTGCTCTTATCTAGATTATAATACGTCAAAATGAAGATTTAGGCCAGCCAATTTGAGGTAAATTTATTGTAGCAAAAAATTGTAATTTATCGCTTTAATAATCACGACTTTTTTGCAACTTTAATAAAAATTTTTCTAGCTTCAATTTTTGTTTTCAAAGTACACGGAAAAAAATTTTTGGGAAAATTTACGATACAACTATTGTAAAGCTGGACTATACTTTCATTAATATTAATTTTCAATATTTTCTAGATGATAGTTTAACTTTCGGATAGCTTAATAAGTAAAGCCTTTGGCGCATACCCAAAAGATCCAGGTTCGAGTCCTGGGCTGGGCCGTCTGAATTATTTTTTTAGTCAAGTTTATCTTTAATGACAAATTTAGATATTAATTGAGGCTAAATTGTTAATGCCTGCAGGGAAATACAGGCTGACAATATTACGAAAAATTAGAAAAAAAAATTGTTGTACACGGAAAAAAATTTCTAGGAAAATTTACGATACAACTATTGTAAAACTGGACTATACTTTCATTAGTATTAATTGTCAAATATTTTAGAAGAAAATTTACTATTTATTTATGAAATTTTCCAACTTACGATTAGAAAAAGTGCGATATTACTATTGTAAAAAGTGAGAAATTAAAATTGTCCAGTGCTGCCTCTGTATCTTTCCAATAGAAGTATAACAAATTTTACAATAGTCGCATTGGAATGTTTTTCAATTAGTGTGAGTGATGGCCGTGCACAGCGCTAGACTCCGAGTTTATCTAAATGTTGAAAGACTTTGGTAATAGTTTACTTCGGATAGCGTAGAGGGAGAGTCCTTTGGCTGCCAACCAAATAGTTCTGGGTTCGATTCCCGGATAGGACGAAAAATTTCGATTTCTTTTTTCGGTTACTGTAAAAGTAGCAATTAGTCCAACCTCCTATCTCTCTCTCTCTCTCTCTCTCTCTAAAACTTCTTTTAAAAAAACCGACTATCAAATATTAAAATTTACAATAGTCCAATATTAAAATTTCCGCGAAATTTGATTTTTTTCCGTTTACCAAAAAAGTTTACAAAAAAATTCCGTTTCTTCAATTTGTAAGAATTAGAAGACTTATTTAAATAATCTAATAAATAAAATTGACGTAAATGCCTTGCAGGACTTTGAGTTCATTATCAATAGAAAAAAAAAAAACGAATAAATATTATAGTTGAGAATATGATTTGTTGATATTGCGGTGATTGTCCAAAGTTCCGGTTAAGCAATCATGAATTATACAGTTTATTTATAAGAATGCTTGGATCATTTGGATTATTACAAATGCATAGTATTCACGTGTTACAATACAACTACGTGGATATATCCCCACAAACTATCGTATAAACACATAACATATAGATGGAAGTTATTTATCGTAATTTCTGTTTTCATTCTTAGTGTCAATACAGATATTTACCAACTTACACATCTATACGAATCTACGTTTGCATAAATGTTTTTTTTTTCTCTCTCGGTGATTTACCATAATCACGAACACAATATCCGGCTTTTATAGATGCATATACCTCCCGGATCATGTAGTGGCTTTTTTCTGAGATTTACGTATAACGCGATAAC
Organism: Cotesia typhae; assembly: GCF_013202065.1. NCBI lineage: Eukaryota > Metazoa > Arthropoda > Insecta > Hymenoptera > Braconidae > Cotesia > Cotesia typhae. The sequence continues at coordinate 1,288,223 of NW_027423761.1, forward strand.
AATAATAACAAAAATCCTTTTATAAATAAATTCAGTCAATTTTCGGTATTCACAATTATTATTTGTTGTAAATTTACTCAAGTTGAGGTAAACATATTCTCTATTTAAATAATCATCAATTGTGTCGGAAATTATACAGACAAATTAAAGCGTTGAGCACAATTAATTTGTGCAAAGTGAGATAGGGAGAGAGTTGTGTAAATATGAATAAAAATTTTAATTGCTAAAGGTAAAACAAATACAATGCTTATGAGTACGCAATACACAATTTAATGAGACTGGGCTTTTTAGATATATTACAGTTTTGTTTTATGTTTTGTAAATTCAATAATAGCTATTCTTGCAGAAAAAATATATACAATTAAAAAATTAAATATTATTTTATAATTAAATTTTTTAAAAAATGTAGATGAAAGAAAGACTCCTAATTTAAAAATTTTTTATTTCAGACAAAGCATAAGCCCGAAAAAAATTTTAAATTAGATACACAATTAATTTTAATATGAATTTAAATTTTATAAATAAATGTCTCAATTTTAAATTTATACAATTAAATTGATGAAATTTTATTAAAAATTTAAAATGTTATTTTTTTAGAAAATGATAGTATACTTACCTGCATAATAAAAAAATATTTATTAAAAATACCATAAAAAAAAAAATTTTTTTTGAAAGTAAATTGGCATTGTTATAAAAAGAAATTAATTTGTTAAAAATAATTTTAGCCAAAGAACTTGCCTCCACGGAAAGAACAAGATGACACTGGATATCATACCAGATTATACTCCGTGATATCTGTGGTGAAAAAAAAATTTCAGATAGTAGCTAGTTTAATCCAGATTTCAATGAGTATAATCCAGATTACAATGAGTATAATCCAGATTACAATGATTATAATCCAGATATCACCCAGTATAATCCAGATATCACCCAGTACAATCCAGATTACAATTATTATAATCCAGATATCACCCAGTATAATCCAGATATCACCCAGTATAATCCAGATATCACCCAATATAATTCAGATATCACCCAGTATAATCCAGATTACAGTAAGTATAATCCAGACACCACCCAGTATAATCTGGATTATACTAGCTACTATCTGAAAATTTTTTTACCACAGATATCACTGAGTATAATCTGGAATGATATCCAGTGTCATCTTGATTTTTCCATGTAGTAAATTCATTAATGAAAAAAAGTTTTTTAAATTAGGAAAAAACAATTTTAAATGAAAATTTGCAAGTTGTCTATTTAAAATCGTTTTTTTTTTTAATTAAAAATTAAAAAAAAAAATTTTTTTTTTTTTTTAATTAAAAAATAAAATTGTTGAATTTTCAACGATTAATTTTTTGTCACAACAATGGCAACTTTTAAAAAAAAATTTTTTTCTTCTTATTGTCTAAGATTAATATGACTAACAAGTATTTAACTTAGTGCAATATATATAGAAGCAATTAAAGAACAGTAAGCGAATTAGTCGAAGAATAAGTATATAAGCAAAAATTCATCGTCCACGAGTAATTTTATAATTCTCTCAGTAAGTACTTCATCTATTTCTAGATAAATGTTAAAACGCTTTATTAAAGAGAGGAACTTGATGCAAAAATGACTGCGGAAGTAGTAAATATAAAGTGTGTGTTATATGTATGTATGTATAGTAAACATAAATTTATATCCATGTTCTTGCGTCAACATAAAAGTGCTTTTAATCAACAACAAAATGTAAATAATAGTAAATATTTTATCTTAGAAAATTAAAAGAATGTACAATAAAGTTTAAAAAAGAAAACGAAGATCAAAATTTAATATACAGTTTGTAAAGTATTGTTAATTAAATTTAGTAATAAAAAAATTCATTTTGCGGCTGTTGAAAGTTTTAAAGACTAGTTCAAGTTATGATGAAGAGCTTATTATATACTTACACATCAAGCATAGGGAATGAGAAACCTCGAAGACTATTAATCTTACGAGTTAAACCATGAGAAGAGAAGCTGTTAGCGAACGAGACACCCTCCATATTATTATCTCGTACCCTCTCTCGGTCTCTCTCGCTTGTCAGTTTACACCCAGTTACACAGGCTTGTTCCTCTAGAGTAAACGTAGATGGAGCACAATATAGCCTACCACCAAAGATTCACGAAAGTACATAATTTATTATGATATTACAGAGAAAATCTAGGGCGTTAATAAATAAGTTTGACGTGAAAGTATGAATGTTCTCGTCGTTTGGGATTTTCACTCTTATTTCGGTACTTCGTATTAAATAATGGTAATTTTTATCATTTAATACGCTAATATTTAACAGATAGTTTCATTATTTTAATCAAAAACTTTATAAAGTCTTTTTATATTTTAATATTCCATGTGGCTAATCCCAAAAAAGCGTATCTTAAATTATAAGCCTTTTTGACTTTAAAGAAAAATGTTTTTGAAGGCGAAAAGACGTCCCGTGTAAAAAAAAAAGTGTCCTAAAAGAGTTATAAGCTTAGGATCCTAAACGTGACACAATTTAGGACATTTTTATGACACCAAACCGAAATGAAATTTCGATTTTAGAAAAATATTATCGCAATTACTCAGAGAAAAAATATTGCAAAAATAATTTTTATGACAATTTTAGGATAATTTTAGGACACTTTTATGAATTTTAGTAAACTTTTATGACGAGTTTAGGCTACTTTTATGACAATTTTGGGATACTATGAATTTTAGGACACTTTTATGATAATTTTAGGACAATTTTAGGATACTTCTATGATAATTTTAGGACACTACTATGAATTTTAGGAGACTTTTATGATAATTTTAGGACAATATTAAGATACTTTTATGACAATTTTAAAATACTTTTATGACAATTTTATGACATTTTTAGGATACTTTTAGGACAATTTAGGACACTTTTATGACAATTGTCATAAGTATCATAAAATTGTCATAAAAGTATTTTAAAATTGTCATAGAAGTATCCTAAAATTGTCATAAAATTGTCCTAAAATTATCATAAAAGTGTTCTAAAATTCATAATAGTGTCCTAAAACTGTCCTAAAATTGTCATAAAAGTGTCCTAAAATTCATAGTAGTGTCCTAAAATTGTCCTAAAATTATCATATAAGTGTCCTAAAATTTATAACAGTGTCCTACAATTTTCATAAAAGTATTTTAAAATTGTCCTAAAATTATAAAAGTGTCCTAAAATTCATAATAGTGTCCTAAAATTGTCAGAAAAGTACTTTTTACAATATTTTTTCTCTGAGTAATTGCGACAATATTTTTCTAAAATCGAAATTTCATTTCGGTTTGGTGTCATAAATTTGTCATAAAAATGTCCTAAATTGTGTCACGTTTAGGATCCTAAGCTTATGACTCTTTTAGGACAATTTTAGGCCAATTTTTTCACACGGTCTACATTGAAAATCAGTCAAAATAGCGTCTAAGCACCTCAAAACGTCAAGATACTAACTAATGAAAAATTAGATATTAAAAATTCCCGTGTAAATAAAAAATCATCTTAAAATTGTAACTTTTAAACATGTTTTATGATTTTACATTAAAACTTTTCAAATTATTAAGCGATAAATTCCTTCTGAACTTTTCAGCCAACATAAACTCTGTAAAATTATGGTTTAATTCTCTTAATAATTTAATCGGTACTGTGAGTGCTTTCACTTAAATTTTATTAAAAATTTAAGTTATTTCTTTTACAACAAAAACTTTACAGCGTATAACTTTTACGTCAAAATGTTTTTAACAATATTGTACTGTTTCAAGGCGTAATGATTGCAATAAAGCCACAAAAAACTTTATATTACGTTCGAAAAAAATATAAATTGATAGGGGCTTAAAACACGAGTGTTTAGTAATTGTTTTTATTTTTTTAATACTTAAACCTTTTTTATAAAAGACAATGGATATATTAAAAAATTTATTTTGTCTTTTTATTCCTATAAAGTATATCAAAAATATTAATATTTACCTGGAATATTTCTTAAGCATCTATTTAAAAAAATCTGTAAATATAAATAAAAAAAAAATTATTTTTTAGATAATAATTATTATTATAATGTTCAAAATAATTTAAATGGGTGTAAATATTGTTTGTAAATAAATAAATTAATAAATTAATTATTACATTGATTAATAATTTATAAAAATAAATTTATAAGTCCAAAAAAAATTGTTAGTCTATTTTAAAAAATCAGTGAATGTAAATTAGTCATTGACAAATCTTTACAAACTTATCATAATTTTTTTTTACTAAAAAAATCTCAATTTTTTTGACTAAGCGAAAAATCCTGAAAATTTGAGATAAATTGTCTTTTTTTCCTACAAATCACTGAAAAATAAAGCCTAAGTATTTTTTTGACTTTCTAAGTTTCTAAAAATATTTTTATCATTCTCCAAAAAACTAAAATAATTTTTTTATTATACTATGATTTTACAATCGTAAAAAAAAAAGAAAAAAAAAATACTTATGAATTAAAGTAGATCTAAAATTATTCATGGGGATTAATGTGGATCTTAAAGATGTTAAAATTAAACGATCTATTTAAAAGTTGAAAATTCAAATTAAGAGCTGTGTACTAAATTGTTGTTGAGTAAGAAAAATAACTGCTACTGCAAAATGATATCTATACATGTTTAAGTAATTTAATCCACGTTCACAAACACATCAACGAGGTCAAATGTGAAAATTCCATATTGCATTCTTGATGTTGGGTGCCTCCAGCTCAACGATACTCTACCTCTACAAATTCTACCACGTTAGCGAGCCGCCAGTTGAATGCTATACCTCCAGGATAATTGACCCAAATATAAACCCTGAAAAAAAAAACAAGGATTCATAAATTATCCCCCTTATTTATGGCTGTTTAATAAAAATCCACTAAAAATGTTGATCCATTAACCAGAAAAATAAACATTATTCTATAAATACAACGAAATTTCTAACAATACCCAGTTAAAATGTCCTGTAAAAAAAAAGTGCTAATGCACCTAAAATTTATCACGCTATAAAATAAATGACGATATTTATATTTTTAATTACAGATAAAGAACGCAAGCTAATGTAACATCCAAGGTCCGTGAGCCCGTGAAATCTGGCAAGTGTCACAGATTGGCCGTGTCATCGATTCGTCGAGCGCTGGCTCGTCGACGAGGATGAAGGCCGCCATCCCGATTCTCCATCTCGCTGCGTCATCATCAGTAACTTAATCCACCTAACATTTAATCAGTATCAACTAAAAAAAGTAAATAATAAAACTAAAAATACGAATAGGAATAACGAAAAAGCAACTAAGAAAATAAAAAAACGAGAAGAAAAAGACCTAGAAAAAGAAGCTGCGTCACAAGTCGTCGTCGTCTTCAAACTGAGGATGGCGACGACAACGGATCCAAATCCCTCGGACACGTTACTGGATCCATCAGCATCAAACTTAACGAATTCATCAAGTGCGACTAACGATAACACTTTAAATTACACAACACCACCGCCATGGCCGGATTTATCGGTATCAGTATCAGTAGGATGTATCCTCGGTTTTATAATAATAGCCGCGGTATTTGGAAATCTCTTAGTGATAGTGTCAGTGATGCGTCATCGTAAATTGCGTGTAATGACAAATTACTTTGTGGTGTCACTAGCTCTGGCTGATATGCTGGTGGCAATGTTTGCAATGACATTTAATTTAAGTGTCCAGGTTACGGGTCGGTGGTTGTTCGGTTACTTTATGTGCGATGTTTGGAATTCGTTGGACGTCTACTTCAGCACGAGTTCAATACTTCACCTGATGTGTATCTCCCTGGATCGTTACTGTGCGATAGTAACACCGCTGAAGTACCCAGTAAAGATGACAAAGCGCGTTGTTGCGTACATGCTGCTGGCTTGCTGGGTGTCGCCGGCAATCATATCATTTGTACCGATTTTCAATGGATGGTACACAACCAGTGACAACGATAACTTCCGTCACTTACATCCGGATGTCTGCGAGTTTAAAGTTAACGAGGGTTACGCCATTTTGTCTTCTAGCATATCCTTTTGGATTCCTTGCACAATAATGACCTTGACGTATTTCGCAATATTCAAGGAGGCTAATAAGCAAGAGAAGCAGATGCACAACAGAAGGGGCAATGCGATGCTACTTAGCCATCGATCTAGTCGTGATTTAAATAATCTTAACGGGGAATTGAACAGTGGGGGATCTTCTAAAACGCTTACGCTTAATGATATAAATACGGATCATTTGCACACGCCGACCAAAGACAAAAATTTAATGAAAATGAAGAGAGAACATAAGGCTGCACGTACGCTTGGAATAATAATGGGTACATTTATTTTATGTTGGTTACCCTTCTTTCTTTGGTATGTCAGTATAAGTCTATGCGGCAGCAAATGCCCATGTCCGGAAATAGTAGTCAGCATTGTCTTCTGGATCGGTTACACTAATTCCGCACTAAATCCACTTATTTACGCTTACTTCAATCGCGACTTTCGGGAGGCTTTCAGAAATACACTGCAATGTGTTTTCTGCTCACTCTGCAAAAGAGAACCCTTTGATCTAGAGACTCTTGACTTACGGAGACCTTCTTTGAGGTTGGTGCATTTCAATAAATTAAATTTACTAGTGAGTTTTTTTTAATAGTTTTTTTTTTTTTTTTTTTTTTTTTTTTTTTAAAGAAATTCGACCACTGCCCATGCTCAGGAAATAAAATGTATTGAATTCGGAAAAAACTGTTCTTAAAGCACAAAGCATAAGTCGATTAGATTTATTAGATTTAAGGTTGATTTTATAAATATATAAAATGCATTTCATTTTCTTTTGAAAGTTTATCTGGATAGATTTGGTATATCAAAAAAATAATGACATTGACTTTTGAAAAGAATTTTTTCAATTCTAGATTATACTGGGTGATATCTGGATTATACTCAGTATAATCTGGATTATACTCAGTATAATCTGGATTATACTCAGTGTAATCTGGATTGTACTGGGTGATATCTTGATTATAATCATTATAATCTGGATTGTACTGGGTGATATCTGGATTACGATCAGTGTAATCTGGATTATACTGGGTGATATCTGGATTATAATCATTGTAATCTACTAAAAATGTAAGAAAATAATTTTTTAAATAAATTAATGGGCAGTGATCGGATTTTGTTATTCAAAAATCTACATTTAAACACAATTTTATATTTTTATTTCATATTTTCCTGCTTAATTATTCTAGATATGATGACCGTACTAAAAACACGTACACAGAGACCTACACCAAACACAACGATCGAAGAAGATCAAGTGAATTAGGAAGCAGTCTCTGAAACGAAACAAAATTTAGATTTTAATTAAAAACAAAAAAAATAAAAGCAATTAAATGAAAACGTCAAAGTAATCAATATTATATTTAATTATAAATTAAATATTATCGTATATTTTTTTTATATTATCGCATAAAATATATTTTGTAATGCTAAATACTTGTCCATGTAAAAATTAGCATTAACGTATACTTTATATTGTATAAAATAATTTTCATAGAATTTATTAAATTAATTGTCAAAATTAGCTTCTCTATTTCTCAATTAATTATCCGAGTAGCTAATTTTATTATTTATTATCATCGTCATCATTCATTCTCATTTTATTCCACAACATTTCACATTGAGTAAGCACTCAGTGGCCTTTTTTTTCTCTTTTTTATGTTATTCACTAAAATATCAAACAATACTGCACAAAGAGAGCAGTCCAATAGTATATTTTATTACAATTTTTTTTCTTTTTGAGAAAGGCTGAAGAGCTAAAACCGCGATAGTGGCGAAAAAATCTCTCCATTCGCAATAAAAAAAAAAAAAAAAAAAAAAAACTCTAGTACCAAAGTTTAACTATAATTGCAATTATTACTGATAAAAAATTGACCAAAGAATTGAAAATAAAATTGATCGATATAATCGGTCATATGAAAATTTAATCGCCTCGTTGGCTAAATTAACAACTTAACGCTTTAAATAATAAATATCTTTTGTATGACTTAATTAAATTAATATCTCATTATTAATGCTAATTCGTACAATGAACACACGATTTCCATTCAAAGTGTCTCGAATAATATCAATATAATTTATTATGGATTGCTTATTACGGCATTAGTGAAAAAATATTAAAAATTTATAATTCTTTTTTTATAATGAAAAATTCTGTATTCATGATACATACGGAAAGAACAAGATGACACTGGATATTATCCCAGATTATACTCAGTGATATCCGTGGTGAAAAAAATTTTCAGATAGTAGCTAGTGTAATCCAGATTATACGGGGTGATATCTGGATTATACTGGGCGATATCTGGATTATAATCATTGTAATCTGGATTATACTGGGTGATATCTGGATTATAATCATTGTAATCTGGATTATACTGGGTGATATCTAGATTATACTCAGTGTAATCTGGATTGTACTGGGTAATATCTAGATTATAATCATTGTAAGCTGGATTATACTGGGTGATATCTAGATTATACTCATTGTAATCTGAATGAATTATAAAAATTTTATTTCTTATCTGAAAAAAATTTTTTTTTACAAATTAAAAAAAATTTTTTTTTTAACAATAAAATTATAGCGTTTTGTAACACGATATAAAAAATAATGAGTATAGAAATTTTCAATTTTTAGAGTAGATTGGGTTACAAACAATATCGATTACATTTGTATGATATTTGAGAATTCTATTTATATTTTCCAGAGTATAAAAAAAAATAGTATATATTTAATTTGAGATTTTTCGGATAGTTTTTTTATAAATTAATTTCAATTTTAATATTTTTCTGCTTTTGCCGTTTGAAACACAGATCCAAAGCGAGGTTATTTTCTGATGTAATTAATAATTTTTTAAGTTTCAATAATTTATAAATAAATTATTTTTCATTTACCTCATTCTCAGGGTTCATTACATCATTATTACAAATAAGTAATATTAAGTTAAATATAAACCAAGAGGCAATATGTAACGTATGCTCAAGGGCCAAATCATTATCGTTCACCAAACGAGCTTTATTATAAATTATATAAATCAGTAAAACCTGTACATAAAAATAAAAAATTTTAATAAAATGAATATATATTTACTGTAATAATAATAAATAAGTTCCATGGGAACGAGACTGGCCTGACATATTTATACGAAACCAACTCGTAAAGGAAATGAAATATGAGAGTTGAAAAATTAATATTATTAATTGTAATAATCTATTTAATTAGAATTATAGTGCAATGTAAAAATAATGTGTATTGTGAAATATAATTGATTATGTATGAATGTTAATGGATGTTAGTTTTGTGAAAATATATACCATAAGAATATACTGCTGTCACTTGCCATACCTAGTATATACGTATATACACTGAGAGAAAAATTTATTTAGAAAAAATTAGAATTTTTATGATAAGAAATTAATTTTCATTCTTAATTGAAGAAATTGAAATTTTTTCTTACGGTAATTTTCTTGCTGAAAAAAAGTTATATTTTATTTTGAAAAATATTATTTTAGATCGACACCTTGAGAATTTTTTTTTTCCTAAATCTAAAAGAATTTTTTTTATAAGAAAGTTATACGGAAAGAACAAGATGACATTAGATATCATTCCAGATTATACTCAGTGATATTTGTAGTGAAAAAAATTTCAGTTAGTAGCTAGTATAATCCAGATTATACTGAGTGATATCTGGATTATACTCAGTGTAATTCAGATTGTACGGGGTGACATCTGGATTATACTCATTATAATCTGGATTATACAAGCTACTATCTACATTATATTCATCATAATCTGGATTATATTCAGTATAATCTGGATTATATTCATTATAATCTGTATTATATTCAATATAATCTGGATTATACTCATTATAATCTAGATTATACTCATTATAATCTAGATTATACTCATTATAATTTATATTATACCCAGTATAATCTAGATTATACTCTGTATAACTGAAACTTTCAGAAACTAATTTTTTTTGTCTATAAAATTACACCGTATCGAGAAAAAAAATTTTAAAAAAAAGTATTCGATTTTTAAAATTTAAAAAAATTCAGAGCGACCTCTTAAAATTTTTTTTTTTTTATGTCTTTCAAAAAGGGCTCTTAAAACATCAAAAACTAAAATTTTTTTATTCAATACTGAAAAAAAAAAAAAAATAGTCGGTTTAGAATTTTTAAAAAATTACTTTCTTAGTACAAAATTGCTCATTTTTTTCCAAATAAATTTTTTTTCTTAGTATATTTTATTTACATGGGAAGACGTTTATTTTATGTGATAATAAATTAATCTTGTTTGCAAGTAATGAGTTGAAAACCCGTGAGTAATAGTTAATTACCTATTCGCTATCCATACGATCAGCATTCATACACACACTTGTGAATATCAAAATTGAATGTAAATGTATGTCTTGTGTTAGCCAAAAATTAAACGATTAACGACGAATGCAGTTAACTGTAAAAACTGTAGATGTTGTTAGTAGTTGTGATTTATTAGATTTAAGTATTCATATGTGACTATGTCTTGACAACTGTTTATTACATATGTATGTTGCCAAAAATATTTAATTGTCAACGTGCCAAAGCTATGCACGTTCAAGTCACATAATAATCATAGTAAACATAAACAATAATAATAATAATTAATAATTAAATGAATAATAATAAAAAATGTAAATATTACTCATTTTAAACTTATATTTGTCATTAAGTGATAAAAAAAATAGATAATGTCTCGAAAAAGAAATTATTTTTAAGATGATTATTATTATTGTGTTAGAAATAATTTAAATGGGTGCTTGTAAATATTCTTTGTAAATAAATAAATTAATAAATTAATTGTTATATTGATTAATAATTTATAAATCATGTTTTAGTGCGATTAATTATAATTACTAGTTTATTTATTCAAGAGTATTTAATTATAGATACCTGATCGCTCTTTATAGAATCGAATATTAAATTTATTAAAACGACTACTCAAAAATGTAACTTTTGTTATACAGTATATTAATAATTTTCTATTTTTTAGGCGTTTATTTTAAAAAATCAGTGAATGTAAATTAGTCGATGATTTTACGTCCATCCTTATTGTTTATTAAATTTGATAAATCGGTCATTTCTAACCGCGTAATCAGCTGTATTCAGGTATTTGTTTTGTAATGCTATAGTAGCTATCCCCACTCAACCAACTGTTAGAGAGTTACTAGAGCCATCTAGTAGATCGCTCTGGCAGGAATACAGTAGTTGGCTAAAATAGCTAAGCCGGTGCGCTGGGAGAGCCATACGGGATTGCTGTCAGGGGTAAATGCCTCGTTCAAGTCTCAGATTCTACGCGCAGTCTTGTTTTTTGACACATTTTATCACCTCCAAAATTACTGTAATTATTTACTAGCAACCTGTAATTCATATGCGACTCTCGAGAGTTATGGATTATGATTAAAAAAAACTTTGGCTTATTAATTTTTTGTTCTTTCCAATAGAGATATTAATAGTTTGGGTAGTTTTTAAATAAAGTTGAAAATAATTAGTGCAATGACAGGATCAAATCCGAATAATTTAATGAAAAATGTGGTGGAGTAAATTTATAGATCCAACAAATTATTTAAAACTCCCCCAAAAAATTTCTTAAAAAATTGACCATCAAAAAATATATAAAACTTTGAAAATTCTTAAATTCTTGTGACAATTTTTTTTTAAATCGTCCATGAAAAATAAATAAGTATTATCAAAAACTTGTTAATTTAATATGTAATCTATTTAATAATTTTTAATTACTTATTCTTTTTTATTTATCCGTATAATTTTTCAATAATAATTAATAAAAGATTGAATCGATAGAATAATAAAATTTTTTGTTATTAAATATTAAATATTAAATATTTAAATCGTTTTGTCTGGTAAGAGGGTGCTGTAAGAAAAATATTGGTTAGCGATTCTAGCCAACTAACAGATTGCTCCAGTAGCCCTACAGTAGTGCTCTTGTAGGAATACTCATTGCTACAATAAGAATCTAAGAGTAGGTATCTAATAGATGGCCTCAGTAACACTATTTTTTTTTTCCGTGTAGATTATGCTTAAAATTAATTTTTATCTAATAGTTAAAGTCCTTATTTATCTACTAGTGAATTTTTATTTATTCTTCACCGTGGAAATTTTTGAAAAAAAAATTTCTAAAAATGTTAGTATTTTTTCCGAGTCTTACGAAAAATTCAGACCTTAACAACTTTTTCTCATGTTTTTTTATTCATACTTATTAGTTAATTTATTGTTAACAAATTTTCATATTATTTTAATTGAAAAATAAAACTATAATAAAAAAAAATTTTTAAATAAATAAAATTAATTTTTAACTGAATCAGAACCTCAACAAAAGACTAACGGCCACTGATCTCTATATTGATAATGATAATAATATATATCGTGTTCTTAATGCTGGGAGGATTTATTATATAAGTAATAGAACTGAAAAGTAAAAGGATGAATAAATTTTTTTTTCATTGAGATTCTATTTAAAGCTTTTCAAACGCAATGGCTAATGAAAAAATTGATTGTTCAAGTCTAAAGTAGATAAAAGTATGTAGGAGACAAATGTCCTTTTGGCTTTAACTGTAATAGGTTTAATCAAAGCAAAAGACGTATAAAAAATGAAATTAATTGTGGTTTTGCGAGATAAACTGGAGAAAAATTGCTCCTTTGACTTCTTACTTGTCATCTCTTGTGAAGATCACAATACTTCAAAGTACTTTTCAAGAAGTGTTTTTTTTTTTTGAAAATAAGACCAGGATTTAATCAGATACATTCTGTTATTTACAATCCGAGAAAAGTAATCATTTATAAGAATATTTGTTGAGTAAAATATTGGAAAAAATTTATAGTGAAGCTAATATAAAGCGTGTAAAAAGAAAAATATTCTTTTATAAAAATAAAATTAATCTTGTTTTAAATTCAGGGTAATATCTTCGTAAATTTTCATAAAAAATTCTAATTCAAATAAAATTGTTTTTAAAATTAAAAAATTTAAGAATTCAAATAAAATTTTTTTAAAAATTAAGAAATTTAAGAATTCAAAAAAAAATTTTTTTTAAATTAAAAAATTTAAGAATTCAAATAAAAACAGAAGAAACTTTTAATATTAACAACAAATTTTCCTCAGAATTATTTTATTGATTCAAAATTATTTCTTTTTAAGTCTTCTAGTCTAGAGGCCCAAATTTCCAGCGTTTTTTGGCAGTCGATTAAAAAAAAAGCATTTGATATTTTTACGGTCCATTTTTTTATCATTTGTTTATTTATATTCAGAGAGTACACAAAATTAATTAAAAAAAAAAAAAAAATTTTTTTTATCGAGTTATACGTTCTTGAAGTAGAGGAGGGGAAAAATAAGGCCGTGTTTTCGCCGCCATGATTTCTGCCCTTGTGGTCATCTGCAAAATAAAACAATGATTGATTCTTGATTAGTATGAATATCGCTATCTTATGAACTAACAAAAAATGAAAATTTGAATTTTTTAATCATTTTAAAAAATTAGTAAAAAAAAATTATTAAAAATTAAAAATTTTCATTTTTTGTTAATTTTAACAATTATTAATAGTACATTTTTATGATCCATTTAATTGAATTATTAAAATATTTTCGTAGATGCTACTTTGATATATATATTTATTTTTAAATGGGCAGCTTATACTATCAAGACTCTTATTTTCAGTGTGAAGCAAAACACCGCAACAATTACTTTTTTTATAACGCAATAAAATTTATGCGTCTTTTCAGCCGAGCTAAAAAGTATCAAATTAAAGCTAAGAGGATTTATAATTTAAGACGCACAGTTTAATGGCTTTCAAAGCCTTTATTGTGCTTTCAACTTTAAAATAAGTCTATAAGACAATTATAATTAGCAAAGAAAATAAATAATCCGTTCGTTTGACTTTATAAAGAAAAATATAAGTATAAATTCGTCTGATTCTTTTTCTCAGTAACAGCGACACGATAACGTTATAAAGATCAGTGTTAGCACTACAGCCAACTTTTAGCGATCCCGACGCGTGATGCATCAATTTTATACAAAGAGATATAACTCGATAAATTATGTTAAGTTGATGAAATATAATGTCAGAGCATCCTGTGTAAAAAAAAATTGTCCTAAAATTGTTCCAAAATTGTCCAAAAAATTTTCATTCATTAATGTTACGATAAATCCATGACCGTGCAATAATAAATTTTCTTTCTTTAAATCATTCTAAAAAACGTTAAAAATTGTTCAGAAAATATTTTTAAAATGTCCCAAAATTTTTCCGAAAATGTCCTAAAATTCTTCCAAAGTTATTTCAAAAATGTCCTAAATTTGTTCCAAAAAAGTCCCAAAAATATCCTAAAATTGTCCCAAAATTGTCTTAAAAATTTTCATCCATTAATCTTACGACAAATCTATAACCGTGTAAAAATAAATTGTCTTTCTTAAAATCATTTAAAAAACGTTCAAAATTGTCTTAAATATATTTTTGAAAAGTTCTAAAAATATTTTTAAAAAGTTCTAAAAATATTTTTGAAATGTCCCAAAAATGTCCTAAAATTATCCTAAAAATGTCCTAAAATTGTCCTAAAAATGTTCATTCATTAATCTTACGATAAATCTATAACCGTGCAAAAATAAATTGTCTTTCTTAAAATCATTTAAAAAACGTTCAAAATTGTCTTAAAAATACTTTTAAAAAATTCTAAAAATATTTTTGAAATGTCCCAAAAATTGTCCTTAAATTGTCCCAAAAATGGTCAATAAATGTTTTATCCATCAATTCCTAAACAAATTTACAGCTGTGCAAAAATAAATTTTTTTTTCTTAAATCATTTAATAAACGTTTAAAATTGTCGTAAAATTGAAGAATTATTCTGAAAATTTTCCAAAAAATACGTAAAATTGACGAAAAATTACTTAAATGCACTATTTTAAAATTTCTGTTTATTTCTAAGATGTCCCAAAATTGTCCCAAAATAGTGTCACGTTTGGATGTCCCAAGCTTAGGACATTTTTGGGACAATTTTTTTTTACACGGGATCAGACATAGAAATCGTCTCTTGATGAAAAAATGTCGTTCTACAATTTAATTCTTATAAAATCTGTAATAATTACATTTGAAACTGTCATTTTTCGATTTTTTTTTTTTTTCGGCGTGACTAAAAATTTTATTACTAAATCCATCTATCAGTACAAGATAAAAATTGAATAAAAAAAATTTTTGGAATTTATTTTCATACAAAATATTGATTTTTCGGACTTTAATTGACTAATTTACAGCACCTGAACGTTTTTTTGAGTCTTCTGAAATTTAATTGCTTATATTATCTCTTCGAGACGTCGTTTATTGGTTCAGATGCAGTGTACTTTTTTTAAAAAATATACTTGATAAAAAAAATGCAATACTAAAATTATTAATTAATAATTAATAGAAGAATAATTTTGCGTGGTATGAGGTATGTGTTTTTATTAATAACGTCTTTGTATAAATAATAAAAAAAAAAGAAAATAATAATAATAACATAATAAGGTAAGATGCTTTGAACGTAATGAGTTTTTAAGCATCATAATAAAATTTAATTAAAATTTTCTATAATGTGTCGAAGCTTTGCAACTGTTTAAATAACTTTTTTATTAAATATTATTTTTTAAAAGGAAGAAGGTCAAATCGACGGTCTACTGGATATTAATTTAAGAAAAAAATAAAAAAAATTCAAAATGTGATGGTGAATTTTATAGAAGGTATTAATCAAGCATGATTAATATTCACATTAGCTCGAGGATTGCTTGAGAAAAATATTAGCTCATGAAAATCTTCGAAACAAACACCGGGATAAGCGAAGGAAAAAAATGTCGTAAAACGGAGTAAAAGGACACGATAAAAATGAGCAAATATAGGGGTACTGTAATTGAGTACTTAAAAAACTCAAGGTTTAAGTCATTAACTTAAAACAGCCAGTCTTTCTTCAGTTGCTCCGATTGCAGTAACCAACGTCGAGTATTTTATGATTTCACCAGTCATAATTTTCGCTCAAGTAACCACAAGTACCATAATATTATACTTTAATAGAGTTTTCTTCACTATTTATTTGTTCATTTAATTTATTTATTCATTTTAATAATAATAATAATAATAAAAAGCGCCATTTAAACACATTTAACATGGATCGGTAGATTTCTTATTTAAATATTGGAGAAAACACGTTATTAAAAGGCAATAATTATATTTTTGCAAATTATATGAGACCGACTACAACAAATAGATATTTAAAGACATCTGCTTAAATAATACGATTTGTAACAGATGAAAGTAATTTTATGATAAAAGCTAAAAATTAATTTATTCTTGATTTTTTTTTTTTTCAATTTTTCCAACAGTAAAATAAATTGAAAAAATTATCAAAAGTCGACAAATAATAGCTTAATTTAAAGATAATCATGTGAACTTTAAAATAAATTTAATTAATCTATCTTTTACATCTGGAAAATTATTTCCATAAAATATACAAATACAAAATTCAAAATTTTTTAAAAATGAAAAAAATTTTCTAACACCCTTAACTCGTAAACTAACCGGCCGATTTTACTCATCTTCAAACTTGATCTTAGTATTGATCCACAGAATGAGCCCACAAAATTTCATAAATATCGGTTGAGAACTGTAGGCGTAATCTTGCTGACATGGTGAGAAGGGGGTCAATTGAACCAAAAAAAATTTAGTAATTTTTTACTGTTCGAATTAAAACTAAATAATAATTTTTTTTTCTTGGAATGGTAGTTTATTATGTCTACTATCGTTATCAATACATAAATTAGTCAATAAACAACGTGAATTTTAAAAAATTATTAATTTATCCAAACGCGTCGAATGGTTCAATTGACCCCCGCTCGGGGGCAATTGAATCACTGCTTGGGGTCAATTGAACCAATAATATTTAAAACTCAAACCCGAACTTTTAATAAATAATAAATTATTTGTTACTTGCTAATATTACTGTTGCACCGTTTTAATGCACAGATATTATATTAAATAAATTAAAAATCAATTTAAAAATAATTTTCATTATAAATTCAGTTCATCAAATTGTTAGGTTATTTCCCTGAGTTTTTTCACGTAGAGTCAAGATGCGCGCGCATGTCCCATGCTTCTCCGTATGGTTCAATCGTCCCCCGGACTGCTGGTTCAATTGACCCCATATAATTTTATAACAATTAATAGTAAATAATAAATAAATAAACTATTATATCACGATAAACAAAGTTGAGGATTATAAAGTATAAGTATATACAACGACTACAATTCAAACTTTATCAATTAATTCAAAAATTGAAATATTATCAAACAATTTGTCACCAGCCGAAAAAAAAGTTTACATGCCTAAAAATAAAAAAATCTCAATTTTTCAAAATTTATTAATCGCAATGATTTTAAATTTTGATCATATCCGAGTTTAACATGTTAGAATTTAATTCTAAGAGCATGAAGCGTTTTTTCAGTTTTTCAGTGGTTCAATAGATTTCTAAAGAAATCTATCTAATAATCACAATAATAGATTCTATTGAAATAATTTTATGAAGGTTAGCATCTACATGAAAATCTAAATGCGTTTACCAAGTGAATCCGCGAAAATATAAACCACGGTGTTTTCATCCTATTTAAGTAAACGTTCTCTTACGGCAGCTAAAATACGATCTCTTATATAACTAGCTTATATTTGCTATAATTTAACGATTAAACGAGCACGTCGAAGGCGTGCAAAGTTTGATCGTAATTATACCAAGAGCCTCGTTCGAAGAGATTAATAATAATGATAGTATATTTATAACCATGTAGCTACCTCAATGATCACTAGTGTGCACGATTTGCTTATAGAAAACCAAACACATATATTGGATAAACCCACCTTCTCTCACCAGACTCTTTGTATAATCTAGATTAAAATTTCTCCAATCAAGTTAAAAAATCTGGAGAATTCTTATCTTCTTTCCGAGGGTTTGCAATAAAGATTTTCTTTCAAGATGGACCTTTAATTTATTAAAGCATTATATTACTTCATGCTCGAGGTTAACAAATTATATTTTCAATCGTCAGTAAATTATTAATTAATCAAATCGATTCATTCAAAATATTTCTAACATCCAATCTTATACTCTTGCGAAACTTTGGTTATCAGTTTAACCAATCTGCTATCTTCGGGATGTCTAACCAACTCCCTGTCAAGACTATCTTTATCCACTTGTTCATCATTTGCTTCGTAACTGTCTTATAAGATTTTTTTCGTTGAAATAAAAATCTAATCAAGAATGCATCTCTTTCAACTGCACGCAGATTTGGAAGACTATAGAAAAGTTATCACTCTTTTATCAATTTCTACTGCAAACAAATCTATATCTAAGCTTATATATCCACAATCTTCTCAAACATGTAACCAATTGAGTTTTAAACATCTATTGAGATTGTTCTGCTTCAAAAAGAAAGCATTAATTTTATTTCTACTACCTAGACGATTTTTTTTTTCAACAAAAAGCAATTTGGTATATTATCATGTACGGTTAACAATCAAAGTTCTTCTTTCTTAAATTAATGCTTCTAAATCTCTCCAGTGGTCGTAAATCCGACGAACCGCTGTCTACCCTCAAACACGCAGCGGCTAATTTGTAAATTAATTACGACAGTTTTCTAATTAAATGCACTTGTCTCTCCATAAAAAACTCTTATCAATTTACTTCATTAAACTTCTTCATCCCTAATCAACTCTACTAATGATCTCACTGAATTTATCGTAAGCAGCGAGAAAAATTTCATTTAATTTCTGAAGTATAACTTACTTTTTCTTTTGTTCATTGAGAATCTTAAGGACTCTAAGAACTTAATCTTGACATTAACATTCTCAGAACATCTTTCCTGTAAATTTTCAATTCTCAAAATATTTTTCAAGTAATTACTGAATTAAAGGCCCTAAAAATATTTAATTAGAATATATATATTTTCTAATTCCTTGAAAATTTTAAGATTAACGATTAATCTATCCGAGCCATCCATAAATTGCCCTTCCAAATAACCGTTCAATCTCATTGTCCTCAATCACTACTCTGAGTTCGGCTTCCCGGCGGACCTCGGGATTAAAAGATATTATGTAACCTTTAATACAGCCCAGCAAAAACTCATTATCCGCTATTTCCTTCCAAGTTCCACAAAATCGCTTTAAGTAACTTGCAATTTTACTTATTGAACTTAGTGAGACTTGCATTTGACGTTCTTCACCGAAAGACCAGTTCAGTGTTCTTCGTCGATTGTTAATTCTGAATGACTCTTTGGTGAAGGCTCAAAGTTAGATGACGTTAAACTTTGCCTTGTTGATAAGGAGCAGACCTGCAATACGCTGCTCAAAAAAAATATACGGAAAAAAATTTCTGGAAAAATTTACGATACAACTATTGTAAAGCTGGACTATACTTTCATTAGTATTAATTGTCAAATATGTTTTAGATGATAGTTTAACTCTCGGAAAGCTTGATAAGTAGAGCCTTTGGCGCATACCCAAAAGATCCAGGTTCGAGTCCTGGTCTGGGCCGTCTGAATTACTTTTTTTAGTCAAGTTTATCTTTAATGACAAATTTAGATATTAATTGAGGCTTAATTGTTAATGCCTGCAGGGAAATACAGGCTAACAATATTACGAAAAATTAGAGAAAAAAATTGTTGTACACGGAAAAAAAATTCTAGGAAAATTTATGATACAACTATTGTAAAGCTGGACTATACTTTCATTAGTATTAATTGTCAAATATTTTAGAAGAAAATTTACTATTTATTCATGAAATTTTCCAACTTACGATTAGAAAAAGTAAGATATTACTATTGTAAAAAGTGAGAGATTAAAATTATCCAGTGCTGCCTCTGTATCTTTCCAATAGAAGTATAACAAATTTTACATTAGTCGCATTGGAATGTTTTTCAATTAGTGTGAGTGATGACCGTGCACAGCGCTAGACTCCGAGTTTATCTAAATGTTGAAGGACTTTGGTAGTAGTTTACTTCGGATAGCGTAGAGGGAGAGGCCCTGGCTGCCAACCAAAGAGTTCTGAGTTCGATTCCCGGATAAGACAAAAAATTTCGATTTCTTTTTTCGGTTACTGTAAAAGTAGCAATTAGTCCAACCTCCTATCTCTCTCTCTCCCTAAAACTTCTTTTAAAAAAATAGACTATCAATTTTTACAATAGTTGAATTGTAAAGTTCACAAACAAATATTGTATAATTAGCTGTATAGTATTGGACTTTTTGAGTCTCTCGCTGGTCTTGTTTGTTGGATAAAATTTACAATAGTAGATCGTAAAAATTACTAAATGAGAAGTATAGTCCACCGTTACTATTTTATGAAATAAAAATTACGATATTAAAATAGTAAAAATTCCTTCAATTTTTTTCGAATTAAATAACTATTTAAAATTTTTAATTTTTCTAACAAAAAATTAAAAGAACTATCCGTTTGTATAGAAAGTTCAACAGTGTAGTATACTATCATGTTGGAATTCTATCGATTGCTTTATTCATCCGTTCGTTCTCAATGCCTTGTTAAAATTTAACAAAAGCTCCTTCATAATCTCAAAAGAAGTATAGCTATTATACGTGATTGAGAGTATACGAAAGTTTATTTATAAATGATATATCAATAGTATCACGAAAAAACTATATAAAATGGGCTACCACCAAATTCATAGAAGCTTATGTGATTCATTCAATTAAAATAATATAATGGTAATTTTTTATTCGTCTAGTTAATAAATAAAATCAAGGTACGAAATAACAGAAATAATAATAACAATAATGATAATAAAACAAGTTTTTGATAGCATCGAAATCCATACCATTGTATCGGACTATCAATAAAGATTAGTTACAAGTTCTCGTTAATTTTCTCCACCCTCTGAAAACACCCGTACCAGAGAAGGTACCAGCTGGTAAGAAGTTTTGTCCGCATGCCAGGCTTGCACGCGAATTAGTAACTTGCACGAGATGCCTTCTTATATACAATAATAAATATCAATAGTGATGATTAATGGCTTATTAGAACGAATAATAACTAAAGTTCATTAAAATGTTTTAATTTTTTAAATTAATTAAATATAAGGCAGACTACTTAGCTTGAAATTTTCATATTTGACTCAGTACTATTATATTGCATGCCTTAAGTTAGTACCCTCGCCAGAGTCGTTTTCTTATGATTTTTTTTTAATTTTGGCAGATTAATGTTTATATAATTCTGCATCGATTGGCGCAATTTGAAAATTTTTGACCATCTAGTTTCAGAGATATTTAATTTCAAAGTTTGAATTTTGAACGCTCTTATACATTACGGTATACGGGATATCCAAAAGTTTACCTACAAACATTTTTATATCTCAGAAACTTTTCTTAGGATCTTTTTAAAAAACTAGAGTAACGTTAACTAATAACTAAACAATTTTTTAAAAATAATTTCATTGATAATTACCACACAGTTTCACAGATATTTATTAATAAGTAATGAAAAATGTACCAGACTTTAGCCGAGGAAGGGATACGTTAATAAAGCTATGGCAACAACGCAAGTTTTGTGAGCCGCGCAAAAAGTATGAGACGCGCTTGCGCTGAAAAATTTGAAAAGTTTAATGTACGTTAGGTGTAATATTATAGTTATTAATTTTATTTATTTAAAAAAAAAATAACAATAATTATTTTATGAAAATAAGTATTTTTCTATATTTATTAAAAATTCAAAAAAGTTAACAATTTTAATATAATAATATATATTAATCTTTGATAAGTTATAAAAATAATAGTCAGATGAAATAATAAAAAATAGTAAAATTTAAAATCAGTCAATACATCAACACAAAAAATTTAATTACTGATTTTTCTGAAAAAACAAAACAACACTGTCAATTATTTTTTTTCAGACATTGTAATTATATTTCCGAATAAATGTATGTAAATAAATAAATAAACACACGGATCAAAACAGACGTTAGTCTACAGCTGGTCGAAAACACTACAGTGTAACTACTATAAAATATATTAACGCTCATGCGGTGTTGCCAGACTTTTCAAACGATCAGTTTCTCGTTCGTGATTGGCTAAAATAAGTACATAAACAGCAAAAAGTTTTAGGTTTGTCAATAATGGCTCTCAAGTATATATACCGTACAGTCTAACATAAACTTTTGACTACGGAAGACGCGAGGGTTCTATCTTAAGCGCGAAGCGCGCAGGTATGCTCTACTCTCGCCTAAAAATCATGATTTCGATTAAAACGTGATTTTCATAATTTAAACGAAAAAAATTAAATATAAAAAGCATATTGAGATAAATAATAATAACTACAGAACACGCTAAATAAATGTTTATATCGATTAAATAAGATTTCTCAGAAAAAACTCGTTTTTCTGACGAATTAAATGAATAAGAGCGTGGTATTCACAGGAACACTGGGCTTGATAACACCACAACTTTGTCAAAAATCATTTTCACGATTTAATTTTTTTTTGTTTTATTCCTTAAGAAATTTGCCAAAACCCTTGTGAAAATTGCGAGTCAAAATAATTCCGTTTCAATACAGTTAATTTTTTCGACTGTCAGTTCGGTGACTTTTTCTGCGATTTCGGCAGCCATTTATATTATTTTCCATAAAATAGGATTGAAAAATAACTATAAACAAGCAGAAACTATACATACATGATGGTACAGTTACTAACTGTTTTATCATCTGTTGAGATTTTTTTTAGCTCGACCTACAGAGGAGATAACACCACTTGCGGGAAAATTCAAACAAAAAAAACGAATAAAAAAAAGTATAGAAGTCTTGATGAAAAAATTAACAAATCGTAATGTAAACATTCAATCTAAATAATTTGTGGATGACATGAGCGCTTAAGGCATGCTCATTTGGATTTTCCAAACTTTTTAATAAAAATTCCCGTAATTTTCTTACCGTGTATATCTGTGACAATTGGTGAATATTCACTGCAAACCAGTCAAAATCGACTATTTAATTTTCAAATATTGGACATTTGATTGAATTCCATCAGTAAAATAGAATTCATCCTCGAATTCCATCACATCATTCATTGATAAACGGATAATGATATAATATCAATGAGGGCCGGAATTATTAAGATTAGTCGTCACGTCGGGCCATGTAAATTGATGAAATTTACATAGTATATGTTCCGGTTACATCGAAAGCTTTGCGGTAGGCTCAGGGCAATATTATTTTAATTACAAAATTCTATAACTAGAAGCTATAGAATCAGGCGCATACTCGTCATACGTGTGGTCATGCAAAACATTGACACGTTGACTATTCTCTCCAATTCTCTAGCTTTCAATGGATAAAGACCTCGATATTATACTCAGGGGTGTATGCAGCAAACAAGATATAGATGTTTATGTACGACTTTTCACATAAAAGCTTTCAGTACGTACATTGAATTAATGAAGCTTCATATTCTTTTGAGTATATGCAGAATTATATAAAAAAAGTAGCTGAATAATCGATAAAAAAACTTTAATCCTTAATTAAATAATAATTAATGAGGTAAAATAAGATACTGCATGCTCTTGAGGAACATACTGGTTTCATAAGTAATTCCAAACGCTTAATCATTTCTTATGCACGTATTATTAAATTTATTCAGCAGAGAAAAAATTTAATTTATAGTATTAAGTATCTTAATTAAAATGATTTAATCTAAAATTTTAATAATTCTTAATATAAAATTAAGATAAAATGTATGTGGCATCAATTTATTCGTGATGTAATTGGTCAAATATATCATAAGCATGAAAATATATGCAAACTCTATAGTCAAAGCGCGCGCTTGCGCGCGAACATTTAAAATCTAGTTTATAATAAAACTAGAATTCAAATTTGCGCGCGCATGAATTTAAGATTTGCATATATTTTTATGCTTTGATATATTTGACCAATCACATTACGAATAGTTTGCTTACATGATATATTTTCATATTTTTCATCTAAATTATAAGAGTGGATTATTGCTTAACTTTATTGAAGTTAAAAAAAAAAATTCCTGATTTTTTTACCGCAAGTTTACTTGTAATTTATAAATGTTTTAAATTATCGAAATTAAATATAGTTAAATTACCCTCGAATTAATATTTACCTAAGTAGACTCTCCGCAAACATTTTTTATTCTCTTCACTCTTTATTTTTTCGATCCATAGATAAGAAAAAAATTTTTTACACGGGCAATATATAAAACTTTTTTTAATCATAAAAATGTTCAGAAAAAAAAACTTTAGAAATATTAAAAAAAAAAAAATATCAGCACTCAAAATTTTGTATGAGTATGTTATTAATATCATAATCGTGAGGTTCACGCCATTGCGGTCTATTTAGCATCAAGTTTTGATTCAAGGGATATGAATGGAAATGACATAAATGCAAAAATCGAAACATTTCCATTCATATTACTCGAATCGAAAACTAATGCTAAATAGACCGCAATGACAGGAACCTTACAATTACAATTTATAAATAATGTCGTGAAACATATTTTAATATCAATATTAATATTAATGAGAATAATTATGAAAGCGATTATTTTTTTTTTTCAATTTCAAATAATGCTAAATAATATTTTACGTTATTGATCTTCTCTAATTATCAATTTTTTTGTTCTCTGCTTTGTACACTGATTGGGATTGGTTTACAATTTTAATTAAATATAGAAAATGAATAATTGGTTTAAAAAGTGTGTCAGATTCTCGGCGCCGTAACAAAAAAACCTTAGACAAAATAACCATGGACAAAATATCCAGAACATAAGATTTTATAATTAATCTCTGAAAATAATTTTTAAATTTTTAAATACAAAAATAATATAAATAATAATACACTGGTAGAAAATTTATGTTGACTCAAGAGATATTTTCTTGATCTAAGAATTTATTTTGGAAGACAAATGATTATTTTGCTTTAAGAATTTCTTGTCTTGATTTAGATTTTCTTGGCTTAAGAGCTATATTATCTTCAATCGATACATTTAGTTTTTCAACCAAAATAACATTATCGTTTAAAAAACTTAAAGTAATTCATCAAAGTATATTTCAAAAACTAAATAGTCTTTAATTGTTGTACCGAAAAAAAATTATTTCTTGGAAATAAGTAAATTAATGACTCAAAAAAAAGGCATTTTTAACACAAGTCGCTAACATCTTGAATCAATGTTATCGCCTATCTTGAATCAAGAGACAAAAATTCTTGAAATAAATATATCTATATCTAGTTTCAAGAGTTCAAATTTTGAAGAAAAAAAATTTCTTGAATCAAGATTGTTTTCGATAGCCAAAAATTGTATGGCGCGTATTGTATGATACACATTTGAGTGAAACTTAACTAAAAAATACTAATCCTTCTAAAACGAGGGTTCTATCTCCATTTTCTAGAACTTTTGGAGATCATCACTTTTGCACGCTTCATAAGCGAAGCGGATGAGGTGTTGCTCTACTCTCGCCTTAAAAAAATCAAGTGATTTTTTTTAACTTAAATTGTCTCTTTTATTTTTTATCGTACTTGTAGAATAATATTTAAAATAATAATAATAAAAATAATAACTGAATAATTAAAAAATATTATTTATCAATGAGATCATTTTATATTTTATAAAAACAAGAAAAACAACAGCAACATAAGATAAATTTACACATTAAAACAATTAACACATAAAATTAAATTTTGCTGTCACTACAATTTTATAAATTTCTTTTATAAACAAATTTGTTCTAAAAAATTATTCATAAAATATTTCATAAAATTTCAACATGTCAATATTAAAAAAAATATTTTTTTTTCATAATTTATTTGTTACAAAAATTATTAAAATTATCACTCAATATTAATTAATTATTTTTACTTTCGTCAAAAATATGAACTCTTTGTAAACTTTGTAATGTTAACCTCACTTCTTTAATATTGACAGTTAGATTGTGTTTTTTTTGTTATTTATTTTAATTACATGATTAAATTATTATTTTTCCGCATGCTTTAAAGTTATTAAAAAATTCAAATTTTTTTTAATTTTTTCGGAATGATTCGATGTCTTAACTCTCAAATCTAATCAGATCTAAGTTTTGATAAACCCTTTTAAATGATATGAACAAATAAATATAATTTATACGTTAAAACATTGACTTGTGAAATAAAACAATAGTGACAAGTATCAATTACCAATTTGCAGTTTTTGCTGAGTGTTCTCATTATGCATCACCCTCTTTCACAGAATTTCAGTTTTTTAATAATAACTAAAAGTCTAGGCAGTTGCATTGCTCATTTTTAGTCATTATATTTCAGATCTCAAATATTATAAATAATAAAATTCTATTAACAATCAAAAGTCCTTCGACTTCGTAATATTTTACAACAAAACAAAAGTGTGGAAAAAATCATGCATAGCAAAACGATTGGAGCTTTTTCTGAAAATTCACCAAAACATTTGAATAAAATTAACATATTCCAAAACTTTCTTATATTTCCGATAGTTTAATAGATAAATAATTGTATTTTTGTACGTGACATTGTCGTGAGTGGCAAGAATTAACTGCTGGCAATTACAATGTTTAAAGCTGACCTTTTACTGCACGTAACACACACGCGCGCAATATTATATATTATTATACGATTTTTCAATGTCATCAATTGAATAACCTGAGATTGCGAATAAACATTTTCTTCGTTTATAAAAAAAAAGAAAAAACCCTGTTGTATAATTAAATTTTTTTTTTATTGCAAAAAATAAAAATTTTTATATAAAAGGGAGTTAATTTAAAATATTGAAATCCATTCACAATATTTTTTTTTTTATTATTATTTTCAGCTATTTATAGGTCTGATATTGCGATGCACATTATTTTATTTTTAGTAGTATATATATACTTTATAAAAAAGAGATAGATAAATAAAAAGAAAAGTATTGAGTTGCAAAGGCTTCTTTCACAAATTGGATCATGAACACACTACATCTAAAAACTTTCAATTCATGTAAATAATTATTCATCAAAGAATTTTTAATAATTCTTAAAAATTGTAATTACATGCCAAGCATCGAACTAAAAAATAAAAAATTTATAATTCCCCATTAAAAAAATAATTTATGCTCACGCATAAATTTTCTTAGCTAAAAAAAAAGTGATTGAATTTTTTCACTTCGTAAATAAAATGTTAAAAAATAATTACCGACAATCAAAAAAAGCAAGATTAATCACAAATTTCAATAATAATTATTACAATAATAATAATAATAATAATAATGGATGTTAACCAAACATTATTAAAGTTAATAAATGTAATTTAAATGGGGAAAATAATTAACGCATAATATGCAATAAAAAAAGACTAATAAAAGTTTTAATTTCTTGTAAATAATGAATGAATAATTAATAAGTGATTGTTAAATCGTATGAATTTAAATAAAATCGTACTGGAATCATTGTATGAGTGAATTGTCATTTCATTTGTTAATAACTTGAAAAAAATATCCTTAAATAAAAAAAATAATTGATTTTATTTAAAAAAAAAAAAAAGTACACCAATAAAAAATTGTTTTATTTATTTATCCTATTTTACCCTTTATTATTTTTAATTATAATAAAAGTTTGTTTCCGGCGTATTTATACGATAAAATGCATTTTTTAAATTTAATTTAGGATCATTGGAAAGGTTTTAGTCTGAATTTGTGCCTTTTTAATTTTTCAAATGCTTTTTAGCGGTAGTTAATTTATTATGATAAATTTTCGAAGTAATTATAAGCAGAATTAAATCTTGCGATAAATGTTATTTATTTATTTATTTTATTTTGGAAATGCGAATGTGATTATTAGGGTGTTCCAAAATGTTACTTCTTAAAATAATTTTAAAATCATTTTAAAAAAATCTTAAAATAGTTTTAAGAAAATCTTAAAATAGTCTCAAAAAATCTTAAAAAAATCTTGAAATAGTCTCAAAAAAGTTATAAAAAAATTTTTCGAGACTATTTTAAGATGAGCTAACAGTGACAGAGTCCCGGAACATTAAACCGAAGCGTCTTAAAAAAGTCTTAAAATTGTCCGCTAATAATTTTTCAACAATTTCAAATTCAATTTAAAAAGAGCGGTTAGAAAGTCGTAAAATTATCTAAAAATTAATTTTCATCACAAATTCTAGAACCAAATTTTAAAAATCTTCTCTTAGAATTTTTTTTTTTTTGACGTCTTAAAAAAGTTTTAAAATAGTCTTGGTTTGTGTCATGATTAAGATCTTAATTTTAAGACACTATAGATTTTTTCCGTCACATTTGTCCATTGAATTACTTGTAATTGATCCTGTGATAGCACTATTATTTTTAAAATTTATTTAAAAAGTATCTGTAGTGTAATTATAGATACCAAAAAATTATTAAGCCAAAGTTTTTTAATTCACCCTCCGTAAATCTCGGCAGTCACACAGTAAGTGCAAATTTCTCTATTTCATGAATATTATTATTACAATGAAAATAAAAATAATTCATATATTGAAACATTAACTCATGAAATAGAACAATAATATTTAGTGTTGATAATTAAAATACAGAAGCTCAACTCGAGATGAGCTCGCCTTGAAGAGAATAGTCTTGAAGCTAAAGTAGAAGCAAAAACAGAAGCTGATAGGTTGTATGAGTTGAAGTAGAGAGAATGTTGGTGCGGTGGTTGCGCATTGCAGCAACCCCAATACAAACACACCACTCATGCCTCCCTTTATTCACATCGACTGTTTCATCCTTATTCTTCACCCATGCACATTGCATTCTGCCTCCAATGGCACTCGGACCAAACCGCACACTATTAAGTAAAGTATGTGTATATAAGTGAATAAAATACATGAAGCAAGAGGTAATGTGGTAGTAAGGTGCACTCGAAAACTGGTCTGAAAAGTCGAACAGAGTCAAGTGCGACTAGACTGCAGTTTTAGTTACACCTCCGCCTTTATAACTGTAACAAACAATAATAAAACAATTACTACTGCAATAATTGTTCTTACTGTTATTTACAATTGTGGCGAATTTAATCTAAAAAAAAAAAAAAAAAAAAAAAAAAAAAAAAAAAAAAACTGTTTAAATGAACTTTCGTTCTACCTTTTCTTCTCCTTTAAATTCGAAGGACACGAGGCATTTTTCTTCCACGATTCTGTTTTTTGCAAAAGAAACTACTTTTTTAGTCGAGTCAAAGATATGACCTTGGCCAGGGTTGATTTTAAACGCAGATTGGATACATGCAATCCCCGAGGACTTAATATCGTAGTTTCATGATAAGAATATATATTTAAGATAGTGTTAGTAGTATTATGTACCGTGCAAACCTTGAAAATAAGAATCTTTAGAGTGGCAAAAATACATTACTTGTAAAAATTGCGTGATTATGTCGGTATAATATCCTATATTATTTACTGTTCTACAAATGCAGAGTGTAAAGTTTGATTTTTGAACTACCTAGAGGCATATAATATCTGCATAAACATAATCTGAATCATATAATACAGACTCGCATGTTAACCATGTCACATTTCCTGACTTACTTACTTTTGATAAGTAAAGTTTCCAAGTATCCAACGCATCACTTGGTGGCAAGCTGACATCTTTCTGTTGACGCAGTTTAGTTTTTAAGACGCCAAAAAAAATTCTGAGAGCTGATTTTTGAAATTTAGTTCTCGAAATTTTTATGAAAATTAATTTTTAGACGATTTTACGACTTTCTAACTGCTATATTTTTGAGGACGCTCTTTTGAAATTGTTGAAAATTTATTATCGGACAATTTCAAGACGCTCCGTTTTAATGTTCCGAGGCTCTGTTACTGTTAGTTCATCTTAAAATAGTCACGAAAAATTAAAAAAAAATTTTTTTAAGACTTTTAAGATTTTTTAAGACTATTTTAAGATTTTTTGAGACTATTTTAAGATTTTTTTAAAACTATTTGAAAATATTTTAAGATTTTTTTGAGACTATTTCAAGATTTTTTAAGATTATTTTGAGATTTTTTTAAGACTTTATAACATTTTTTTCATTACTATTGTGAGATTTTTTTAAAACTATTTTAAGATTATTTTAAGAATCTATAATAATTTTTCGGAGCTGTCGCTGTGATATCGTCTTATTTTCATAACAAATTCTAAAACCAAATTTCAAAAATCTGCTCTTGGAATTTTTTTTTTTGACGTCTTAAAAAAGTCTTAAAAAATCTTAAAATAGTCTTAAAAACTCTTAAAAAATTTTTTTCAATTTTACGTGACTATTTCAAGGTAACTTCTTTTTACACGGGTAGTTATTTCAATAGTTACAGTTAACTTATCATAAAATGTGAGGTAATTCTTCATTGAATGAAAATTGTAAGCAAATTGCACAGCAAGTCTTGACGTCAAATTGCAGAGTATATTATAGGTAACTTCACTAAAACCGCTTACTATTCCAACTCTTTCCGTCAAGTTGGCTTCAAATAGCGGCAGTATATCGACGGCAAGTTTCAGTTAAGGTGGCTATCAGCATGTATTCTATCTGCAGGGTATATTTATGTTTTTTAGTAGCTACCAGAATTCAAATATGCGCGCGCAAGCGCGCGCCTGAGTTCAGGATTTGTATATATTTTCATGCTTATGATATATCCGACCAATCACGTTACGAATAGTTTGCTTACATGATATATTTTCATATTTTTCATCTAAATTATTAGAACGGACACTTTCGAACAAAATAGTGCGTATAGAAAATTTTAATTTTTAGCTAAAAATGATATAATTTTTTTAAAACCACATCACATTTCCTGACTGACTTACTTGCGATCAATAAAATTTCCAAGTACCCAACCAACTTCACAGTTGGTTAAAAAGCTCTCATTATTACCAAGTTTCACTAAAATACATTTCTATTCCCCCTTCCTTCTCCACTCTTGATCATTTTTACGTTACATAATTAATCAAAACAATATTAACTTTCCGAAACATATATTCATAGAATTATTTTTAGCTAAAAAATACAATAAACGTTAAAAACAAAATAATTTTCCCAGTCTGACGCAACAGTTTTTCAGAATTGCGACTGTAGTACACTCTCTACTCCTTCCTCCAATGTTAAAAGCGATTAATATCAATTAGTGCCAGCATTGAGCATGTGATAGAATCACAAGGTCTAGTTCAAAAAGTAACCTAGAAACTGGCCTTAAAAAAGCTCGCCCTCTGCCGGAAAGAAAAGTTCAGCCGTAAAACTCTTGGCGGCAACATCAAAGCTTATTATCGATATTATCTAACAAAAACATTTCCAGGAATCCCCAATAATCTGGGTTGTTGTCCGTGCCATTAAGCGCTACGTGTCCCACCACCCACCATTTTGTCGAACCCATCACTTCCATTGGGCCACCGTGACGTCAGTCCACCGTTGATTGGCGCGAAATGACGTCAGTATCATTTTATTCGCGGGTTCTTCACTAATACATTTAAATTAGCTGTCCTATGAGTCATGACGTATGTTGATGCGCGTTGCAAGCCTGATTTCGCGTTTTCTATTCTCATTGCATACTACGTCCGCGACTCAAGACTTTCACACCTGCTACGTCAAGTCGTGATACATTTAAGTGTTAAATAAAAGTATTTATTTATCAATAAGCTTTCCGAAAGTTTTAAAAAAATTTTTAACGCCCTAATTGTTTTTTTAAAAAGTTTTATTATTTTAACCAAGACTTTTTAAATATATTTGACGGTAAATAAGTTGATTATCGACCCTTTTCACCACTCCAAGTGGAAACAGTCCAATCACCGATCGATTTAGGGAGGGTAAGTAAAAAGAGTTATTTTTCTACGTTTTGTTTACGTAATCGTGGATTTTTCCAGAAAAACTCGCGCCTATTCTTGTAAAATATTGTTACATAAATCTAATTATTTTTATTCGTCGCAGTTATTTTTTTTTCTCCCCCAAATTATTTTTTTTTTCAATAAAATAACAACAATAACAACAAAAATATTTTTTTTAAAGAAAAAATGCTGTTTCATTCTGTTGCAACTTTCAGAGCGTTAAATATACGCATACACGTCATGTAATTGTTGAATATTTGTTATCATCATTGCTTATCAAAGATTCCTTTCCCCTACTCTTGCTTTTTTTATCACAATTGTCGTACTATTGAATAAAATAATTGCAAAAAAAATAATTGTTCAGATTTTTTATTCGCGAATTGAGAAAGATGACGTAAATCTTTATTATATTGCTCTATGGGAGTCCTTTACGTAACGGTTAAAATACGCTTTACTCGGTAAATATTACTCCGGCATTCATTATTTTAATTGTCCGTGGTCATGATCAGACAATTAGATTAAAATATTCAATAAATAATTTATTGTTATGAAATTCTTTAGAATTATTGATTTTTAGATAAGATCTTTTTAATAATAGTTATATCTACTTTCCTGGTAAAACACTGAGGTAATTTTATAACAACACGTGGTAAGACCGTGATTTTAAAGGCACCAAAAATAGTTTGTCTGGAGATAATTATCTGTTACATAAAAAGTTTCATTAATTTAAATTGATTGGTATTATTCTTTAATTATCAATCTTAAGTGACTCATTCTAAATATTATACAATCTGTTAATTTACTTGCCAATTTCAATTAATTATTTTTATTATTAGAATAAAATTGTATTATTATTTAAAAACATCAGAAATAATTGATAAATTTACTTAGTGATTTATGATGAGTCATGGTCAGGTTATAAGATAAAAAACATGTTTCCTAAATATGGCCTCAATTTATTGACGAAAAAATAATCATATGACTTTACTATTTTTTTTATGTTTTAGATAAATTAACTGTTTATTTTATTAAGGACGTTTATGTGTAAATCTTGTAATACACTAAAAGAAAAAATTTCTTTTGAAAAAAATTATTAATATTGTAATGAAAAATTAATTCGTTAAAAATTTAATTTCTTACAAGGAAAGAACAAGATGACACTAGATATCATCCCAGATTATACTGAGTGAAAAAAATTTTTAGATAGTAGCTAGTATAATCCAGATTACAATGAGTATAATCCAGATATCACCCAGTATAATCTAGATTATACTAGCTACGATCTGAAATTTTTTTTTCACCATAGATATAACTGAGTAAAATTTTTATCTAATTGTTTTCTTATCATTGTTCATTTTTTTCAGAAAAAATTTTTTGATTATAATGAATATAATCCAGATTACAATAAGTATAATCCAGATTACAATGAGTATCATCCAGATTACAATGAGTATAATCCAGATATCACTCAGTATAATCTGGATTATACTAGCTACTATCTAAAAATTTTTTTCGCCACAGATACACTAAGTATAATCTGGGATGACATCCAGTGTCATCTTGTTCTTTCCATGTACATAATATAATCCGAAAAAATATCCCGTATAATTTGAATCATACTCAATAGAATCTTGGATTATATCATTTTTTCGAAAATTGTGATATTCACCTTTTTTTTTTTTAATTAATAAATTTTTTTTGAAAATTTGTAAAAAGTATTTCCGGTAAAAAAAAAATTATAAACCATTATAAGATTATTGATATTAAAATTTTTTTCAAGGCCTCAATAAATTTCATAAAAAGTTAGCATTCATTTAAATTGAGGGAAGCGCATGAACGTCCTTGATAATTTGATAGAATTTTATATTAACCAATATTTTTATTTTGTTAATAGGTTTTCAAAATCCCTCCTATTTCAAAGCGTTCAACGGCCAGCAACATTACATTTGATAAGGGCGGGGAATTTAAAGTAAATATATATTTTTATTAATTTATTATATTTACATTAATCAGTCGTATAAAAAGTATTTAAATGAATAATAACCATACGTTAATTGAAATTTTTTAAAAATGAACATATCATGTTTTTAATTTTTTTATTAGCACTTCAAAATAATATTAATAACCGAAATACTGATAAATAATCGATAATTCATTATTTTTTACCAGTACTGCAGTTAATGACCCTCAATGGTGACGATTTAGAACTATAAATTCCCAATATTTTTTCTTGGTATCATGGTAACAAGTCATTTCTTTAATAACTATACTAGATTTTACTTTTTATCGTTAATTCCTATTTATTTAGTGCCTAATAGTTTCTTAAAGTAGAGTGTATAGAAATTAAGGGAAATTTATGACACTTTTTTAAAAGTAAAATTTTATTATTTTGAATGTTCATCTTGTATAAAAAAAAAAAAAATTATAAGCGATTTAAAAGTTTTTAATGAGAATTTTTATAATTGGCTTTTATTGAAAACTTGAAACAATTTTACTGGAATGGGAAAAGTTTTTTAAAGTTTATAAGTTATAACCAAATGAATAATTAATAGATCGGATTTTCGCGATAAATCACCCCTTAAAGTTTCAAAAATTAATTAATTAAAAATACTGGGATAAAAAATTAATTTGTTGAAAATTTTAAGCAATTTTATTTTTTAGCTGACAGTTGAAAAAAAGCTTTCTAGATTTTAGAAAAAACAATTTTTTTCCAAAAGGGTAAACATCTACAAATTTTTTTTCCAAAATCAAAAAAACTTTTATTCACAAAAAAGTTAATTTTAGAAATTTTTATTTCTCCAGCTAGGAAATAAAATCGCTTAAAAATTTCAACAAATCAATTTTTGGTCACACATATGACCTTTTTTTTTTTTTAAAGAAATTTTTTCATTTAGTGTGGTATATTTTTGAAAATTTTTTTTTAACACTAAAAGATTCTTTTCTAGTCGGAAAAAACAAGATTACACTGGATATCATCCCAGATTATGCTGAGTGAAAAAAATTTCAGATAGTAGCTAGTGTAATCCAGATTACAATGATTATAATCCAGATATCACCCAGTATAATCCAGATATCACCCAGTATAATCTAGATATCACCCAGTATAATCCAGACATCACCCAGTATAATCCAGACATCACCCAGTATAATCCAGATTACAATGAGTATAATCCAGATATCACCCAGTACAATCTGGATTATACTAGCTACTATTTGAAATTTTTTTTCGTCACAGATATCACGGAGTATAATCTGGGATGACATTCAGTGTCATCTTGTTCTTTCCGTGTACTTGCATAATGATTCGTCAAATTTTAATTTTTTTTACGGCGTTTAACGTGATTTTTATTTTAAGCCCAAAAAAATTACTCATTACATGCAATATGATCTTTAAAATTCCAAAGTTATGCAAAAAAAAAATACATTTTATGAAATTATTCGACATTGATATTTATCCAACAATTTTGATGCACTTTTCAAAAATTGAAGTTGTTTTTTGAGACTAAGACCTGATCGGATTATTTCAGATTATTTTTACAATTTCATTTATAAGATATTCCAAAATCTACTGAGCCAATGATACAGGACTCCTTCGAACACTGTAAAATTTTGATCGCTCAAACAGCTCCAAATTTATACGGAGTTTACGCAGATCTCGACTCGACTTTCCAAATAAAACGTTTCATAGACTAAACTAACTATTGAACTTAATAATCATAAATTATCTTGTTTTAATTAACAATATCAATTTATAAACTCTCTAACATTAAACCCTATGATAATTACAGGTACAAGAACAATGCAACAATACGAAAAAGCAGTCCTCTGCTTCTCATGGCGTGAAATCTCAGCCGAAGGTGTCGGTTCCACCCCAGGTGGCCGACGATCAGCATGCAATTATGACACCGATTATCAGTTCAACGACGGAGAAAGAATTGATGAAAGATATTATATGGATTACGAAAGCACCATCTTCGAGCTCGATGAATTCATCCCCGAATCTGAGGGACGAGGACAACACAACAATATTTTCACCAACTTGGGAGGAAAATTATCAGGATCTAAGTGGATGGTGCTCCAAGATCCCCATGGATCACAGAAGTTACAGTTTTCCTGTAGGTGAATCTCTTAATGGTAGGCATTCAGGTACGTCGATCTCCCCGTAATTAAAAAATACAAGCTAAAATTTTTTTTCTGCATTTTCAATTATTTTTTAATTTTTTTTTTTTTTTTTTCAGATATGAAAATCGACGATCAGACTTACTCGACAAACGTGGGGGTTGACGTTTTTAACGTGGGTATGACTTCTGCAACAATCGATCTTGATGATTTTAAGAAGCAAAAAAATATTAATAATAACAATAATAATCTTAACAACAGTAATAATATGAATAATATCATTAAAAGTAATAAAAATGTGATGCTATCACCGATTGATGATGATAAACCAATTATGCTGGGGGGGACCATTGATGTACCTGATGAATGGTTGGACTTACCTAAATCTTCCATAGCCTCACGGACAGACGAATGGATACGGCTTGTTGATAATGACAAAATGGACGAACCGTTTCAGCCAATCGAAATTAATCAATTAAATGACAATGTCAATTTGGATAGCTACTCTGCAGAGCCAACAGTCAATTGGGATATTATTAATAATTTCGATAACAATGAAAAAGATTTCGATCTGCTATCCTATTTATGCGATGTAAGATATTATATTTTTATCATTTTTTAGATTTATGCATCCATTTTTTAACAAAAAAGCTTACTTATTAGCCCGTGTAAAGAAAAATCGTCTTAAAATTGTCGTTTGTTTAAGATCTTAAACGTGACACAAACCAAGACTATATTAAGACGCCAAAAAAAAATCCGAGAGCAGATTTTTTAAATTTGGTTCTTGAATTTGTTATGAAAATTAATTTTTAGACAAGTTTACAACTTTTTAACTGCTATATTTTTGAGGACGCTCATTTTAAATTGTTGAAAACTTATTATCGGACAATTTTAAAACTTTTTTAAGACGCTCCGTTTTAATGTTCCGGGGCTCTCTCGCTGTTAGCTCATCGTCAAATAGTCTGGAAAAAATTTTTTTAAACTTTTTTAAGACTATTTTAAGATTTTTTTAAGATGATTTTTAGATTATTTTAAAACTATTTCAAGATTTTTTAAGACTTATTTAAGATTTTTTTAAACTATTTTAAGATTTCTTCAGACTATTTTAAGATTTTTTTAAAACTATTTTGAGATTTTTTAAGACAACTTTTAGACTATTTTAAAACTCTATAATAATTATCCGGAGCTGTCGCTGTGATATCGTTATATTTTCATAACAAATTCAAGAACCAAATTTCAAAAACCTGCTCTCGGAATTTTTTTTTTTGGCGTCTTAAAAAAGTCTTAAAATAGTCTCAAAAAAATTTTTTTTAATTATTTATGACTATTTTAAGATTTTTTAAGACTGTTTTCTTCAAAAAATCTCAAAATCGTCTTAAAAAAATATTAAAATAATGTTAAAAAATCTTTAAATAGTCTTAGAAAATATTAAAATAGTCTCAAAAAAATCTTAAAATTGTCTAAAAATTAATTTTCATCACAAATTCTAGAACCAAATTTCAAAAATCCGCATTTGGAATTTTTTTTTTGGCGCCTTAAAAAAGTCTTGAAATAGTCTTGGTTTGTGTCACGTTTAAGATCTTAAACAATCGACAATTTTAAGACGATTTTTTTTACACAGGAGGGTAACAATAAAAAATTTTTGAAGTTTTTTTTTAATTGGATAAAAAGAACTCTATTGAATTTTTATATTTACGAAAATCTTAAAGATGTTGCAATACAGAGAAAAAATTTATTTTGAAAAAAATTATTAATATTATAGTGAGAAATTAATTAGTTAAAAATTTTATTTCTTAGCTGAAGAAATAAAAATTTTTTTCACAGCAACTTTTTTTTTGAAAAGAAGCTTTCTAAATTAAAAAAAAAATTTTTTTGGATGAAAATTCTCAAATTTTTGAAATAAAATTGTTTTCATCCAAATTTAGAAGACTTTTTTTAAGAAAAAAGTTACCGGGAGATTTTTATTTCTTCAGCTAAGAAATAAAATTTAGGAAAATTTTTAACTAATTAATTTTTTATATTGATATTGTAATTTTTATTCCAAAGAACTTTCTTATTTCATTACAATGAATAGATTTAACAAAAAAATAAAAATTTTTTCAGGACAACATAAATTCACCAGAAAGTATATCAACAGATTCAATAGACATTTATCAAGCATCGACGAGCTACATAAATAGCACTAAAAATGAAGGAATATCTCCAAGAATGCATAACACGCGAAGCAGAAAAAGAAATTACAGCCAAGCAACAATAACTTCTCCATCAAAAAATTTGGATGACTTGGATATTAAGCCGTTGAAGCCATCGTTTGTGTCTCAATTGTCACCATCAACTTTATCATCATCGTCCGGAGCGAGATCCACTAAAGCAACGACAAGGGCAATAAAACCCACGAAAAGCATAAAAACGCGCATGAAAAAAGAAGTTATCGATAGTTTTGACACACAAAGTAGACGAGGAAGGAAGCGACAGTACGACAGTGAATCAGAGGGGGAAAATTCAGACTCTAGCTATCGCGAATCGCGAGAAAAAAATAACGAAGCTTCGCGTAAGTCCCGCATGAATAAAAAAGCTAAAGAAAAATGCATGATGATGGAAGCCGTGAGTTTAGACAAAACTAATAGAATACTTAAAAGCAGAGTAGAGCAGCTTGAAAAGATGGTAATAACAATGCGCACTGCTATACTTAAATCTGCGTTAAGAAGAAATTTTTAAGTTTACATTTGTTATTTTATTTTTAATCTTTTAATTAATAACACCATTCCACAATTATATATTTTTACTTATCTCGTTATCGTTATATTTATTTTATGAATAACGAAAAATATTTAAATGGTGTTTCTAGGCGCTCTTTTTTTTTTTTTTTTTTTTTTGCTAAGAAGAAACAAAGATTTAATATTTATAAAGAAAAATCTTTGGCACGAATTATAATAATCGTTTTATTGCTTGATATTTAGAAGAGACATTAATATTTTTTATAATTACATGAAATATATTGAAAGATAAAAATATCTTTTTATTTTTTAAAAATAGATACATAAAAAAATTTTAATATTTTTGTCGTTAAAAAAAAAATTATAAAATTATAAAAAAAAATTTTAGTCTACTTACAAATGTTATCAATTATTGTTATAATTTTCTGGTTAATGGATATATATTATAGATTAATTTTTATGGGAAACTGCATGATTTACTACGTTAAGTTTACAGCATAGTTACATAAAAAATGTAACTAATTAATAACTTTTAATATGAATAATTGTTATTAATAAATATAATGAAGTTATATTTTTTGTTGGCTTTGAAATTTTTAAAGCCGACTGCATGATGAAATTATTTTTATCAACTTGTTGATTAACCAATATGTTGGCAACATATGTTTAAAAGCCACATAATGCAAAAAGAAACATATAGTTACTTATTTTTCACAAGAATATCAATAAATTTATAGAATTTATAATACCTATAATAAATCTACTGGAAAATATTTTTATGAAATGAAGTAAAAAAATTTATTTTGTAAAAAATTATTCTTTCAACACTTGGCTTTCAATAGTGCCTTAATTTACACTCTACAAGCATTTGTAATGAATAATTTGTAATTATAAATGCAAAATATTTTTCTCTGTATTGATTAGCTTTTATTTTAGCTACAAAAAATACATTATACGTGTAATTGAACTTGGAAAATAAAATAAATGCATGGTTCCAATATTTTAGTAATTATTTCCAAAAAATCCTTCCTGATGAAATTAAAAAAAATTTTTTTTTGGTACATATTTGTGGTTGATTTTTTGTTTTAAAATACAGTATTTAGAGAATTTAAAACGACAAAAAAAATTAATTAACTTTTTGGTGATTTTTTATGCACAGAATTTACGCGAAAAATGGCCGCTTGAAGAGTTAAAAAAAAAAATATTGTGAAGATTCAAGATTCTTCTTTTTTAATTCAATTTAAACTAGAATTCAAATTTGCGCGCGCAAACGCGCGTCTGCGATTGGGAGTTGGGTATATTTTCATGGTTATGATATATTCGACCAATCGAATAATTACGAATAGTTTGCTTACATGATATATTTTCATATTTTTCATCTGAATTATAGGATAAAATTAAAAAATATATCCAACACAACAAATATTATTGAATATTAATTTTCTTTATTTATTTATTTTAAAACCCATCAACAAAATCGAGCAGAATACAAAATTTAACAAACATTGTTATCTTTATTTTTTTTCATTTATAAAAATACATTATCAATAAAAACATTGCAATCGTAAACATGATGAACAGCAAAATTGTCCCAACCACGAACCTTACATCGTTTGTAACGTCGTTGAATAATGTTAAAAGATTAGTCTTCTTGGTCAAGATTGAGAACATCATTTCATGATAATACGCAATAACATCCACGCACTTGTAATCAGTAACTTCTATCGGAAATAGCTGATCCTGGATATCATAAGTTTCATCAGCTAATTCTTTGATGTAACCTTGCTTCAATAATTCCGGGATCTTCATATTCGGAATAAAGTTGATTGTTGACGTGGTATTCATGAGAAGTGATAGCTGGTATAGTGTGTCAAATATTTCATGTTCAATTTTTTACTAATGATTTTGTTACCATATTCTCTTTTATACGTTTCATTACTAAAAACATCTAGGGAACAAAATCGAGAAGTTTTAACCTCTGCATTTTCCAGATGATCCGTTTTGTCAAATGTTATATTGTTACAAATCTCTGGGTCTGAAAATAAACATAATGAGTTATTACTCATTATCTACACTAGTATGTAGAATTTAACATTCTAGTGTGTTAAATTATTAAATCAACACATGAGAATGTTAAAGGTTTGGCATAGAGCCCTATTTTACTAAAAAAGTACGCCCGTCTGGCATTTGTCACGTGATTTAATAAAATAAAGTACCTTTTGTGTATTGTAGCCTGTAAAGTGTCATTTTCTTGTCGTCGTCTTCGCCAAATTCGTCAATCAGTTCCCACCGTGCCGGTGCATAACTTGCATAAGGATTCAGCGTCAAGACAACTGTCAAATTTTTTCTATCACACAAATAATAAACATCCAGCAAATTTAGCTTCCACATGTACTTTAAAATTGTTTTAGTACTATGGCAACGTGAGCCGGTCTCGACGATCAGAAATGGCGATTTTATGTTCCAGAACGTCGACCTCTGAAGATTATTGATGTCTACCTTTAGTTTATCAATTGATTCAAACGCAAGCGCGTACGTCGGGTACGTAGGAAAAAAACCTGTGATCTCTTTGTCGAATTTTCGGTCAATCACAATCAATGGATTCCCGCCTGGGTTCCAATTGTTGTCAAGTAGATCCTCGGAGATCACCATCGGATTCGAATTGTTTACGAAACACATTTCAACCAACTCCCTCTGTTAATAATAATAATAATTTATTAGATTTTAAATAACAATTTCAAGTTCCTTTATGAAAATTGATTAATGAAGTTGTTTAAATTATCCTCTGAGAAAATACAAATTTTTTTGTAAGATAAAATAAACAATAAGACTCACCGCATCACGTCTAAGACATTTTGAAGAATCTTCATACTTCGAATCGTTAATTTTTAGTATGTTCCACTCGATACTCGCAGTAGACGCCCCCCAAAATAGAATTAATAGAATAATTTCTCGCCACATTTCTATGAATTTCCCATTACTAAATTACATTTAACCGGTTATCTATCAGAAAGCCTCTCTGATCTTCAAATAAATATACAAATTGCACAATTTTTCTCCGATTATACACGAGCTTATAAAATTACAGAAAAAAAGTATCCATAGCAACATTTGTTGCGAATTGAAAAAAAATCCATATTTCCCGGGAAAACTTCATTGCGTAAGGCGTAAAATGATTAGCTATTTGTTAATTGAATTGCTTGACGTGTTTATGGTCACACACACTTAACCGTTCACAAGTGTGTCACATACAATTTTATTTATTGACGCATTTTGATTTGCTTAATCTGTTTTTATGGTTTAACAACAATATAATAATAAAATTTTCCTAAAAATTTGATTTTCAAAAGTTTTAACCATGACCCTCCTTACAGTCATGATAATCCAGATTTTTTTGCATAATAATATCAGCACATCGATTGAAAGGTAATTTTGACCTATTAAATACTTT
This sequence comes from Cotesia typhae, assembly GCF_013202065.1. Classification (NCBI taxonomy): domain Eukaryota; kingdom Metazoa; phylum Arthropoda; class Insecta; order Hymenoptera; family Braconidae; genus Cotesia; species Cotesia typhae. The sequence goes on from NW_027423761.1 coordinate 1,330,437, forward strand.
TTTCTTCTTTATTATAGTGCGTTTTATTCCGATATTTATAGATGAATTTTATCGATCAAATATATGACTTATCGTGAAATAATCAAAGACTTGAATTTTAGGTGATAATAGTCATCAACTCTAGAACTTACTTCTCGCGCGTTCGCGATTGACATGCAATAGAATTTTTGAATAAGAAGATACGTGAACGATCAAGCTTGCATTTTTCACACGCTTGCGCATTAAAATATGTTAACTATATAAGCGTCTGCGCACTGCAAGTGCATTTTGATCATTTTCTATCTTTCTCTTGTCAAAGATATTTAATATTTGATATCTTCTACACGCTTGCAGCTTTATATAGCATATAAAGTGAGGTTTGACAAAAACAGCAGTCAATTGTTTTAGTATTTTATTTATTAAATCAATCAATCAATAAGTACATATAATTAAATAATTACAATTAAATTCATTCAAAATTATCGTCGGTGATGTCGTTGGAAATCGGAAATATGTCGGACAAGGAACTTGATGAAGCAGTTACAGTAAGTAATAATAATAATTAATTATAAGTAATTAATAATACCAACAATATTAATAATTTCGATAGAATCACCTAAAAAATCTCGGGGACATAGAAGTGACGGGAAAATATACAGAAAAAAGTTAATAAAAACGACGAATTGTGATTTTAAAAAAATTGCGAATTGGATACCCGTAAATGCGGTGATTGGAATGAAAGCTCGCGATCATTCGATAAAAATTCTCTATTAAATAGTAATTATAATAATAACAAAATAAATAACGCCGAATGGAAGTGTAAAAATCTGTACAGTATTCCAAACCTCGAACCGTGCAACAATTTACATTCTTACCGGGAAACTCCGCCATCTGCTCTGTGTAAAATAAAACTCTCCGGCGATAGTGATACATTTGTATCTGACAAAGAAGACTATAATTTATTTGAAAAGTTAAAACATTATTTAATTGATTATCAAGAAAATGTACTGGGGATATCTTCTTCAGAAGAATATAATTTTTCTGCTCTTATGAAGATGATGGGACAAGCCATGGCTAAATCTTTACTTGCTCTTTTTTATTTTATCATTAATGTCATTCCAATGGCACTGGTTTGTTCATTTATTTGTATAATCTAAAGTAAAAGCCTCTATATCTAAACAATTTTATTACAGATAACCTTGTTCATCTTGCATTTCATTTTGGACAAGACACTGGACATTAAAAAAACTAAAAATCGTCAAGAGATGGCAATTAAAATAATGCTCTTGGGATTACAGCTTACATTTGTGTATCTCAGCTTCACGTTTATAGTGGGACTCATTTGGATCCCAGTTTTTCAAATCATCTTACGTATTGTTTCTTGCTGTACAATAGATCCATACAACAATTAAAATTTATAAATCATCCTATCAAATTTTACTTCAGAATTTAGATATAAATTTATCTTCAGTTTAAATTTTTAGCAGCAAGAATACAGATTATTAGCACGAGTAACTGAGATACTTGATAAGTGCTTGATGCTGACCAGCCACACTCAATGTCTGACTTAAGAGCTTCTATTACCGAGATGTTATTTTTGTTAGCACAGAAACTCTCCCGCAAATCATCATCCCAACCATTGTCCCAGCAGCTATATTCGTTTTCTTCGTCGCGCTCGAAATCGTACTGATGAAGAGGGAACGTATTGCATCTGTCTTCTTGGTACTGTCTGTGTTTCCTTTGCCAGCCTTCAATCCATCTGTTATAGTTTGGAAATTATTATCATATTTCTTTCATTTAATTTATGAAATATTATACTCAGTGTTATCTGTGGTGAAAAAAAATTTCAGATAGTAGATAGTATAATCTAGATTATGCTGGGTGATATCTAGATAATACTCATTGTAATCTGGATTATACTAGCTACTATTTGAAAATTTTTTTTCACTCAGTATGATCTGGGATGATATTCAGTGTCATCTTGTTATTTCTGTAGACCGTGATTTAAATCCATCAGAAATTAAATATTTATAAACATACCCGATTTCGCAATCACAAGTAACAGCGCTTCCTTGCATTCGTAGTCGCATTAAAAATTTCTTGTCGGTTGCACCAGGTTTGTAACCGTTCGATGGATTTTCTAGTGTCTTAAGATCGTTATTGTGCAAGTCGACAGTGATATTCCGGACTGTCCGTGCATTTTCAAACAGCTTTCTCGGTGCTTTACTAACAGATGTGTTGTAAAGACCAAAATGAAGATGTGGACTTCGCATTCCCTAGTTTGATTAAAACTTGGTAATTAATAAAAACTACATGGAAAAAAATAAATAGTAAATGCAACATGATTAAATCATGTTGCAGACACATGATTTGTCATGTTTCGGCTACATGACAGTCATGTTGCGGTAACATGAGAAACAGCAAGTGACAGCAACATGATTTGTCATGTTTCAGTTACATGAAAATCATGTTGCTGTCACACGATTTTTTAATGCTACTGCAACATGATTGTCATGTAGCCGTAACATGACAAATCATATTGCTGCAACATGATTGCCATACAGCCGAAACATGTCAAATCATATTGCTATCACATGATTTTCTTATGCTACCACAACATGGTTGTCATGTAGCCGTAACATGATTTTCATGTAGCCGAAACATGACAAATCATGTAGTTACAACATGATTTCATCATGTTGCATTTGCCATTAATTTGTTTCCGTGTATTAACAAACTGCTTAAAAAATTTAATTACTATATGAAAATAGCATACTTGTAGAATGTCGATGTCAATATCTTTCAAACTTCTTCCAGTGAAGGTAAAATTAGACAATTTAACCGGAAATTTTCCTTTCATTTCTTTTTCAAGAGTTGTCTCATTTTGGACATCAACAAGTAAGTTTTTTAATCCATGATTGTACTCAATCAAATTAGGAATATTGAAGTTTTTAATTGTAGTGTAAGCTGTAATGAGAAGAGTTTGAAGTTTTGATGCTTTGCAGAATGCTCCAGCCTGTAGAAAAATGTTTTCTATTAAAAATTCAAGATAATTGATTTGAAACACGATAAAAAAATTCAAATATTCATGATCACTCTTATAGTGTCAATAATGGAGACTTTTGCCTTAAATATTATTAATTAGAAATTTTTACCTCGAAGGTTAAAAGAGGAAGTTGACGAATGTCCAGTTCAATTAGGCTATCAGCAGGTCCTAAGAAACTTGTATTGGAAACAGATGTGATGGGATTGTAGGCAAGATTGAACGATTTTAATTCAAAAAGTGTATGAGTAATAAGTGGGACGACTGTTAAATCATTGTGGCTAAGATCAAGATGATGAAGAGATGACAAATTAGATGCTAATTCTGCTGGAATTGACGCAAGCTCGTTGTTGGACATATAAAGAGTACGTAAATGCCGAAAGGGAAGCTCTGGAATCGTCAGAAGCGAAATATTACTGAGACCCAGAGTCAGTAGCGAGTCATCAAGACCAAAAAATGTCCGTCCGTGATTTTCAAGTATCAGTTGTTTGTTATTACTGAGATCCAAGTACATCAAGTGATGAAGTTCGGTAAAGACACCATCATCGAGTCGCACTAATCTATTGTATGATAAGTCCAAAAATGTTAAGCTCTGAAAGTAAAATATTGTTATTTGTTAATGTCGAATAATTAATTATTAATTAATTAATTAAAAACTTACACGAAATTTATTTATAGAGTCAGCGATGTTGATACTTGACAAAAAGTTCCAGGACAAATCAAGAATTGAAATAGAAGCTGCTGCTGTACCAGTAATTGCTTTTGTAGGTAAGCGCATAAATTGGTTATTTGAGAGGTCAAGACTTTCAATAGTAGCATCGGTGAACAAATTATCTGGCAAAGTTCGTAGTCTGTTGAATGACAAATCTAGGATGCGTAACTTCTTTAGGCTTCTTAGAGTTTCCGCGGGGATTTCCGCGATGTTGTTGTGGGACAGCAGCAGCACTTGTATATTCTTGGTATTACGGAAACAGTCAAAATCAATGTCACTGAGTTCATTGTGACGTAAGTCAAGCCATTGAAGGTGCGGCAGATTACCGAATACTGCTTGTGACATGTTGACTATTTCGTTATGAGACAAATACAGATGAGTCAAAGCGTATTCTACTGGACGGAAGTAATACTTCATTATATCCGTAATGTTGTTGTGGCTCAAGTCCAGCACACGGATGTTTGATTGCAATGTTCCTCCCATGTTGAAGTACACTTTAATAATTAATTATGTATTCTTTATTAGGATAAAATTAAAAAGTTTGGAAAATCCAAAAGTGCACGCCCCATAATCTCATTTTCCATTATAAAATTTATTAAAATAAAATATACGAAAGCAGAGCACTACCTTATCCGCTTTGCTTATGAGGCGTGCAAAACTATCCAATCATTTTTGTTTTTTTTAAACACTTGGACTTGTAGTGAAAGAACTAATTAATAATCGAACTTACTACTTGTTGCTGGTGTGAAACTAGAAGTATTTATTTCTAGTTTGCTGATCGAATTGTGACTCGCGTTGACTTTGAAAGAAGCTAGAGTTCCAACTTGGTCAAACCAAGCAAAATCAAATTCATTCATTTTGTTGTAAGCTAAATCCAAAAATTCAAGATCGGGCAAATTTTGGAAGGCTTCATCGACGACACTTTTTATTTTGTTCCCTCTTAAATTAATATATTTCAGCCGATTCATATTCATAAATGCACGTCGTTCGATTTTGTCGATGTTATTGTCTTGCAAGTTCAAAAATGTCATTACTGACAAATCGACAAATGTATGAGTTTGGAGATTTGTTATGTGATTAAACGCAAAATCAACTTCTTCTAATGTTGAGTGTATGTCACCCTACAAACAATAATAATTTTGTTAATCTGCTATATAATCAGGTCTTGATTTGAAATTATGTCTTTTCAAGGTTTCTTATATCCATCCGTCACCAGTCCCATTAAACTGTATCTAAACCGTGGTTTTAAAAGTGCTCTTTAATCGGATATAATAATAAAGACATTTAACTTAGCTAAGCAAGAAAATGACCTTTTACTTAATATTATTTATGATGGCACTTAATTAGATAATAACGATGAAGATAGGTTTGAATAATTATTTTCTATTTTTTCCCAAAAAGAACATTTAATAAAAAAACATTTGAAAAAAAAAAAAAAACGTCCCGATAAGTCAATTTTTGAAAAAGTTATGGCAATTTAAAAATAAAAAAGCGATTTTGTTGAAAAATTCATAACTTTTTTTTTGGTTGGGTAAAAAAATTTGAAAAAATTATGAGAGACGTTTTTGATAGGGTAGAAAAGGAGGAAAGACTTTCAGCCAAATCAAAAGTGGTCGATTCGGCGTAGAATGCCTTATATACATCAAGCGACACCGTCCATAATCTGCTCGATTTTTAATTTTGTTGAAATGTAAAGCAAAATTTAATAAAAATTGACAATGTTAACATTGGAAAAATAGGAAAAATCCCTATGTTTTTTTTTTTTTTTTTTTTTTTTTTTTTTCGTGTACAGAAAACAAAATTTACTTGAATCAAGTAAATAATTTTGAAGAACTTCATCATCTTAGAAAATTTTTCTTGGTTTAAATAGATTTTACTTGATTCATTGTCTATTGAATTATTTTTAATTGATCCAGTGATTGCATTATTATTTTTAAAATTTATTTAAAAAATACTTAAACTATGTATAGTGTTTGCAAATATCAAAAAATCATGAAGCCAAAGTTTTCTAATTCATAATCCGTAAATCTCGTTAATCATAGTGACTGCAGGTAGCTATAGTATAAATAAATATTATTAAAAGTTTACCTGAAAAGTTCCTTTTCGTATTTCAGTTATTTCATTGTCCTGAAGCTCAATTCTCTTGATTCGTTTCAAAAAATGAAAACACGTGTCAGGCATTGAACGAATTTTATTATTACTCAAATCAAGATATTGTAAATTAGTAAGAGACTTAAATGGTTTACTAGGTAGTTCACTCAATGAATTGGACAGAGCATGAGCAAGTTTAAGAGTCAACAAGGAATGTCCCACTTCAGAAAATGCTTCATCGTCCATCGAAGAAATAGAGTTTTCCGAAAAGTCTAAATATTTTATTCCCCGAACATGTGTGAATGCATGACTTTTAATGCTGTTCAGATTGCTGCGTGTTATGCGTAACTCTTTCACGTCAATACCGAACTCGATGAAATCGTCTGCCGACAATGAGTCGTGTGATAATTTAGATAAAGCAAGAAAACGCAAGTTACGCATTTGCCGCAGATCTTGAAGAGATATCGCTGCATTTTGTCGGCCACTCAAATCTAGGTTGTACAGCGAGTACTGGAAGCCCGTAAATACTTCCACTGAAAATAAAATTTATTTTGAATGTTATAAATAAAAAATTTTGATTAATTTTAATCAACCTGGTGAAAAAGTTGCTATTTTATTGTCCTTGAAAATGAGTGTCCTCAAAAAATCAAATTCTTGAAATAGATTTTGCTGTAATTCAGTAATATTATTCCCTGATATGTCTAAAAGCTCGAGAGATGATTCAAGACCACGCAATGAAGCAGAATCAATTTCTTTGAGTTCACAATCGGTAAAATAAAGTTCTTTTATTTTAGAATCTCTAAACGCGTCATCCTGAAAAAAAAATAATAATTTTAGCGAATTGCAAAAAAATGCTTTTAACTTTATACAAATCGTCTGTAAAAAGGTAAAAGGGCGCACAAAACAATTTTTTTTTAAATCGTTCAGAAGACAAAAATCTGTAAAAGAAATCGTAATTTTTATTTCACAAAATAGTAACGGTGGACTATACTTCTCATTTAGTAATTTTTACGATCTACTATTGGAAATTTTATCCAACAAACAAGACCAGCGAGAGACTCAAAAAGTCCAATACTATACAGCTAATTATACAATATGTGTTTGTGAACTTTACAATTCAACTATTGTAAAAATTGATCGTCGGTTTTTTTAAAAGAAGTATTAGGGAGAGAGAGAGAGATAGGAGGTTGGACTAATTGCTACTTTTACAGTAACCGAAAAAAGAAATTGAAATTTTTCGACCTATCCGGGAATCGAACCCAGAACTCTTTGGTTGGCAACCAAAGGACTCTCCCTCTACGCTATCCGAAGTAAACTACTACCAAAGTCCTTCAACATTTAGATAAACTCGAAGTCTAGCGCTGTGCACGGCCATCACTCACACTAATTGAAAAACATTCCAATGCGACTATTGTAAAATTTGTTATACTTCTATTGGGAAGATACAGATGCAGCACTGGACAATTTTAATCTCTCACTTTTTACAATAGTAATATCTTACTTTTTCTAATCGTAAGTTGGAAAATTTCATGAATAAATAGTAAATTTTCTTCTAAAATATTTGACAATTAATACTAATGAAAGTATAGTCCAGCTTTACCATAGTTGTATCGTAAATTTTATGCGTCAAATATGCCTACTGCTCGATTGACAAAAAAAAAAAAAACTTATGCGCCCTTTTACCTTTTGGCAAGCGAGATAGTTACCTCAATTTCCATCAGAGGGTTTCCACTCATATAAGTTGTATTAACCCGGAAAAAGTGCTGAAATGATCCCGGCGGCAGAATTTCTATCTGATTATAATCAAGACGAAGAGTGTCGAGTGAAATTTGAACCCCACGAATTTCAGCTTCCATTTGTGGTTGTATCACTCGTGAGATACGGTTATAACTAAGATCCAATATTTTCATGTGTTTGAGTGTTGACAATTGGCTGTAAGGTATAGACATCAATTGATTGCCATTAAGATAAAGTTGAGTCAAATGAGCCATTCCATCACGGAATACCGAGGAGTCAATTTCTTTAAGACTGTTGTCGCGTAGATCAAGAATTTCAAGATATGTTAATCCAGAAAATGCATCTGCAGGTAATTTGTCAAGGTGATTTTTTCCGAGACGTAATGTGTGCAGAGTATTTTCAAGACCTCGCCAATTATCTGCTGCTATTGTTGATATTTGGTTACCTGTGAATGAAAATTATTTTAAATAGAAACTTTCTAAATTTTTTTTTAACTTTATTAAATTTCCCTTTCGAAATTTTTGGGTGATTTTCAACGAACTGAAACTCCGAGAAAAATGATCGTACAGCAAAAAAAAAAGCAAATTGTATCTCCAAGTGTCTAGTTTTCAGATATGACCATGAAAATTTTTTATCATGTTCGGGTCTGGAGAAATCCTAAAAAAATCACAAAGAAAAAATTTTCCAAATTTTTTCTCGTCTTAAAAAAGGTCTACGGGCTTCAAAAAATTTTTTTCCATTATTTCGCTGAAAAGCTTTTTTAAAAAATTTAATGCCCTTCAATTTGACGTAATCAAAAAGCCTGTACGATGATTTGCCGTGGAATTATCGTCAGTCAAAGCAAAAAAGTACTTTTTCACTTTGACAATCAATAACTCTGGAAATAATGATCGTATAGAAGATCGAAGGACGGTTTTGAAAACTACACGATATTTTCTATAAGATAACGTGAATAGCTTTTGTCAAAAAAATTTTTTTTGAATTGAAAACTTTAACTGAAAAAACGACAAATATTCGCATAATTAAGGATATTTGGATAACTTGGTATAACTTTGGATAAAATGGATGAACAAAGGATATCGTCGGTAATTTTTTAACCTCCAAGTGTCCCCTAAAATCCCTGAAAAATTCAAAGCGCTGCGATTTTTTTTTCATAGTGCCCCGAAGCTTCAAATTCTTTGTTTTTGCAAAAATCACCATTATGGGCAATTTTTCGATTTTTATTCATTTCTTCAATGAAAAAATTTTTTTTTCTCAAAAATCTTTATTTTTTCAATCAAAGAGATTAATTTCACTTAAATCAATCATCACTTACATTAAGCAACAATACTTTTCAAGATATTGATAAAAATTAGAACAATGATTTCAAATTATTAAATATAAAATCATAAAAAATGTTTACCATTTACTCAAATCGTTTTTTAGGAATTCTTCTTAACCGGTAATTTTAAATAGCATTTCTATCACTTAGGCCTTATTACCCGCGAGTACCTTATTAAAAAAAAATTGATTCGTATAGAAGACACTTAAAAGTATGAGTATTCAAAAATAGAAGAATATTGTAAGTGATTTTGCACAGTACCTCAATAACAAAAAAATAAAAATATATTTACCAGTTAAATCAAGGATCTTTAATTTTTGTAGATGACGAAATGATTTACTGGGTACTTGAACCAATTGGTTGTATGGCAATTCAAGTTCCCATAGTGATCTTTCAAGCCCTAGAAACGCCTCGTCTGGTATTTCAGCCAGCGGATTATATCGGATTTGTAAATTATAAAGGCCTAGAATATAAAATAGATAAATAAACACTCGATCAATATATATACCTGTGTCTTCTCTTGGGTAGGTAGTTGTAAAAAATGACACACTTACCTGTATTCATGAGAAATTGAGGCTGAAGCTGTCTCAATCCATTATTGCCTAACTGGAGTATAAAAACTTTTGACGAGTTAATAGGTTCGGGAATTCTCGACAGGGGAACGTTTTCGCAATTGACAATTCCCAAATCGGGTACTGCTTTTGAACACGTGCACAGAGGATTGAAGAAACACGGCGGATACTGAACTGGCAATTCATGCATTCTCACCATTGACGCCCAAAACATCAGTACCAGTGTTACGATCAACATTATGTACCCCATTTTAAAAAATACAAACAAATTCTGTAATATTTATTGTATAATCAAGAAACTAGGTGCGTAAAAACGGAAATAAATTGAAACAAATTGATTACATTACCATGACAAAGTAAAAAAAGCAGACAGGTTTAACAAACAAGCCCAACTGATCTTAATGTAAGCAAAAACTAAATCAACTTCAGCTTGACGAGGACAAGAAGCAGCTTTTTTGCGAATGCAGCGCGTGACTACCAAGTTAATAATAATCAAGGGGCTTCGTCAGTTATCTAGCAGTTTTGGTGCTTCTCTTTACACGATTATAAGCCTTGCAAATACATATACCAATACACATAAACTTTATGCTAACCCACCCCTCACAAAAGCACACCAACATTTCATTAGCATTCAATTGCGAAAATACTATGTAGTAGTTGAGCTTTAATCATTGTGACTGACGTTTTTTTTTATTTCAGATTATTTTTGCTACGACACAATTTTCTTCATTGACTTTCAAGGCTGCATCCTACTTAATAAATATTTTATTGTTTTAACTGGGGATTTATTAGCTTTTACAATTAGACAGTCGTAAAAATATAGAGGAGGATGTGGAATGGCTTTTGAATTTACATTTAATAGATAGCCAGACCGACACGCGAAGATTATAAAATACACAATGCATTATTCATATTATCAAAACAATTTTATTGTAAGAGAATATGAACTGCAGAAAGGGCACATTTTATCATTTTTTTACTATTCAAATCTTTGGCGCGTACAATTTTTCTCTATAATTTATCTTTATAACATTTAACCCTTTGTAAAAAAAAAGACTTATTTTAATCATTTTCATTCTTTACGAAAATATGAGAAAACACGGAGTAACCAATATATTTTTAAAAAAATTGGAAAAAAATTTTTTTGAAAATTTAAAAATTAAAAAAAAAAATTGTTTTAAAAAATCTTTAATTAGTCTTAAAAAATCTTAAAATAGTCTCAAAAAAATCTTAAAATAGTCTTGAACAATCTTAAAATACTATCAAAAAAATCTTAAAAAAATTTTTTTTTTAAATTCAAAAATTAAAAAAAAATTTTACAATAGCCTTAAAAAAATCTTAAAATAATCTTAAAAATTTATTATCCTAAGCTTCAATCAATTCAAAAAAAATTTAATCTTAAGTTGATCGTGAGATTATCAAAATTACTATTTTTTTTATTGCAAAAAAAAAGTGGAAATTTATTTCTTCTTTTTTTAATTTTTTAACCACTATTAAAATCAATTTTTATTATTAAAATGATTTACTATTTATTATCTAAAATCTGCAGCTGCTATACAAACTTTTCCCAAGTACTGTGTTTTAAATTTGAGTAATAATATTTATCGCCTGATGAAAATTTATTTCTGCTCTAGGAATGTCTTTTCTGTTAAGTTCAATGTAGTTTTCTCCTTTTTTTTTTGTATTAATATATTTTATCTACAAGATAAACAAAAAATGAAAGAGAATAAATGAATAAACAGCCAGAATTTATGATTAAATTTTTATTTAAATGTTAGACGAATCCTTAAAATATTTACAAATTTCTTAAGTACTAAATCATCGTTGTCATAAAATATAAAAAAAAAAAAAAATAAATGTTTCCATTATTTTTTATTCGTAAATAATTATAACGCTTATTTGTAAGTATATTACAAAAACAGATACAAATTTATAACAATGTCTTTATATATAATTTTTTTTCAAATATCTATAATAATAATTAATATAAAAAATAATATTAATAATTAATATCATAGTCCAAGCATACAAAAACTTTCGCACAAGTTAATTTCTATTTTATTTTTAAAATTGTGTAATTACCGAAAACTTTAAGCTTTATTCTGCCAAAGTTTCGTAATTCGTACTAAAGATCAATGAGTATTAATTAAAAAAAAAAAAAAAAAGTACCAACCACACATAAAAATATCCTCACGTTGTTCATACATTCGTTGACTCAGTCCAGAGTTTAGGAGAGGTTCAGTAAAAGAAAAAAAAACAAATTGACGGATTTGTGCCGAAGTAATAATTAATCTAAAGATCTAAATCATCACTTCAGGACTTTTTAAAGTCGTACGATTTTTAATAAATATTTTGTACGACCCCCGCCGTTGTTGAATTAGAAACAATTAATATTATTTATCAATTTATATAATTGTAAAAACCATTCCATGAGATTGAACGACTTAATATGAGCTGTTGAAATGGTCGAAGGTGGTAGTTTGTTGTTTTGGTCATTGACCCTCGCTGTCACTGTCACTTTTGTCTAAAAACAAAATTATGAATCTTATGCGAAAATTCAGATAACTTCAAAAAAGCTATTTGAAGCTCACCTTTTTTTCCTGGATATGCATGACGTTTCAGTCTATCATAAAGATCATCCTTGGTACCATAAATGCTGGCATTTGAACGCGCTAAGCTGTTCATTTTGCCTCCGTTGTGCAGACTCTCTGGAACATTTATAAATATTTTAAATTAGTAATAATTACTTTAATCATTGATAAGGAAGAGTCCTAAAGTTGCTGTAAAATTTTTGTAAAGGTCTCCTAAAGCAGTTATAAAAGTATCCTAAAATTGTTCTAGAGTTGCCATAAAAGTGTCATTAAATTGTCATAAAAGTATCCTTATATTCATGAAATTGACCCAAAATTGTCATGAAAGAGTCCTAAAGTTGTCATAAAATTGTTATAAGTGTCATAAAAGTATCCTAAAATTCATAAAAATGTCCTAAAATTGTCATAACAGTATTCAAAATTTATAAAAGTGTTCTAAAATTGTCATAAAAAAGTCCTAAAGTAGTAATAAAATTGTTATGTGTCATAAAATTGTCATAAAAGTATCCTGAAATTCATAAAAGTGTCCTAAAATTTATCAAAATGTCCTAAAATTGTCATTAAAGTGTCCTAAAGTTGTCATAAAATTGTTATAAGTGTCATAAAAGTATCCTAAAATTCCTAAAATTGTCATCAGTATCCTAAAATTTATAAAAGTGTCCTAAAATTGTCATAAAGTTCTCATTAAAGTGTCCTAAAATTGTCATAAAAGAGTCCTCAAGTTGTCGTAACATTGTTATGTTATAAAATTGTCATGAAAGTATCCTAAAATTCATAAAAGTGTCCTAAAAATGTCATAACAGTATCCTAAAATTCATGAAAGTGTCCTAAAATTGTCATAAAAAGTATTCTTTACAACATTTTTTTTTTTTTGAGTAAGTGCGACAAGATTTTTTTAAAATCTGTGCCAATTTAAATGAATATTTTTTTTACTGATCATAAAAAATTTAATTTGTCTATAAATATACTGTAAAAAATCTCCAAAATTAAAATTTTGGAAAAAGTTTCAAAAAGTCATACAAATTAATTTGCAATGATGCTGACTGATGTGAAAATAACATCCTGAGTTCTGAAAATTTTCCAGACTTTCTCTATAAATTTTACAGAGTTTTTTTTCCCGTGCTTCTTTTCAGCATGGAACCTTCAATGCTTTTTTTACTTTTCTCCACGCAAAGTAATAATTAAAAATTACCTTTCATATAAGTCTCATTGTAGAAATTGGGCATTTCCCATCCGTCTTCTTCGTCATCATAATAATGAGCATAAGTACTGTGATGAGAAGGTGCAATAGATTCAGCGTAGGGAGTGGGCGCTCCGTAATAAAAGTTGACTTGTGATCCATTTTGATCAGTAGCGGGTGTAATCATTTTCTTGGGCTCGCGTTTTCGACTTGCACGAGCACAAATCATCCATACCAGTAAGACAATGAAGATAATAAGTATAATTCCACCGGAAACCCCGCCAATTATGTAGAAGAACTCTGATTTTTCAGTGCAGTGTTTGCCGGTGAAGCTACCGCTGCATCTACAAGAGGGTTGACCACGGCTGTCCTTCATGCAAACTCCCTCATTGTCACAATACCCAGTACAGACATCGGAACAAACTGTGCCGGTCCCATTGTACCCTGGCTTGCATTCGCATTTGAATTCGCTGGTCTCTGGAATTAGCAAACAATAAGCATTGGCGTCACAGTGCATTTCTTCGCCGCTCATTTCACACGGGTTGGTGCACTCAGCTTTGCTGGTGCCACCAGGTCCTTTGGTGCTGGTATTCGGCGGACAGGGAATGCAGAAAGTTTGCTGAGGCTCGGATTGATAAGTGCCCTTCTTGCATTGAACGCATTCATTCAAAGTGCCGTTAAGATGCGTACCAGGCTCACAAACGGGCAGTGAGCACTCTTCAACAGCCGCAGATCCCATGTTGGGCGTAGTTCTACCCAATGGGCAAGCTTGACAAGCTGCTTGCACGCCTTGGGTTCGGTAGGTGCCTCTTGGACAAGGCTCACACTTTCCTTCGACTGCCAATTGTTGACCCGATCCACATTCATCGCGACACTCTTCATGAGACACTGCTTCAGCGGTTCTTGTAGTTTTGCCCAGTCCGCAAAGCAAACACGAAAAGCTGCCCTCGTTTGGTTGGTAGAATCCGTGACCACAGCTACGACATAGTCCCGCTGCGTCGTCGTAGTATTTACCAGCAGGACAACGCTCCTTGCAATCAGCTGCGCTTCGTGCTCCTGGTCCTACTGTCACGCTCGATCTTCCTGCTATCACAGGACAACTGCTGCATTTAAGCTGGCCTGATTCACTTTGGTAAGTTCCTACTGGACATGACACACACTTGTTTGTCGATTCATCGTAGTAACTTCCGACCGCACATGGTACTGTTGATGTTAATTCAATTTATTATTATTCAATAGTTATAAATTTTTTTTCTCATTGTACAGTTAAATAAAAAATAATTACCGCAGTCAGGTGCCATAACAACTTGACCAACTGGACAAGCATAATCCGATTCAAGTATCAACGAAGCAGGATCCGGTACGGTGTTAGGTAAAATATCATTAACATCAAATTGATCTTCCTCAAGAATTAATTTCTCAAGTAGACTTTGTACCGTTGCACGATCATTTGAGTTTGTGTTTTGAATTGGATCGCTGTGAAAATAATTATCAATTTATTAGTACACATTATAAATATGTATGTAAAAGCTTTTATAACATAAAACATTATTAATTATTAATGCTATTGCTATGAATGCTATGTACAGCCGTTATGCGTTGACGCCGTTAAACACAAGCCACCATATTATTATCTCCATCCTGTGTAATTAAACCTATTTAATGAGTAATGGATCTTATATGACATATATGTTAATTACAATATAATATATTGTATTATAAAATCATGTTTTGTTCCTGAATGTATGCTTTTTTATTTATAAGTTAGTAAAACGTGCAAACGAACGTTTCTGTAATTTATGAGTTTGATTTCATTTAAATGAACATGTGTATTATGTAACCGTTGTATGTGAATTATTTTTTTTATTTTGCTAATCGCGCAGCAAAATATCTTACTTTATTGCAGGGAATGCAATCTCCACTTGATAGGTATCACTTCCTTGACGAGCGTGTCTCGTTCTGAGTAAAACAATTAATATTTATAATGATAATAGCAATCTTAATTTATTTAAAATAATTCGGAAAAGAAAAAAAACGCTAAATTTTGAATGTAACTTACGCTTCAGCTGGCACAGCAGCAGATATCGTGTAAATTCCGCCGTCTTCATCAGCTTCACGGGTTACACGAGCCTTGTGATCACACTGGACGTCAATGTCCAAATTCTTACACTCTCGAGTACCTAAATGCAAACAGTGTTTGAATTTATTTTTTTCATCAAATTTTCTTTGAGGGGTCATTCTGGTTTATAATTTTGTAAAAAGTTTTACAAATTTTTACCTGTGTAAAAAAAAAAAAGTCTTAAAATTGTCGTTTGAATAAGATCTTAAACGTTACACAAACCAAGATTATTTTAAGACGCCAAAAAAAAATTCTGAGAGCAGAGTTTTGAAAATTTTTGATAATTTTAAAACAATTTCAAGACGATTTTTTACACGATTAGATTTCTCGAAAGTTAAGTGTCTTCTAGGTTTACATCTTACTTATATTATTGTATAAGTGCAATATGGTTGTGATAGAGGCATTTGAAAGTCACAAAATGGCTTAACTTTGACGCGTCGGGTATCACGCGCTTCGCGCTATGAGGCGTGCGATAAGATTTTTTATTTTCTAATTTAAACAACCATTAATGTCCGCCCTTTTGGTATTTATCAATAAATATTAATCTCTGTAGCTGGTGCAATAACTACTTATATATTAAAGGTAAATAATTTTGGTTTTTAGATTAGAATGACCCCTTCATCAACTATTGACATGATCGGATAGAGTGTTACCTTCTAGAGAATAAGAACAGAAGTTCCAATCTCTATTCAGAGCATTGACAGCATTTCGAACCTTCTGTTTAAGAACACCTTGACCAGCTTCGTTACACAAAACAGAAGTAGGGAAGTTCATTTTTATTCTGAATACTCGTTGAGCCGGTGTGGCGGCGGTACACGCGGGATAAACAACTGGTAAGCTAGGATCGTTGGTAGGGCGCCAGAATCCTTCAGCACCACATGTATAGAATTTGGGAACTTCTTGCGAGAATCTGAGCCCTGAGTTACAAGATATCTCGCAGACTTTAAATTGACCTCCTGAACCCCAGTCCTTGCACAGTTGTGATCCTCCAATAGGATCTGCGAGTTCTTGACAAAACTCTGAGAGGACGTAAACTTTGAAGTTGCAGCTAGCCGAGTTGCCCGCTTGATCATAAGCAACATAGCTGATGTCATAAGTTCCCCACAGTAGGGTCTGTCCAGATCGGTGCCCACTCTTCTCTTGTACTTTAACAACTCCAACGTTGTCAGAGAAACGAGGTTCATCCCAGTTCACAATTGACGATCCATTCTTGGCAATAATCCACAAGTCTCCAGGACAATGGTCAACCTTAGGAGGACTTTTGTCAGCTTCAAGTTGTTGGCATTTGGAACCTCCGTAACCGGGTTGACAGACTCGCTGTCCGCAATGTGAAGGAACAACTCTTTCAACGCCTCCGATACTTTCGTCATAACCAGCCCAGGTTAATACAAGACCTGGATACAACACCGGCTCAGTTCGGCAATCACGGACTTGCTTTTGAATTTCGTTGGTAACATGTAAAGCTCGAGACCATACTTGTACTTTAGTCAAATGTCCTTGGAATCCAGACTCAGTGTAGCCTTTTGGACTTTCTCCTTGCGGTTTTCCTAAAACTGTCCAAGCATATGAAGGTATGCTCCTTCCGCTACCGTATCCTTCCGTTTTACTGGCAATCAAGCCTTCAGTAATGAGAATCAATTCTCCACCATTTTCTCCGTTCCAAACAACTGCTACATGATGCCACTGGCCATCATTGATTGTTGCATACTCTCTAAATGGTAGATAAACATCTTGAACATCTGGGAACAAAGAGACTTGGACTCCATTGCTGTGGGCTTGAATCATTGCGCGGCGATTTGTGGGCACATGAGGCGAAGAAACACTGTATAACGTGAAGAATATTCCCGCTTCATCTTTCTGGGTGAATTGCACCCACATTGCGACGGTCAAACTCTTCTGTGCTCCCGTGAAGAATGGTATCACCTGGGCGGCGCTACTTCTCGTTGGGTCGGTGAAGTAGAGATCATAGTCTACTTGGATTGACTTTCTACAGTCGTTACCAGTCAAATTGAATGGACATTGACAGAAAAATTTGCCGGTTAAATCGATACACGTGGCAGAAGGAGGACATGAATTCTCCTTACAGTCAATAATGTCATCTTCACAAGTTTTGCCGGTGTAACCTGGTGGACATATGCAAGTAAATCCAGGTCCATTGTCGATACAAGTAGCGCCGTTTTTGCATGCACCAGCTTGGCAAGCGTCGTACTCATACTGACAACCGATTCCTGTGTAATCATCAGGACAAGTACAATTCAAGCCTGAGCCAAAGTCTTGGCATTTTCCCATGTGCATGCATGGATTACCGATGCATCTTTCTGGAGCTGTTTCACATTGTTTGCCATCAGTACCCGAAGGGCATACACAGAAGTAATCGAGGAACAGATCGACACACATTGCGTCATTCTGACATGGTCTATTGAGACACATTCCCACGTCTTGTTCACATCTATCGCCTGTCCATCCTTCAGGACATACACACTTATAGCCTCCTACTTCATCACGGCATGAAGCACCATTAAGACAAGGGTTTGAGGCGCAGTCATCAATGTTGACTTCACAAAGTTCACCTGTATATCCTTCGCGACAGTGACACAGGAACTTGTTATCCAGGTCAACGCAACGATCCATACCTACTGGGTTACATGGATCACTTAAGCACTCATCGATTTCAGCCTCACAATGGAGACCGACAAAGCCAGGTCTACATTGACATTGATAACCATCAAGCTCGTCCATACAAGTAGCACCGTTTTGACATGGTCCTGAAGCGCAATCATCAATAGTATGCTGACACTGTTGACCCGTGTAACCGGGTTCACAAGTACACGTATATCCTGCAGTTTGATCAAGACATTGGCCATTATTCCTACAAGGCTTGCTGGCACATTCATTAATATTGGTTTCGCAAGCGGCACCTGTCCATCCGGGATGACAAATACATTCGTGATGGAACAATTTGTCAATACAAATACCGTTCAAACATGGATTTCCGGAACATAAATCAATTTTTTCATGACACCGTTTGCCAGTGAATCCTGGTGGACAATCACACGTGAAATCGGCAACCAAATCTGTACAATTAGCACCAAGTAAGCACGGTCGTTCTGCACAATCGTCGGTATTAATTTCACAACTTTGGCCTTCCCACCCAGGTAAGCAGTCACACTTGTACCGGCCTTGTTGTAATGCTACACAAGTAGCGCCATTATTGCAAGGATTTCCACTAGCAGTGCAGGGGTTTATCGTAACATCACAGTCAACTCCAGTGTATCCTGATCTACAGAGACACGTGTGATTGTTGTAACCTGGTTCATCTTTGCACATAGCCCGTTCAGGACAAGTGTCATTGGAACAATCAGATTTTTCTTCTTGACAATTGATACCTAAGTAACCAATTGGGCATTGACATCGGTACCCTTGTGGTAGATCTATACACGTGGCTCCATTGTAACAGGGTTGTGATGCACATTCATCGATGTCTATTTCACACCGCCGTCCAGAAAATCCAGCTGGACAGAAACATTGGACACTGTGTCCCATTGGTAAGCATAGCCCTCCGTGCTTGCAGACAGACTCAGTGCAAGTAACGGGCTTGCAGGCTTCACGACCGGTTGCACCTGATTTATCAGTGAAGGTGTCGGTAGGACATTCCATGCATGTGGTAGCACCATGTTGAGGTTGATAGAAATTCTTAGGACACTGTGCACAAGGCGCAAGACCTGTGTCAGAATACATTCCCGGTGCACACTTCGGCCGACAACGATCACGTCCTGGAGCTGCTGGTTGATACGTGAAAGTTCCTGCTGGGCAAGTTTGACAGTCTTTGTAACCGCCAATCGGTGGTTCACCAGTGTAACTATTTCTTGGACATTCTAAACAAGGTACTAAACCATTGGGTGAGTAAGTTCCATATCCACAGACTGGTACACAGTCATCAATAGTCTTTGTGCCTTGTTCTTTGGTATAAGTACCGAAAGGACAACGTAGACATGATCCCTGACGATCGCTGTTCTGATAGTACCCTTTCGGACAAGATATACATTGTTTTTGTTTCTGTTCACTTGCGTAAGTCCCTGCCGGACAATGAAGACATCTTGGTACATCTGCAGTGTCCATATTCAGTACTTCACCTATGCTACAAGTAAAGTCACGTGAGACTGACGATTTTAGAGCACGCAGTGGTGGACATTGATTGCCTATAGAAGACACGTTCAGAAGCGGTTCTATTACTGCGCTGGCATATGGCAGAGATAGATCGAAGATCAAATTCAATGCTGAGCCACACAGATCGTACAATTTTGGTTGACGAATTACTGGCACAACTACTAAGATGAAATCCATCTTCAAAAGGTTTTCTTCTAATAGCATTGGAATTGACCGTATAAACGAAACATTAGTGTTTACGGTGACTATTGAACAACGTTGCGTTAGAATAGCGTTCAAGTCCATGTAATATTGGGCCATCAAGTCTTGATACTGAGGAAGACATGATCTGGACACTGCCCCATTAGCTCGATAAATTACTGTGGCATTTACATGGTAATCCGCTTGTTGGGTATTCTCTGAGACACAATCAGGTACCACAGATGTTGGAGACCAATGTTTAATTGGATCACAAGTGAATGTTTTTGTTGGGGCACCATCAGTAAATCGGTAGCCGGATCTACATGTTGCAATGCACTGAAGCGCCTTGGCACCAGGCGCACATTTCAAGCCGCCATTAGCCGGCGGTTTAAGTTCCCAATCTACACATGGAGTTGCCTGTACTGAAACTTGGAAGTGACAAGACGCACGGTTTCCGCTTGAGTCTGTTGCATATACAGTGACATTCTCGAATCCTCCAATCGGAATTACTGCGCGTTCTGGTGAAAACGTCACTGTAACTGGTCCTGAGGCATCAGTAGTATTGATCCGTCTACGTGTTTCATTGAAGTTAACATTGTAGTTGTCTTGACGATCGACCAATTCAATAACATAACTCTGTGGACAACTTAGCTTAGGTGGTGTTATATCTGGCACTGTGATATTGATCTCACAAATAGCAACATTTCCGTCGTAATCAAACGCAACATACTTGACTACCGTGTCTTCAAAAATCCTTATTGGTGTCTTGAAACTCTCCGGTTTAACTTCTAAACGAGCTATACTGCCACTGTTATCAACAGCAGTTGGTTCGGTGAAATTTACTGGCAGCAATTCTCCTCCTGGTCCTTTTTGTACCATAATTGGTTGTTGAGGACAGTTTTCGAAGACAGGCGGTTCATTGTCGACACAAGGTGAATAACCATAATCATAACCCAAAAGTGGCTCCACAACTGGCTCTTCACAACCCATCAATTCAAATTTCAAACAAGCGTTATCCACAAAACTGACGATTCCCAAAATAACAAAACGTGCTTGAACGTACTTAGGCAATGTAATCATAGCTAATTCACCATAATTGCCAGGATCACGTGTCGTTAAATTGAAGTTCGGGAAATATACAACGTAGTTTTCATTTTCGGATTGTTTGTAGAAGAATCGTATTTCTGTAGGTCTTCCTACTATGTCGTTAGTAATGACTCCTTTAACTAAGATAGCTTTGACACGGAATACTTGACCCAAATCAACGCTGACGTAAGTAAAGTCCCGTTGTCCTGGCTTGTTAAAACTACACCAACCAGTTACAGAATTCAATCTTACATTTTTGGCTTCATAATTAGGTCTTTCCGAAGTAGCGTTTATCGCTGAATCAGGAATGCGTCCTGATGCAAGACCCAGGGGCTTAACAACACGACATTCGGGTTCACGTTGACAAGTAATAGGACGCGGATTAATCAGAATATAACCTGGACGATTACATCCGAAGTTTACTTCAGAACCTTGTTCATAACTTCGTGCTACTTGGAAACCATCACTAGGTCTACCAGGATCTTCACAAACCGGTCCTTCGCATCTCAAGTCACCAAAGTCCCATACACCGTTTGCTTGACAACGCACTACGTTGTCATGACGATTTGTTTGACCAGCTAATTTGAAGGTATCTTGACAGCCAAAGAAGAACGATGATTGATATTTAGTGTCTGCATATTGTCCGTACTCTGCACCAGGAGTTGGTAAAGGCTTTCCACAATTTGATCGGGGACAGGCTGGTTGGAATCCAGAAAGCCAGTAATCCGGTAGTCCTGGTTTTGGATCATACACACACTGCCTAAAGCCTGCAGTAGCTGTATTCCGTAAGTAGCGTCCTGAGTTCCCACATTTCAACGTAACGTTCTGTCCAAAAGGTACCAGAACACTAGTTTCATCAGATCTAATCACTGAGAGACCTTCATTTTTGTCATCTGGTAATGATACACATTTAGCAAACTGACACTCTGGCGTTGTTCCGTTCCAAGCACCACTTGACGTACAAATAACAGCTGATGATCCAGCCAAAACGTACCCAAAGTTACATTGGAACCTTATAACGTCTCCAAAGTGGAATTGGTCCTTAGTTACCATTATTTTTCCATTTTCAGGGGCAGGTAAATTGGGACACATTACAGGTACGCATGTCTTATTACGTTGATACAAATCACCATCTCGTTCTCCAGTTTCTGACCTAGCGATCGCGAATCCAGCCGTTCCATTACCTTTGTACAGTTCATAACCAGTATTGCACATGCATGAATAGCTACCGGGACTGTTGATGCACTTTTGATGACATCCGCCATTATTGTTAGCACACTCATTAATGTCAGTACACTCGAGTCTTGTACAACCCATCAACTCAAGCTTTATACAGGGTGCTCCTACGTAATCCTGTATGCGGAATCTTATGTATCGTGCTTCTATGAGAACCGGTAAGTTTAGAATGGACAGGATAGGCTCAACCGTTCTGAATTCAACTGGCGTACCATCAGGGTTTGTGTAATCAGTGAATGCATCAGTCAAATCATCTGTGTATTGTATACGTATTGCAGAAGTGAATGCAATGTTTCCATCCAATCTAGCAACAACTTGAGTACGGAATCCGCGGATAATTGTGGGAGCTTTCATGTCAATCATCACCCAATTGATACCACGTTCTACATCATTGCCACACCACCCGTCTCCGCTATTTAACCGAACTCCGGCTTTCGAATATCCATTCTCCGAACTGCTAACTGTGATAGATTCATCCGGGATACCACCATTGATCATACCCAAGTCACCAACCGACCGACAGTCCATTGCTGGAGTGAATCCTGATTTACATTTACAAGCAAAAGCACCAGGTGTGTTGACACATTCAGTTGACGCTAAATCACACTGACTTGAAGCGCACTCGTTGATATCCTCACACGATGGAACATTTTCAAATCTTTGTTCCGCTCCGCATGTAATTATATTTGATCCAGTGAGCTTGTAACCTCGGTTACACTGTACTCGGGCTTCATCTCCGTAGAAATATTCTCTTGATGTATCAACCAAAAATCCGTTCTTCAAACTCGGCAATATCGCACACTTGGCACGCGAACAAGTAGGAACGTTGTCTGACCAAGTGCCATTTGACATACAGAGTATTACAGGATGTCCTGTACGAACATAGCCAGGTTCGCACTCAAACCTTACAATGGTACCGTAACTTCTACCACCGCCATTCAAAATTGTGATGTTAGCGTTTGATGCTTCGGGTAATGGAGCACACTGTGAAGCTAAGCACGAAGGTTTCTTTTCCCATCTGCCATCAGCTAAACACGAGATCTTTTCAGTTGGTCTTCCGGATGGGAATGCGAAGCCGGCGTAGCATTGATAAGTGGCAAGTCCGTGGTATGTTACATTGGAAGATCCAATTGAGAAACCATTATCTATTTGGGGAACTGGTCCACAGTAGACTTCCTGACATTTTGGAATGTACGTCACTGACCAATTACCTCCTGGCAAGCATTCTGTCGTGATTTTCGGCTTACCCGTCGCAAATTCCTGGCCCAAAGGACAGGAGAATGTGATAACTGTACCGAATGCAGTGTCACGGCTGCTTGCCAAAGCACCTTCACCTGGTAAAAGATGGGGACAGTCTGCAGAGAAGGTTGCTTGCCATCCAGTAGCACTTCTCAAAGCATCTGAAACAAATCTAACCAGCATTTCACCGCTTTCTGCAGTCAGAGTTATTTTGGGACGTGTGTTTGAGGTGAAACCGTTTCCGGAGTGTAACCTTAAACCATTTGTGTTTGATCCATCATAAACTTGGACGTAGTCGGTGTTGTGGACGTTGAAGTTGGTGAATTTCAGAGACAACGCAACGCCTTTTGGATTCTTGATGCGATAAAGACACTCCTGATTGTTTGGATAGTCGTTGAGCCCGTAAGAAGGTGATTGAACGGTGCCGTTTAGCGCGACGATAGTTGCACGGCAACCTTGGGTGTAGCGAATACTGAAACCACGACGGGAGTCTCCTAGTGAGGTTTTGAAATAGAGGTACAGATTGTTACTAGTTGATATAATGACTGCTGGGTTGTTTTCCGTCTTGCCGGTGAGACGGGCAATCGGACGGCTCATTGGTGATTCTCCATCACGGACTAAAATGTAATCACGATTGGTTTGCAGATCAAGTTCCTCAATTTCTATAGAAATGATTCGGCCTGGTTGAGCTTGCAGTATGTACAAGCACTCGAGACCTCCTGGGTAATTTTGCGGATATCCTGGTGATGTTAATACTTGTCCTTGAGGCGTAGCTCGTAATATTCCTCCACATGTTTGTGGCTCAGTTTTCCATGACGCACGGAAACCTTTTCGCTCTACTGATCCATCAGTACTGAATTTAATTATCATGAAATTCGACGCTGATACGAAACGTTTGTTAGCTAATTCTTCTTTGCCTGATAGTGTTGCTAAGTTAACAGACTTTTCTTCCGTACGTCCGCCAACTAAAATCTGCACGATATCAAAACTCTTCTCCGTTTCAAATTCTTGAAACTGCAGAAGAATATTGTGACCCTGCGGGCCTTCTAATGTCCATTTACAGTTACTCAGTGGCGTGTATTTGTGTGGATAATTAGGACTTTCTACCACATCACCGCTACTTGCCATGTAATATTGACAATTGTTTGGACAATCAATTTCGTCGGAGTAGTCGCCGCAGTCGTCTTGTTTGTCACATTTGAATGCTGCGTTTATACACTTGCCGTTTGAACAGTGGAATGATCCTAAAAATTTATTTCATTAATAAAGAAGGAGAATATAATTAAGAAATACAAAAAAATTGTCTTTCAATTTTACTCAATGTTACTTGAGTCGAAAAAATGAGCTTACATAAGTTGTTTTGACAACGGAGTAAAAATATTCAACCTTTTTTTTTTTTTTTTTTTTTTTAACTTTACCTGCTGGACATGCATTTGCTTTGCACATAAAAGGTAACAATGATTCACATGTTGTAAGTTCCCAGGATTGTTGTTGATCATCAGAGATCGCAAAGTCTACACATTCGCCTGATTTTGGATCTGGTTGTTTAGAAGCCCAAAAACCTAAAAAAAAATTTTTCATTAAATTATTCAAATCCCGATATCGATGAATTAAAATATACATTGTTATTTACACGCAAATAACAAGATGACACTGGATATCATCCCAGATTATACTCAGTGATATCTGTGGTGAAAAAAATTTCAGATAGTAGCTAGTATAATCCAGATTATACTGGATGATATCTGGATTATACTGGGTGATATCTGGATTATACTGGGTGATATCTAGATTATACTTGGTGATATCTGGATTATACTGGGTGATATCTGGATTATACTCATTGTAATCTGGATTATACTAGCTACTATCTGAATTTTTTTTTTCACTCAGTATAATCTGGGATGATATCCAGTGTCATTTTGTTTTTTCCGTGTAGACTGAAATAATTAAAAAATTAAAAGTTGATTCATCAGAATTGTAATAAGAAAGTATTTTTTTTTTATTTTTATGTTACTTGGTAAATTTTCTCAGTTATGTAAATCGAAACAGAGGGAGGAAGCTAATTTATGAAGATTTCCGGGATTACCTCAAGTTGCGTGAATCTCGTGCACACATCTTATGTTTGCGATGTTACAATTGTCAGATTAACGCATACATTAAATGAATAGAGAAAAGTGTGTCTTGGTGCCACCGAGACGAACGTGAATGTTAGTTCCGGATTTCCGCGACCTCGATCCGATCGACGCTCTTAAATAGCGTGTTAACATATATCAATGATACATTCACACAATTAAATAGACTCTTTTTACGCTCTTAAAATGGCAAAATTTATCTTTTTGTTACGCTAAAAAATTTATTAATAGTAATCTTCATCCGATATAACTAATTAAGAAGAAATTAAAATCGTAAAAGCGAGACAATTATTCAATTATTAATTAATTAAGTTACATGTTTTATGATTCAAATCTTGACAACGTAAAATGAGCATGAAGTCATGAGAAAAAAAATCTATTGTACAATTAGAACGATTTTATCTCTTACAAATCAAATGCATACTTGAGGATTTAACTGTTGCATGGATGTTGAATAATATTTTCAAGAAATTCTTAAGTAATCATTGTTTATTCTAAACAGATAAAATAATTATCTTGTCAGCAACAATTTCCTTAAACCAAGAATAATTGCTTGCACTGTTAAAAATTTCTATTGAAATTTTACACGGTATTTTTGGTTAAAATTTTTTCTCTTCAGCTGCGATAACTTTTAATCGGTGTAAGATGCTTAAATTGATGTAAATTTATCGGAGTAGTTTTATAATATTAATAACATACAATGGTTTATAAATAATTACCTGCATACTGAGAAACAAGCATTCCTGCAGCAGATTCTAAGGTATTCGTTCTTAAATCATCTAACGACGCTAAGCCCAGCCAATATTTATCCAAATGTTTTCCTACAATACTTGCAGACATATTGTTCTCACTGTATGATTCCACCACCATCAGTTCGCTTCCATATCTATTTAAAAAGAAAACAAAATAAATTATTACAAGGAGCGATTGGAATTTAAATAAATTATAATAATTAACAAACCTTCGGCATAATTCGGCGGCTTTTTCCCATGAATGTTTGATGTTGAAAAATTTATAACAATATATTCCTTTGAGCTCCCAACCTGCATGATTAAAATATTATTGAAGTTAATAAGAGAAATTCTGTCATAAAATCAAGTCAAGGTACATGGAAACAAATCGTATTAAGGAATACGATGGAGAAACATAAAGTGATAAGGGATTATTATACATTCTCCATCAATTACATTGAGAGAAGAAAATTATTTTTAAAAAAATTCGCTCTTATAATAAGAAATTAATTTATTGAGAATTTTAAACAAGTTGTTTTTTAGCTGAAAAAATTAAAATTTTTTCACTGTAACTTTCTTGTTAGAAAAAAATGTTTTTGGTTTGGAATATTTTAGATAAAGAACTTTTCTTTATCTAAAATAGATGAAGAAACTAGAGCTCATCTTAAAATAGTCATGAAAAAATTTTTTAAGACTATTTTAAAATTTTTTTGAGACTATTTCAAGATTTTTTAAGACTATTTTAAGATTTTTAAGATTATTTTTAGATTATTTTAAAACTATTTTAAGATTTTTTTAAGACTATTTTAAGATTTTTAAAACTATTTAAAAATATTTTAAGACTATTTTGAGATTTTTTTCAAGACTATTTAAAGATTTTTTTAAAACTATTTTAAGATTTTTTTAAGACGATTTTAAGATTATTTCAAGACCATTTTAAGACTCGCTAAAAAAATTTTCCGGAGATGTCGCTGTGATATTGTCTTATTTTTACAACAAATTCGAGAACCAAATTTCAAAAATCTACTCTCGGAATTTTTTTTTTTTTTGGCATCTTAAAAGTCTTTAAGATCTTAAACAAAATTCAATTTTAAGACGATTTTCTTTACACGGGCCATGTTAATGTTAAAGATTTAGGTATAAGCATTTTCGTAAATGATGGATTTTCATCAAATTAATTGAAGTTGTGATAAATTTTCTTGTGATAAGTATGAGAAATTTTGACGTGGATAATTTTTGCGGATTAAGAAAGGCGGGGAACCAGAAACTTTTTTTTTTCTTCCAAAAAATTAAAATTTTCAACAAATTAATTTTTTTGTTGTAATCCTGCTCATTTTTTTCAAGAAGAAAATTATTACGAGAAACCTTTTAATTTTTAATTATCCAAGAAATACAATTTTTTTAAATTTTTTAAAATTTTCAACAAATTAATTTCTTACTACAAAAATGTAAATTTTTTTTAATAGAAATTTTTTCTCCCAGAGTGTAACATGATAATAAGCAATAAGGATTAGGGACATGTTAACCCTGCATGGGACAATTGAAAATGAAGTATCATAAGTATTTGAGAAGATTGTTTAAGTATATATCATATACAAGTTAAATATATAGTAGTAATAGGGAGAAAGGTGATCGACCGTTAGGAATATTCTTCCGAAAGGCGGCTAGTGACCCATTACATATACTCTTACATTATTATTATTTCATGTACATGTGTATTGATATATACCCAGACGACATAAAGAGGAGAACCCAAGAAGAGACTTAACTCAGAAAGTCTCGTTTTAAGTCTCGACCTCGATCGTTTTTAGTGCGACGCACGAGTAAACGCGATCGAGCCAAAGGATGAGTACATACAATACACACAAAAGCTCTTAATATGTGTCTACATGTGTGCCGCACATGTGAACAAGGCTCACGTGTTGTGGATAGAAATCGAGGAGGTGAAATGCCGATTTCGATGTTGGCATCTTTATTCTTTTCCTCCATCCTTATTTATGTCTTTTTACTTACATATGTACGCTTTTTTATTGTGTTTAGTTGATGTAAAGGGGTTACAGACACAATAACCCAATAATGCCTCGTTTGACAAATTAATTTATGTAATTCATTTTTCGTAATAAAATTACTTTATTATTTGGACTGTGAACTGTTTAATAATATATTATTAATGTATCTTTTGTCAATAACTCTTACGGATTTAATTATATTGCAAGTCTTACAGATCTATAACGGATACTAAATAGAGTTTGGTCACGAAATGTTTAATTGTTACTTTCTGGGTATTTGAAATATTATTTGCTTCACTTCCTTATTACTGATTGTATACATTGAAGTTTAATAAAGAAAAGCAATTATGAATGAAACATGTGAAAAAAAAAAAAAAATAAATAAATAGCAAGTTTAAAGTAATTAGAAAACTTATTCCAATAACAAAAATTTTTTTTCAATATATTTCAGTTCATTAAAAAATTTTAACCAATTCTTAATTTTATATTTTTTTTTAAATTGTAATATTATTACGGAAAATTGCAATCAACTAGTCATTTCAACAACAATCTGAACGAAGAAAAAAAATAAATAATTACGAATCTCTAGTTTTATAATTTCAAATTATCGGAAAGAAAAATTTTGAAGTAGGGAAAAGTACTTATTGGTAAAAATTTTTAAACTCAGACATTCTTCATAATTAGATCATCATATCGACGAAATTTTGTACTCTGATTAAAAAAATTAACTAATTATCATCAATTTGAAAGTTTTTTAAAGAGAAACAGACGTTAAAAGTAGTCCATTAGATTGATTAGAATTCAAAATTTTTAATTAATTCGTAAAAATAATATTTCTAATGTATTCATCAATAATTGAGAATCCGTATAAATGATCAAGGTATATTGGAAATTAGTAATCTTTTTAGGTACTTTCGAATAAATCGTTTTTCGGATCTATGTCAGAAATTTCACTTTTTCGAACTACCCGTGTAAAAAAAATCGTCTTAAAATTGTCGTTTAAGATGTTAAATGTGACACAAACCAAGATTATTTTAAGACTTTTTTAAGGCGTCAAAAAAAATTTCTGAGAGCAGATTTTTGAAATTTGGTTCTCGAATTTGTTATGAAAATTAATTTTAAGACGATTTTACGACTTTCCGCTCTTTTTAAATTGTTAAAAACTTATTTTATCAGACAATTTTAAGACTTTTTTAAGGCGCTCCGTTCTAGTGTTCCCGGGCTTTGTCGCTGTTAGCTTATCTTAAAATAGTCTCGAAAAATTTTTTTAAGATTTTTTTAAGACTACTTTAAGATTTTTTAAGATTTTTTTAAAACTATTTTAAGATTTTTTAAGACGATTTTTAGATAATTTTAAAATTATTTTAGGACTCTCTATAATAATTTTCAGGAGCTGTCGCTGTGATATCGTCTTATTTTCATAACAAATTCGAGAACCAAATTTCAAAAATCTGCTCTCGGAATTTTTTTTTTTTTGGCGTCTTAAAAAAGTCTTAAAATAGTCTTGGTTGGTATCACGTTTAAGATATTTAACAAACGACAATTTTTAGACATTTTTAAGCCGATTTTTTTTTACACGGGTAAACTTCGTTTGAAATTTTGAGGAATTGTAGTTTCTTTATTGTATATATTTCAGGAGTAGTAGTAGTAGTAGTAGTAGTAGTAGTATTCGCTATTAAATCATCTATATAATTGATTTATATAATAAAATGAGTTTTTTAAATTGAATTTAGGATCATTGGAAAGGTAATTTTCTTTTATTTTATTCGAACTTTTTTATTTCACCACCTGAACATACTCATAAGAATAGAATATTTTCTATTATTTTTCTAAATCGGAACATTGTCCGTCTGGCCAGTTGATCGCAATTCCAAAAATCTACAATATATTTCTATCATGACTACTGTAAGCAACTTATCGATATGCGGTGCCACTATATTTACAGTTTTCTACTTAAAGATTCTTTATAGTATCAGCATTATATAAAAATTTTAAAAAAAGTTCGATAATTTACGGCTCAATCGAAAAAACATTCGCAAAAAGAATTTGTAATAAGATAATGATAATATTTACAACAAATAAACATAAATTTATAACTTTAAACATATTATCCAACTCAAAGGTTTAAAAATAATGATTAATTGAACGAGTATTGTATTTCCTGATAAGACAATCTAAAAATAAATAATAAAGTGAAATTCAAATCGTCAGAGAAAAATTTAAAATTAAAAATAAATATCAAGAGAAAATATTCAAACGCATACTACATTAAATATGCTGCCAATAGTTTATTCATTACATCATTGTGATTTTTTTTTTCACTTCATAAAGACTTTTACTTCTCTCGAAAGGTCAACTGGGCATACGGTACATTCTGCAGCTTCTCTTTCTCTCTTGCTCTTTAGTAATCACACAAATATTTTCCATTCATCGTCTCTTTATTCTTCACGTTCATTACGCGACGCCTCATTATTATTTCCATGTGTAAAAAACATAAAATCAAAAGTAAATAAAAACAATTTTAATTATTTTCCTTTCCAATTAAAACAACCGATCGATCAAAATAAAAAATAGTAGGGAAGAAGGGGGTCAATTGAACCAAAAAAAATTTAGTAATTTTTTACTGTTCGAATTAAAACTAAATAATAATTTTTTTTTTCTTGGAATGGTAGTTTATTATGTCTACTATCGTTATCAATACATAAATTAGTCAATAAACAACGTGAATTTTAAAAAATTATTAATTTATCCAAACGCGTCGAATGGTTCAATTGACCCCCGCTCGGGGGCAGTTGAACCACTGCTTGGGGTCAATTGAACCAATAATATTTAAAACTCAAACCCGAACTTTTAATAAATAATAAATTAATTGTTACTTGCTAATATTACTGTTGCACCGTTTTAATGCACAGATATTATATTAAATAAATTAAAAATCAATTTAAAAATAATTTTCATTATAAATTCAGTTCATCAAATTGTTAGGTTATTTCCCTGAGTTTTTTCACGTAGAGTCAAGATGCGCGCGCATGTCCCATGCTTCTCCGTATGGTTCAATTGTCCCCCGGACTGCTGGTTCAATTAACCCCATATAATTTTATAACAATTAATAGTAAATAATAAATAAATAAACTATTATATCATGATAAACAAAGTTGAGGATTATAAAGTATAAGTATATACAACGACTACAATTCAAACTTTATCAATTAATTCAAAAATTGAAATATTATCAAACAATTTGTCACCAGCCGAAAAAAAAGTTTACATGCCTAAAAATAAAAAAATCTCAATTTTTCAAAATTTATTAATCGCAATGATTTCAAATTTTAATCATATCCGAGTTTGACATGTTAGAATCTAATTCTAAGAGCATGAAGCATTTTTTCAATTTTTTAAAATTTTTATTTTAAAATTCTATAGACTAAAAATTTTTAATTTTAAGACATGAATTTGTATGTGCAGCAGAATATAGAACCCATGCTCATCACTAAAGAATGCTGTTCTTCTTCTTACTTTTTTTTCTTGATTGAAAAAAAAAACTCGCTCTATTCTTCGCGCTGAAAATTCTGTTTCTGCACAATCCCAACAATAAATAATAATAATTTATAATAAAAAAAAATTACACGAATATTTCAGTATCAGTACTGAAGATTTTAATAGTAAAATTATATAAGACGTTTGTTAATTAGAGTGGTGAGAAAAAATGAATCTGTAGTTATATATAATTCATAATTAAACACGCATGTGCTATGCAATATGTTACGAATAATTAGCAAATTTAAAAACAATAGCTTAGGGTTGCGTTAAAAAATATTATTCGCACGCTTGACAACTCTGTTCTACTTTTTTGGTGCGATATAGCGAGTTACAATTATGTAGGTTGCGGAGTGTAAGATTTTTTTTGCCGTTAGCTGAGTTTTAAAGCAAGTTATCCGTAGTAAATACTGTGTCCATTTTATTCCTTTTCTTTATTTTATTAAATTAGTATATTTGTCTTCCTCTTTCTTCTTCTCATACTGATCCGCGTTTGATGTGTGATTCAGCCTCATTAAACTTTCAAGTTGGCTCCATTACATTTCCTACTTTTTAGTTCCTCTTTCTCAATGAAATTCCTTAATGACAATTCTACATTCTTTCGTTTTATGTGTCATCAGAAGTATTTGTATTTACAGTATACGATCTACGATGCTTTCTTCGTCATTATTCCCTACTTTACTTTTTAATTTTAATTTACAATATTAAATACTCTCTGTTAATAGTACATGATTAATTTATCTACACTGACTTTTAATTTATTAATTTTTATTTAGTGTTTAAGAAAGTTTAATGGACTTTAAAGCCATTAAGATTTTTCATAGAAGTAGAAAGCAGGTTTTAAAAAACACCCTTCAATACCTGGCATAGAAAATCGATTTTTCAGTTTTCAGAAAGATAGACCGGCGCTTTATGACCATTGTAAATTTTCCAAGCAACCGAAGGATGGGAATTAGGACGACCAGTAAAAGAGACGAAGGTGCAGGTAGTTGCAGGTTCACACAAACGAAGGGTCAGGTACTTTTTTTAAGAATTGAAGAAAGGGCATGTCAAAGGTACAATAACTTACCATTTGGACAGGTGAAGACATTGGAAACCTGTTGAAAAAAAAAATTAAAAAAACGTTAGCATGATATATAATTATTTTTTGTTCTTAAATTATACTTCGACGTAATCTCTTATCTTAAAAATTTAAAACTAGAAAATTTGCCGCTTAAAATAATTTTTTTTAAATTCAAACTTAATTTTCACAGATTTTAATTTTTTAATTTTTTTTAATGTAATTTTTACAAAATCTGTAAAAATTACAATTTAAAATTTAATTTTTTCAGTTTTTTAGAGAAAGCGCATGGACATTATCTAATATAATTTTTTCTCTGCACAGAAAAAAAAAATTAATTTGAATCAAGACGAAAAATTCTTGAGTCAAGTAAAATTTATTTAAACCAATAAAAATTAATTAATTTAAGAATTTTTCTACTCAAACAGAAAAATTTATTCAAGTAAATTTTTTTTTTCTGTGTGTAACATTTCAAAAGTTCGAAAAAAATGAAATTTAAAATTTTTTCTACTAATTATTTCGAATATTTTATTTACAATTTTAAAATCAAATTTTTTTTTTAAATTGTCAGCGTAAAACAATAAACTTTTTTATTTATCAACAATGTCAAGATAAAAAATAGTGATTTTTATACATTATTAAAATTAATTATTATTTACTTAAAAGAATTGTTTTTAAGTATAATAAAAATATATCTTAAATTTTTTTTCATCTCTCAGAAATTTTTTTTAATAATTTATACAAAGTCTAAATATTTGTACAGGTAATATTTAATTTTTTTGATAAATTAAGTAAAAAAATTATCTATATTATTGAGAGAAAAAATAATTTTTGAAAAAAAAGGTATTGTGACAAAAAATTCATTTGATAAAAATTAAAAATACTTTCACGGTAAATTTCTTGATAATAAAAAATTTTTTTGATTTGGAAAAAAAAAATTTTAAATACGCAATTTACAAATTTTCAATCAAAATTATTATTCCTTAATATTTTAAACAAATTAATTTTTTATTACATTGCTTATTTCTTTTAAAAAAAATTCTTTCTCTCATTTTACAATTAACAATTTTAGATTGTCACTTGAATTACCTTTAATTGTAAAAAAAAAAAAAAAAAATAACAGTCAACAATTTTTTTTTTTTTCATCTGAAAAATTTGATTTAATTTATAAGTATTTTATTATTTAGACAGAAAAAAAAAATTAATTTGAATCAAGGGAAAAATTCTTAAACCAAGAAAATAATTTTAAAGAGTTCCATTGTCTTGTATCAAGACTTAAAATTCTTGAATCAAGTAA
Organism: Cotesia typhae; assembly: GCF_013202065.1. Lineage (NCBI taxonomy): Eukaryota > Metazoa > Arthropoda > Insecta > Hymenoptera > Braconidae > Cotesia > Cotesia typhae. Next base: position 1,364,459 of record NW_027423761.1, read on the forward strand.
AATTTATTTAAACTAATAAAAATTTTTTTACTCAAATCAAGAAAATGAAATTCTTCAAAATTATTTACTTGATTCAAATTTTTTTTGTGGATTTTTTTTTCTGTGGATAATATGATTAAAAACTCTACCGATTAATATTTTGTGTATCAGAAATATTGAAGAAATTTTTTATCAAGGTGTTTGAGGTCACAAAAATGAAAGTTGGATAAATAGAAAAAATAATTAATAAAAGAATAAAATGACGGTGATACAACTGTTGATGCATTCCAACGAGATCGAGTATAACTTGAGTACATACGCAATTGTATAAAATAAAAATATATATATCTAACTAACAAGTAAACCACAAGCGCAATGCAAGAGTACAAGTTGAGTACTAAACGCAATGCAACGGTTAATGCTACGTTTTCAATCTCGAATAAAAAAACCCGAGCAAGTATTATAAAGGTATAAAAGTATAGTAGCTTGTTTTTAAAAAATACGATTAACTTTTTTCATGTCTGTGCTTTTTAATTCGCTTTCAGTATTACCAAAGAAAATATAAGAAAAAGAATGAAAAATGTTGGACAGAAAATGAAAATATGTAATGTATAAGTATAATATATAATAAAGAGTAATTTATTAAAAATATGCTACGGTTTTCATTCTAGTAATTTTGTGTCTAATGCATAAGAGAATAAAAATCTGTATTATAAATTTCCGGCTGAGTTTTAAGACTCAGTACATTCAGGTACTTTGGCATATGTGTAATTTAATGTATGTGCATCAAGTCCCTCGGTCTCGCTTTCACCGGTTGCAACTTATAACATAAACTCTTATATACATTATGTGTTTTATACTTTACTCAATGTACCGGCATCAAGAGACAGAGATGATTGAATTTTAAAGACACCGAGATAGAGAGAGAAAGGATTTTAAGTACTTATTCAACTTTTATCTCGTCCTACATGCAAGTTGAATTGCAAACAAGGACTTTTGGTATGTCAATTATTTAATTGGGATGACTTTGCATTATTATTGCAGTCAGATTATATTTCTTAAGGTAAATCTAAGGACGTAAAATATTACGTAAAAAACTACTTGATTCAAGAAAAACATTTTCTTTTAAATGTCTTTCATTCTAGTTTCAAGATTTTAACTGATAAATTAAATTATAAAATTAACAGCAGAAAAGGAATTTGGTCGAGAATTTTATAAATTCAAGAAAGAATATTAATGATTTTTAAATCAAATGCGTATACCCTTTTAAAAAAAATTTATATTGAAATATAAAAAATACACTAGATATATATAAAACCCGTGTAAAGAAAAATCCTCTTAAAATTGTCGTTTCTTTAAGATCTTAAACGTGGCACAAACCAAAACTATTTTAAGACTTTTTTAAGACGCCAAAAAAAAAAAATTCCGAGAGCAGATTTTTGAAATTTGGTTCTTGAATTTGTTATGAAAATTAATTTTTAGACGATTTTACGACTTTCTAACCGCTACATTTTTGAGTACGCTCTTTTTAAATTCAATTTGAAATTGTTGAAAACTTATTATGGAATAATTTTAAGACGCTTGGAACAATTTAATGTTCCGAGGGTCTGTCGCTGTTAGCTTATCTTAAAATAGTCTCGAAAAAATTTTTTAAGACTATTTTAAGATTTTTTTAAGACTACTTTAAGATTTTTTAAGATTGTTTTAAGATTTTTTAAGACTTTTTAAGATTATTTAAAAATTTTTTTCAAGACTACTTTAAGATTTTTTAAGACTATTTTAAGATTATTTGAAACTATTTAAAAATTTTTTTTAAGACTATTTGAAAATTTTTTTCGAAATTATTTAAAAATTTTTTCAAGACGATTTTTAGATTATTTTAAGACTCTATAATAATTTTCCGGAGCTGTCATTGTAATATCGTCTTATTTTCATAACAAAATTTCAAAAATCTACTCTCGGAATTTTTTTTTTACGTTTTAAAAAAGTCTTAAAATAGTTTTGGATTGTGTCACGTTTAAGATCTTAAACAAACGATAATTTTAAGACAATTTTTTTTAAACACGGATATATTTCTGCAAAATTTCCTTTTTCTCAGATTAAAATACACACGGGAGCATTGGTTAAAGATATTATCGGCTTGTTTCAAAAATCTCGTGAAAACTAAACATTTTTCGACATTTCTTAATAAAAAAGCTAGTTCTTGAATTAATATTTTAAAGTTCTTAAGGTAAAATGAAACTAATAACAATTTTTAAAGAATTTGATTGTATCGATAGAAGATAACATACTCTTGAATCAAGCAATACAATTTATCGATCGAAAATTTGATTTCCTTAAGTCAAGATTAGAAGATTAAAGACAAGGAATTCTTGAAGATTGAAAATACAATAAAATCTGATAGAATGGTAGTAAATAAATAAAAATTGATAAAATTTGAAGAAATTACCTGAGATGATGCTATGTGTAGATGGCACAAGAGTACGGCAACCCAAACGGCCGCCACTGCTCTTATCAACATTTTTCTGTAACATAAAAAAAAGAAAGCAATGTAATAAAATTTTTTAAAGTACTAAAAAATAAATATATAAAAGATAAACTTATTGAGTTCCTACGTGGGAATGTTTTGGAAAAATTCATAGAATTTGATTACAATTGTTGATTGTCGACGTGATTATTATTGAAATCGGTATTGGTTTTGTTGTTTGTAAGATCAAAGAGATTTTTTTTAAAGAAAAAGAAGATAGAGATGAATGGTCGCGTCGCAGGGTCTGATGCACCGCTAGTCGGATCCATCATCCCCATGGTATAATAACCGGTCTTGTACGTACTATATACCGGACCTTTTATATAAACCCTCGGCAGTGTTTCTAAGGCAATTTAAGTACGTGCTCGATCTCTTCCACCTTTCAGCTCCTTCAATTTATGATTATAGTTTATTGTGATTTATACTACATGAAAAAAAATTATCAGAAAAAAATCCATCATTTTTCTTTTAAATTAGGGGTATTACGATCACGATCGTTAACTTTTTGAATTCAAGAATTTTATTAAATTTTTTCTAAGATAATATTTTCTTAAAAAAAAAAGAAAAAAAAATGTGGAGAGATTAAAAAATACAAAAAATAAATTTTTTTTAGTTAAATATTGTAATTTTGTAATTAAAATTCAATTCAATTATTACTTGAAACAAATTAAAATTCCAATTATTTATTTAATTATATTTTACACTACTACGGCTAGTGAATTTATTTTTTCACGTATTGTGAATATCTTTATCATTAAAACTGTCATGCAATCTTTAAAAATTCTAACGAAAATATCTTCACGTGAAAACTTATTCTCATTTAAAATAATTAACTTTTTTCTTTTACAGAAAAGATTAAGTAAATTAAAGCGTCATAGTCTGCAACGATCTGATTTGGAATTAACATTAAACGAGTCACTATGCGACTGCCGAGATTTAAGGATTATGAATAAGAAAAATTTAGCTTAATGATTTTTTGATATTTATAATCACACTGTAGATAGTTTGGATACTTTTTGAATAAATTTTAAATTATATATAAAAAAAATTCAAAATTTTTGGGTAATTTTCAACGAGCTGTAACTCCGAGGAAAATTATTATACAGCAAAAAAAAAAAAGCAAATTGTAGCTCCAAGTGTCTAGTTTTCGTATATGACCATGAAAATTTTTTATCATGTTCGGGTCTGGAGAAATCCTAAGAAAACCACAAAAAAAAATTTTCCAAATTTTTTCTCGTCTTAAAAAAGGTCTACGGACTTCAAAAATTTTTTTTCCATTGTTTCGCTGAAAAGCTTTTTTAGAAAATTTAATGCCCTTCAATTTGATGTAATCAAAAAGCCTGTACAATGATTTGCCGCGGAGTTATCGTCAGTCAAAGCAAAAAAGTACTTTTTTACTTTGACAATCAATAAGTCTGGAAATAATGATCGTATAGGAAATCGAAGGACGGTTTAAAAACTACACGATATTTTCTATAAGATACCGTGAATAGCTTATGTCAAAAAAATTTTTTTTGAATTGAAAACTTTAACTAAAAAAACAACAAAAATTCGCATAATTAAGGATATTTGGATAAGATGGTATAACTTTGGATAAAATGGATGAACAAAGGATAGTGTCGGTAATTTTTCAACCTCCAAGTGTCCCTTATAATCCCTGAAAAATTCAAAGCGCTGCGATTTTTTTTTCATAGTGCTCCGAAGCTTCAAATTCTTTGTTTTTGCAAAAATCACCATTATGAGCAATTTTTCGATTTTTATTCATTTCTTCAATGATAAAAAAATGTTTTCTTAAAAATCTTTATTTTTTCAATCAAAGAGATTAATTTTTCAAGAAATTTGAAAAAAAAAATTTCAATTTTTTAAAAAAAATTTTTTTTTTCCAAAAATAAAAAAAAAATTTTTTTTCAAATATCCTGAAAAATCAATAAAAAAAATCGATATACTCCCCAAGGATTTCGGTTTTTATTCACACATAATTTGAAATTAAGTTCTTCATAGTTTATAATATTTAAAATAATATCTTTTACTAATTCAATTATTTATTAGCAATAATTTTTCATGCAATGATAATGTACAGTAATTGATAATTAATAACCCATATTGTTCGATTACCACTCAGTCATTCAATTAGCATAAATTCCTTACGGTTTCTGATCGACGTAAATTATCGAGCTATATATCCACTGGAAGTGCGTTCAGCGTTCACCATAACGGAAAACAATAAAAAAAAGAAATGATAAAATAAACTAAGAAAATTTTATTATCTATTTAAAGATTCAATTTAGTAACATTAAATTGCACTGAATTATAATTAAGTTGAATAAATTATAATTTAATAACGACTTCTTCTCTAATAAAAGTCAACTTGTGATTGATGTCAGATGTTCCTGAGCTAATAAAATTTATTGAACGAAGCGGACGGAGAAGAATGAGTACTATTAAGGAATTGTAATAAACGATAAAGGTTTTTTAAAGGATGGGTGGGTTGATTAACAACCACGTGGAATAATTTGTACGCAACAATAGTGATGCAAGGTAACTAACTCAAACCATCATTTGTACACTCTTAGGATGACTGTATATTTTTTTTTTCTTTCTTCTTGCTTCACTATATCTATATTTATCATTATTTATTATACACTGTGTACTTGTGTATGGAGCTCGTGGGAAGCTACTATGGCAACGAAATAATTGTCGTTGATCTCGAAAGTTGCCCATCCGCAGCGATTAACTTGTCGCCCAAGTTAAAATTACTATTTCGCAATGTCGCAATAAGACAGAGCATTGTTTTTTTATTTTTATATCGCACTATAAAATAACTCACTAATACACAATATAAATAATAATAATAAATGGCTTGTTATAACTCGCAGTTCGCATACATTTTCACGTCGGGATTTAACTGAAATAAACCGAAACGAATCGCGTGAGACTTACATCTGTCTTGAAATACATTTACTATCTATATTATTAGCAATATAAAAATTTATTTTGAAATTTAGAGTAAAAAAAAACCGTCTTAAAATTGTCGTTTGTTTGAGATTTTAAACGTGACACAAACCAAGACTATTTTAAGACTTTTTTAAGACGCCAAAGAATAATTACGAGAGTAGATTTTTTAAATTTGGATCTCGAATTTATTGTGAAAATAAGACAATATCACAGCGACAACTCCGGAAAATTATTATAGAGAGTCTTAAAATAATCTTAAAAAAGTCTTAAAAAATCTTAAAATAGTCTTAAAAAATCTCAAAATAGTCTTAAAAAATCTTGAAATAGTCTCAAAAAAATCTAAAAATATTCTTAAAAAATTTTTAAATAGTTTTAAAAAATCTTAAAATAGTCTTAAAAAATCTTAAAATAGTCTTAAAAAATCTTAAAATAGTTTTAAAAAAATTTTTCGCGACTATTTTAAGATAAGCTAAAAGCGACAGAGCCCCGGAACATTAAAACGGAGCATCTTAAAAAAGTCTTAAAATTGTCTTAAAAAATCTTAAAATACTCTTAAAAAAGTTTTAAAAAAATTTACCCTGCTAAATTTCTTCAACATATTTCAAATTGAATTTAAGAGTCAATACATTTGTATACCGTTGACATGCATACGAAATTTTGTATTATTAACCTTAATAGAACTAGCAAATTATGCTAATTACGGACTAATTGCTCTTGCAAAGCTTCTGAAAGTTAGACCCTGCCGGCATTCCTCTTTATTATTCATTGCGCCTAATTATGGAATTAATTTTCTGCAGTTGAGCCAGTTCTCAATATTTAACCAAACAAAAATCACAACACTCAGGACGTTTATGCGTAAGATTTAGTAGTAGATATTTATTAATTAGTTTTGATAAGTTTAATAAATGAATCTTTCCTCAAAAATAAAAAATTATTAATAGCTTGATAGGTAGAGCCTTTGAAGTGTGACCAAAAGATCCAGGTTCGAGTCCTGGTCTGGGCCGTCTGAATTTTTTTTTCAGTCAAATTTATCTTTAATAAAAAACAATTTACACTTTAATAAAAAACAAATGAATTTACTAAATTACTAGAAAACTGACGTCATGTATGTACAAATAGTTATACTGCTGTAAAATAAATAAAAAATAAGCAAATAACGGTAATTAGATAAGAGATGACTTAAAAACTCCTTGAGTACAACAATAAAAATAAACAAAGAAAAAAAAATGTAAAAATAAATAAAAATGAGTATCAAGTCTCCCTTGACTTGGTTCATCCTACTCGTCCACTCATCAGGCATAAAAACCGGTATGACTTGAACTCGTCCGTATTACATGAAGCCTTGAGTTAACTTCCGTACTTTAATCTATCTTCCAAAGGTGAAAATTAATCTATTTTCAATTATCTAAATAAAACCTTTGAAGTAAAAATTAAATTTTTTCCGCGATGAAAAAATCGAATTTAGATAAATAATTACCGATAGAGACTTTTGTAATTACATGTAAAATATAAAAAATAAATGAATTACGTGGTTATAATAGATAGGATATATTATTTATAAATTAAATGTGAGAAAATAAAAAAAAGTATCGAAGAGTGTAGAAAGTGGTATTCGAATAGTCCGTTACCCGGTGGGCAATAACGGTTGTATAAAAAGCGAACAATGACTTCCCAGGTTCTCGGTTAAAGTGTCGGAGCTCGTCGACATGTTAAACCATGCAAAGATTATGTTTAAGCTAGAAATAATATAAATAACTAAATATACCCGTATCCACCGTTTTATTTACTCGATTCGTCATTATCGTTGTGTACCTTGCTATACCTTGCAATTTGGCGCAAAAATATTTTATCCATCTATACCTCGCACTTGTGTAGACTTTATCACTAATCTAAGCAAGCAAACTCATATTAGTAGGCCAAAGAACGGTGATTGCCGCGATAATTAAACTTCCGGATTGGCAAAACCGACTGAACTACATTTAGACATTAAGTCCCCTATGGTGTTGCCTAGCTATTCTTGTAATGCCTCAATTTTTTTTACACTATTGTTTCATTTTCAAATATAAATAAATAACTTTCACTGCTGCTAAACTTTAACAGATATTTATTTTACTTTTATTATTTTAGATATTATAATCGACTATTTAATAGGGGAATAAAATTTATACTACTTTTAAATTGCAATTTATTATTTTACCTTTTTTTTTCAGTATGTATTTAGAGTATCATTTGATTAAAGTATGCTGAGAGAAAAGTTTTCTTTTGAAAATAATTAGCATTGTTGTTATAAGAAATTGATTTGTTGGAAATAAAAAAAAAAAATTTATTTCTCAACTGAAGAAATCGAAATTTTTCTCACAGTAAATTTTTTGTTGAAAGAAAAATTATTTCATTTAAAAAAAATTATTTTAGATAGACGAATTTTTATCCAAAATTATTATTTTTTAAATCTAGAATACTTTTTTTTAACAGAAAATTTATTGTGAGAATTTTTATTTCTTCAGCTAAAAAATTAGCGCTTAAATTTTCATGGAAAGATTACACAGAAAAAAAAATTTTCTTGAATCTAGTATTTAATTTTGAAGAGCTTAATATTTTTGATTTGAGTAGAAAAATTCTTGATTTAAGGAAATTTTTATTGATTTAAAGAAATTTTACTTGATTCAAGACAATTACTTTCTCCAAAATTATATTCTTGGTTCAAGAATTTTTCTCTTGAATCAATTTAATTTTTTTTTCTGTGTAAGTATAGCTAAATACTTTGAGGGGCCAGTTGACTCATTTTTATTAAAATTTAATGTAAAATATTGAGTTCTAAAAATAATTTTTTTATACACAGAAAAAAAAGTTAACTTAATTCAAGAGAAAAATTCTTGAATCAAGAATATAATTTTGAAGAGAGTAATTATCTTGAATCAAAACGAAAAATTCTTGAATTAAGTAAAATTTCCTCAAATCAAGAAAAATTTTCTTAAATCAAGAATTTTTCTACTTAAATCAAGAATATTGAGCTCTTCAAAAATATATACTTGATTCAAGAACATTTTTTTTTTTGTGTAGAACTTACTTGTCAATTTTTGAGTTAAAAAATAAGTTTCCCCTTACGTGAGATTGACGCTAAAAATATTTTAAATTAAAATTATTTTTATTATTCGGTAAAATAATAAACCATTCAAGTATACAATAGTTAATTTATTTAAATTAAATAAAATTCAAAGCAAAAACAACATGAACTAAATGATTTTAATAGACATAAAATTTATTTTAGCGGGCAAAATAAACACTCAAAATAATTTTTTTTTTTTGTAATGTCTGTAATATTTTATATTTTTTGAAGTTGAGGTGAGATTTTCGATTATCTCCCCCTCGGTTTAGATGAGATTTGGTGAGATTTCATTGGACCCCCATTCTAAGCTCACGTAATTGATGGATGTCTCCTAAGCTAAAAAATAAAAAAATTTTGTAATAGTTTCTAAAATTTGATTTTTCTTTTTTTTTTTTTTTAATTTTATTTTAAGACTTTTTTAAGACGCCAAAAATCTGCTTAGCAATAATTTGTAAAATTATTTAAATAACTTTGTGATACTATATTGAAGCAAGTTATATATTTCCGTATTTCCGGCATCTTTTAAACGATAGCTATTGTTATTAGTCTTGATAATGAATAAGGATTAACAAAGGAATGTGAATTATTAATAAAAAAATTAAATTTTAAAAATTATTAGTACCGTAGTAATTACCGGTTGTTCGGGAGATTAAAAATGTCAATGATACTGGGGAGTAAAATAAAGACGAGGCGGTGACTTTGCTAACCGTTAGTTGCACCTTCAAGCTTCAATACAGGAAGGAATATAATTCAGCTGATGGAATGCACGAGTTCTTAAGTCAGTTGTGTATTAAGTATGCAACTGTAATCCAACTTAGCTGGATGCATTACAGAGATCTGGGTTAAAATTCCATCCAGCATTATACACCTATAGTACAGTAACTTTATTATCTTTCTATCGGTGATCAGAGATAAAAACTTGGGCGTATTTTGTATGCTGAGCAGAAATAAAATTTAGAATTGGTAAAAAGATAAATAAGAAAATAAACAGCTAGTGAAAGAATGAAATAAAAAGTTTTACAAGAAGTAGATAAATTCAATGAACCAATGAATGAAATTACATTGCAACATTCCCTTAGGCTTTAGGTCGAGTTACATTGCTCTTTTATTTGCCCATTGTCTGGGATAATTAATATATACAATGTATTTTAGTTCTTTAAATAAAAACTTTTTTAATTATTTATTTACACTCTTTTTTATTGATATTTATTACATAAATAATGTCAAGCAATTATTATTTTACGATTGCAAAAAATTCAATAATTTTCATCTGCATAAAAATAAATAATTTTTAATCTAATATTTCGATTAATAGTTTTAAGAGAATTATTATAATTATCGAAAACTCGAAAAATAATTATTACATTTTTTTTTTTTTTTTCACTCAAGCATCTTATCGTAAATTAGAATAAATAAAAAAAAAAAAAACTTTAGATTCTCGTATAAAAAAATCGTCTTAAAATTGTCGTTTGTTTGAGATCTTGAAAAATCTTAATAATCCACTTTTATTATAATTTAGATGAAAAATATGAAAATATATCATGTAAGCAAACTATTCGTAACGTGATTGGTCAAATATATCATAAGCATGAAAATATATGCAAATCCTAAATTCATGCGCGCGCAAATTTGAATTCTAGTTGATAATTGATTTTTTTTTCTTTTGTGTAAAGGATCTTTACTTGGTTTTTTTTATGGTCCAAGCAAATTGAAATTAGGAGTATTATTTCCGCTGTGAGTCATTTGTATGTTAAACATTTAAATCAAGAGAGCCAAAACGTGTCATTCGCTAGCACTGTTCAATTTTTTTTTTTTTTTTTTTTTTTTTGATAAAATGTTATAAAAATTCTTCCGTTTTTTTTTACGAATAAATCATAAAAATATTTTCAATTATTTACACTAATTGCTGTCCGCTGTAGATAGGTAAATTCGGGAAAAATAGAAGATGATCGGCATGACGGTAAAAATTGCCGGATGTCACCGTTCTGTGGGAACGCTACATATGCATGCAACCGGAAATTGATATCTATTGAGGCTACTTGAAAAATTTATTTTATATTAATAACAATAATTATAATAATAATAATAAACTTTACTATATTATTGGCAGATTATATTAAATAATATACTGAGGGAAAAAAATTTATATTGAAAAAAAAATGGGCATTATTGTAAAAAGAAAAGAAAATTTTCAAAAATTTTATTTCGTAACTGAAGAAATAATTTTTTTTTTTGGAAAAAAAAAAAATTTTTTTTTAAATAGACAACTCGCGAATTCTCATCCAAAATTATTTTTTCCTAAATCTAGAAATCTTTTTTTTTTTTTTTCAAAATAAAAAATTTACTGTAAAAATTTTCGTTCTTTATTAAAAATTGCTCATTCTTTAAAAAAAAAATTTTGTTCTCTTGTATTTAATTACAAACGCACTGAAAATATGAGCACACGTTAGTTACCTTTTTAACTGACAAGAAAATAAAAAAAATAAAGGAAATAGGATAAGATAAAATTGAACAAATCCATCTAAGGTAGCGGAAATTATTATTCGTGTTTATCACGACAATTAAGCAACGGTTCTTTTGCGTTACGATTATGTTTTAATCGATGACGATGACGATTACGATCGATTTACCGTTTCGTCATAGCAATGACATTTGTCATATGAATCTACATACTTAATTGTATTCTTTATTCTCGTTACAACATTTTTCCTTCAATTCAATCATAAGTATGGGAGCATGTATGTTTATATTGTTTAGTTGCATTATTAAATGATTCCCACAAGCATTTGATTAAACAAGTAAATATTTTTTTCTAATTAATTAAAGACCAGCAATGATTTGAAAATATTTCAAAGGAAAAGATGTTAAAAACAAAAAATTCAAGGATGTTCATGCGCTGTAAAAAATTTTGTGTTAAATCCTGTGTAAAAAAAAATCGTCTTAAAATTGTCGTTTGTTCAAAATCTTAAACGTGAAACAAACCAAGATTTTTTTAAGACGCAAAAAAAAAAAAATTTTTGAAATTTGGCTCTCGAATTTTTTATGAAAATTAATTTTTAGACGATTTTACGACTTTCTAATTTCTACATTTTTGAGTAAGCTCTTTTCAAATTGAATTTGAAATTGTTGAAAATTTATTATCGGATAATTTTAAGACCTTTTTAAGACGTTCCGTTTTAATGTTCCAGGGCTCTGTCGTTGTTAGCTTATTTTAAAATAGTCTCGAAAAAAATTTTTAAGACTATTTTAAACTATTTAAAAATTTTTTTAGACTATTTTAAGATTTTTTTAAAACTATTTTAAGATTTTTTAAGACGAAAAGATTTTTAGATAATTTTAAGACTCTCTATAATAATTTTCCGGAGCTGTCGCTGTGATATCGTCTTATTTTTATAACAAATTTCAAAAATCTGGAATTTTTTTTTTTGACGTCTTAAAAAAGTCTTAAAATAGTCTTGGTTTTTTGTCACGTTAAAGATTTTAAACAAACGACAATTTCGAGGATTTTTTCTCCACAGGCACGTGTATTCATTTATTCTATAAGCGCAATATGAATATAATAATATTTTTAATTCAGAAAATAGCTAAATTTTTTAAGGTGAGAATTCCGCTTTTGCGCTATGAAGCGTGCAACAAAGATAATTTTTAGACTATAATCTCTTTCAATAAACTTCGAATGAAAAAATATAAAAAATAGCATTATTCAAAATCTTAAAAATTAATTACTAACTATAAGAAGTTAAATATATTTGTTTAGTCATTTTTAATACAAAGGTCAAGATCTAAAGCTTTCTATCGTATCAAATGTCTCCCCAAGATCGTCCGGCTTAACTAGTTTTTTTTTCTTGCAATCAAACGAGTTTTTGTTGATCAAGTATTTAAATTCTCTCTCAACTTACGGCGATTCCATATTTAAAACTAAAGTTGTAATTTTCGTAAAATAAATATTTCTGTTGGCCTGAATTACCCACCAGAAGATAAAAGAGCAATGTTCCCATTAGTGTAGAGTATTGTAATAAATGCATCACGAGAAAATAAATCTAGGCACAAAAGACCGTTAATTGTATATTGTTTAACTGTAACTAAAACTTTCTTTCGTGCTTACAAATAATCGATTACTCATATTAATTTAATACGTATGTAATTTTTGTACTAATTAATTATTCTAGCATTTAAAATAAAATTATTAAAATTTTTTAAATTATTCGATTGAATTTTAAAATATCTAAATGCTGGAATGCTTTTAGATATGATATTGAACTATAGAGGACTATAAATTAAAAACAAGTAGACTAAACAAGAAACGGATTTTGTCTCGAGAGAAAGCCGGGAGAAATTTAACAAAGATTAGTGAGAAAAATACTAAACTTTATCGGCTTCTAAATGTCACCATTTAAAGCACAACGAGAAAATTAATAAAATAATTACATATTTATAATCTTAAATTTACCTCGAAAATTTTAATAGTTACACAATTATCCTATTAGGGATAATTAAGAAAAATTAATTACATAAATTCGTAAAAAAATGTAAATAGAAAGTACGCATAATTTTAAAAGACGAGAGGTAAAATTTCTCACGGTTTACTGTCTATTATATATATTACAATTTAAAATATATAACGTAAATAAAAGAATAAAAAATAAATAATTTTAGAGTAAACACCCAGCAACCGATCGTGCGTGCTTTTACTTCACTCTCTTAGAGCAGAAGTTCGTCGACCGAGACAAGATACATCGGATAGTAGTATAACACGTGGACAACTCTCCATTAGCATATTTTAATAAAAATAAAATACAAATTTTTTTGTGATCTATTCTCTTCTTTAAATATAAATAAATAAATATAAACAAATTTCTGCTCATAAAATAAAATTTTTCTGAATTATACTGCAAGAAAATATTCTGACGATTCCACGTGAACACACAAGCATGCAATGGACCAGGGTGTGGCAATTGTACTGAGTTTAAAAATTTTTTCCCGCTAAATCATTATATCTCCGTACTTTATGCTTTAATATATATTTATGCATTCATCCAACATCTAAACGATCATGACAGTACATTCACATCGGTAAGACTTCCTTTTTCGCTTTACAAAACTCAACGAACCAACCAACCTCCACCATTTCACAATAATTCACGTCTACATAAATGTATATGTATATATATACGAATCCTCGGCCTTGGATACATGATTTTACTCATGCGACACAAAGAAAAACCACGAAGCGTGGGTGAAAAAAATCCTCATGTATATATTTATGAATAAAACAATTAAATATCCTACTCTGTTATTAATTTATTGTAAATTGTAATCCGGTTGGTATTTAATGATAAAATTCAATCGGTTGGATATTTTACCGTTTGATATGTTAATAAATAAAGTAAATAAAGTAAAAAGACTCACATTAGCCGGTACGTTCACCTCCTTCTTAAGAAATAGTCCTTACGAGGCACATGAACACTTATAGTACCAGTATATTTTTGTAAGGATTTTTTTTTTGTAAAACTTAAACTAGAGTGACTTCTAACAACACAATACAGGTTTCACTGGTCACTAAATAATTTTAAATTCCACAATTTTTTAAATTATTACAATATTTTTGAATCCGCAAATAGTCGGGGTCACGGAGTTCCTTTCCTCCGGCCCGGTGATCCTAAACTGAGGAGGATCGTTCCAGACAAGCTCAGATTGCCCAGGTGCGAAAGGTAAAGGAACACGATTCGAGCGGCGAAGGCTGTTTTACCTGCTCAGTTTATAATACTACTATTGAAACTACTACTACTGCCTGGACACGCAAGGCACTCAAGGTATAACTTGTGAGTAAAAGAAGAAAAAGTACAAGAAGAGGAATAAGGTGAGGTTGCTTTCCAAGGAGGTGGAACTCGGCTACATTCGGTACAGCTCGGGCTGGAAATTTCTTACTGTGTTACCTACTCTCTATCTCTGGTTCTTCGGTTTGTACATACCTTGGTTTTACGAAGATGTATTTGTATATTTATACATATATAAATATATATATTGCATCCTGTATATGTATACTGGTCACTGGAGAAACCGTCGGAAATCGGCAACGGACACACCAAGGGTTGGTATGCATTTTAGAGACCAAATACCAAAAAATTCCTATCGTGTCTAGGAATATCATGAACGCCTCCATGATAAATATCTTCTTTACTAAATAAAATTTTAAATATTTAATTTTTTTATAATTAGTCCAAAAACTTTTATTTTGGTTTTACGATAGTTAATACTCATTGCAATTGCATAAGAATTGGTTTTAATGATTGGAAATTATTTTAATAAATAAAAAAGTTTACTCTGATGTGTGACGAAAAATAAATTTCTTGAAAATTTTAAACAATTTTATTTTTTTTTAATTTTTCTCATGGTTACTTTCTTGTTTATGAAAAGTTTTTTGATTTAAAAAAAAATTATTTTAGATAGACAATTTGAGAATTTTCAACCAAAATTGTTTTGTCCAAAATCTAGAAAAATTATTTTGATAATCTTGTGTAAAAAAAATCGTCTTAAAATTGTCGTTTATTTGAGATCTTAAACGTGACAGAAACTGATACTATTTTAAGACTTTTTTAAGACGCCAAAAAAAAATTCCGAGAGCAGATTTTTGAAATTTGGTTCTCGAATTTTTTATGATAATAAAACGATATCACAGCGACTGTTCCGGAAAATTATTATAAAAGTCTTGAAATAGTCTTAAAATAATCTAAAAATCGTCTTAAAAATATCTTAAAATAGTTTTAAAAAAATCTTAAAATATTCTTGAAAAAAATCTTAAAATAGTCTTTGACGATGAGCTAACAGCGACAGAGCCCCGGAACTTTAAAACGGAGCGTCTTAAAAAAGTCTTAAAATTGTCCGTCAATAAGTTTTCAATAATTTCAAATTCAATTTAAAAATATCGTACCCAAAAATGTAGCAATTAGAAAGTCGTAAAATCGTCTAAAAATTAATTTTCATAAAAAATTCAAGAACCAAATTTCAAAAATCTACTCAGAATTTTTTTTCTGTGTCTTAAAAAAGTCTTAAAATGTTTTCTGTCACGTGTAAGATCTTAAACAAACGATAATTTTAAGACGATTTTTTTAACACGGGTTATTTACAAGTAATCAATTTCTTTTTCTTTTAATTGCTTTAATTTTTTTGAAAAAAATGCTCTTTTTTCCAGAAGTAATTACTTATCTCAATACATATCATTGGAGACATTAATGCTTGAATAGAACACAACTTTTATGTTTTTCTTTTATTTTTTACAATAACTTCAAAATTATTTTTTAACACACTATTAACAAACAAATTAAAAAATTAATTTGATTCAAAAAAAAGATTAATTTAAATTAAAGCAATTTTTTTTTTGATCCAATATATTTTTCAAGGGATCGGAGAAACTTACATCATTCAGCAGTCCAATTATTTATTTTTTTTAATTTCTTAGAATTTTCTTGAATGAATCAGAAAAAATTTTGAGCTAAGAAATTTTTTCTGAGTTCAAGTAAAAATTATTTAACTAAAAAACTTTTACTTAATTAAAGACCATCCAATTCTTTCAGGCTTTTTTTTTTTTAGAGTGTATTAATATTTATCGGTTCACGTAAAAATAATTGTACTAAACATTTTGAGAGACTGAATTTAAATAGGTCTTAGTAGTTTGAATTAAAATAATCTCTAGATCGCAAAACGACAATAACATCGCAATTATATGATTTAATAATTTAATTAGACAAATTTCCGCTACAATTTTAAATTTACCAGTTAAGTAAAATACAAAATAAATTTATTAAACATTCAAAGAATTTTACACGAATATAAATAAAAAAATGGTAATCCAGTTACGAAAATCCATTACAACATTCTGAAGAGATTAAACATGATAAAAAAATTCTGATTAATATTTATATAAAAATAAAATGCGAACGAAATTGAATGTCTGCTAAAAATTTTTGTCAACTTTACTTTCATAATAAATCTTAGCTGGATATTAAGTCATATTACTTCCAAGAATTAATTTATAGAGATTTATAATTATTGCAAGGATAAAGGATTTCACCTTTATTAAATCTGGAAGCATGGTTGCGACTCGCGCCAAGTGTATGTCCAAGATATTCTTGGTGTGAGTTTTCATAAAAAAAATTATTGCGTAGAATTTATTTTTTTGAAGAAAAATATAAAAATTATTATTTAAAAATTCAATAATTTAATTAGTATTATAATTATAATTATGATGATAAATTAATTTTGAGCACTTAGTGAAAAGTTGCAGGGATTGCCTTTAAGTCAACAGTTTTCCGAATTTTTTTATTAAGAACATGTTGTACCGGAGGTATAACATTGATAAAAAAAATTCAAATTTTTTAAATAGGATACATATGTGAACTCCAGAAATGCCTTAATAGAGATGTCCAATAGAAACATTTCTTTATTGGATAATATCAAAGCTATATCACAAAAAAGAAATATCTCTAAAGGCCAACCACCTGGTCAGCATTATGTCCCTTAAAACTAGCCTTAAATTGTTATACCTTTCACCATAATATACAAGAACGATGATTAATCCTTAAGCTAACATAAAAATAATTAAAAATAAAATAACCTAAAAATGAAAATAATTAAGATAAAATTATATTAAGCAAATTAAAACTAAAGCTTAAAAATAACCTGAAAGGAAAACATGTCAATAAACTTATTATCTATTACCCTTTATTTTTTTTGGATGAATTACTTCAATGAATTGTGCTTTCCTCTTCCCTGGGTTGGTCTCCATCTTTGAACGGCTCTTTAAATGCTCCAAAACTCCTCTGAGTTTTTCTTCCATTGGGTCCACATTGGTAGATGTTTTTTCTTCTTGACGTATCCTTTTTTTGACTTGGGTCCTATCAATGTCATTTGTCTCGAAAAAAACTCCTCTATTAACACTCCGAAATTTGGAGATAGCAATGGGACGAGTGTTTCGCGGTAAAACACTGAAATTATATTTTTGAAATGTCCGGTCCATCCGCTCAGGTTGGTCCATGGTGTTTTCGGGCTCTTGTTTTTCCTGGTCCTCTCTGTTTATGTCTTCGGTTGAGTTACTCTCTTCTTTGAAGTTCTTCATTTTTTTAAATATAATTATTATTATTATTTAAAATATACTTAAAAAATAAATTAACAATAAATCAACACTAGGTTAAAAAAAAAAAGGTTATAAAACACTAGGGTTTAGATTTTTATTTCCAATTAATAAAATTAAAATGATTTTTATTGATTAATACACGAATTCACAATTTATGTTTAATGTATACAGAATCGAGGTTAACTTAGTGTAGAAAATAATTCAAAAACAATGAAATTAAAAAATTTTAGAAAGCTAAACAATGATTAGCTTTGACGCTGCATTAATTTAAGATAGCTTTTCAGTCAATATTATACTACGTGACCTTCTTTGACGCACTACGCCAGCGTTAAACGTTAGCATGAAAAAGCACCTTTACATTGTATCTAGATTAATGTCTTCTATATTTTGTTTCACATGGTATACTTATCATAATTTTCGAGACGGTTAATTATATATTTGGAACACTATTTATTGATCAGATATAAAATAAAGTTTGTCGTTAATAATTATTAACAGTTTTGAATGTATGTTTTTAGTGTCTAAATTGCAATAAATTAAAAAAATTTAAGGTAATTTCTAGATTGTTCGATGTCACGTGGACACGTTCTATAGTAAATTTAAAAGGTGGTTGCGTAGTCTGTATAAGATGGCAGCGCAGCGCTGTATAATCTCTGTAGACCTATAAACTGTATGATATAGTCAGAACTAGTTGAACAGCCATAAGTAAAGTACGTGTCTACTCAGTTCTTTCTTTGCAAATTTGACTCACCTCACCCCATTTTGAATTATTTTCCACGCTAAGTTAACCTAGGTTAAGTATACATTGAACATAAATTGTGAATTCGTTTATTAATCAAAACAATAAAAATCATTTTAATTTTATTAATTGGAAATAAAAATCATAATCCAAGTGTTTTATAACCTTTTTTTTTAACCTAGTGTTGATTTATTGTTAATTTATTTTTTAAGTATATTTTAAATAATAATAATAATTATATTTAAAAAAATGAAGAACTTCAAAGAAGAGAGTAACTCAACCGAAGACATAAACAGAGAGGACCAGGAAAAACAAGAGCCCGAAAACACCATGGACCAACCTGAGCGGATGGACCGGACATTTCAAAAATATAATTTCAGTGTTTTACCGCGAAACACTCGTCCCATTGCTATCTCCAAATTTCGGAGTGTTAATAGAGGAGTTTTTTTCGAGACAAATGACATTGATAGGACCCAAGTCAAAAAAAGGATACGTCAAGAAGAAAAAACATCTACCAATGTGGACCCAATGGAAGAAAAACTCAGAGGAGTTTTGGAGCATTTAAAGAGCCGTTCAAAGATGGAGACCAACCCAGGGAAGAGGAAAGCACAATTCATTGAAGTAATTCATCCGAAAAAAATAAAGGGTAATAGATAATAAGTTTATTGACATGTTTGTTTTTCAGGTTATTTTTAGGCTTTAGTTTTAATTTGCTTAATATAATTTTATCTTAATTATTTTCATTTTTAGGTTATTTTATTTTTAATTATTTTTATGTTAGCTTAAGGATTAATCATCGTTCTTGTATATTATGGTGAAAGGTATAACAATTTAAGGCTAGTTTTAAGGGACATAATGCTGACCGGGTGGTTGGCCTTTAGAGATATTTCTTTTTTGTGATATAGCTTTGATATTATCCTATAAAGAAATGTTTCTATTGGACATCCCCATTAAGGCATTTCTGGAGTTCACATATGTAGTATCCTATTTAAAAAATTTGAATTTTTTTTATCAATGTTATACCTTCGGTACAACATGTTCTTAATAAAAAAATTCGGAAAACTGTTGACTTAAAGGCAATCCCTGCAATTTCCCGCTAAGTGCACAAAATTCATTCATCATGACGTTATTTTTGAGCTCGAAGAGCTCAAAAATATAATTCTTTCTATAACAAAACACTTATTCGATAATTAATGTATTATCATAATTTTTTAACAAATTAACTAATTAACAAATTACACGCCTTTAAATAAAAATTTTTATTAATTTTTTAACTCATCTAATGCAAAATTTTTTCATTAATTTCTAAACACTCTTGTGTTTACAAACTTTTACGATGAATTCGAATTAGCCATGAATGATCGTTTCAAATCTAACATAAATAAAAATACAAAAATATAATCATAATAACCTATATACATGTAAGAATTTGAATAAAGTGTAAAGTTATCAAACTGATGGTATTCTCCTGTAGTAATATAACGTTGGCTGTACCGTTACATTTGGCAGCTTCCTGTTGACGATCACTACACAGCCCATTCCGTCACCCTTGTTGGTCATCTTGTGCATACTTATACATATTCCTAAGTCACCTGCTCCTTTCATTCCGTTCCATTCCATTCCAAAAAGATATGCATACACTCATACAACCGGAACAAAGAATAACATTCTTTTACGGACATAAAAATGCCACCGTCATATCATCGAAGATCGCTACTATGAAATTCATGACACGATTTTAGATTTCTATTTATGTCACTTGAGATCATGACGTGACTAACGATGATCTAATCCGCATAATTTTATGTTTATACTTTTAATGCTCACGAGGATGCAACGAGTCATTGTCTTCCAATTCAACAAGCTTTTAATTTTCTTAACTTGGAATTTATTCTTGGCTATCGAATATTATACATAGTTTACCCGTCAGTAACTTAAATTGTTAAATTAACTAACTAGTAACTATTTTATGTTATTATTAAATGTAATTATTCACTGTACTTTCTTAAATATAGACGTTTTTAAAAATATAAGCTCATCCCGATGTTATACTCATCAAGAGCTTTCATTTGAGTACCCACATGCATTTTTTATATATTTTTCATATACACATATATATATATATATATATATATATATATATATATATATATATATATATATATTTATAAAATATATGAAAAATTGATGTGGGTACTCAAATGAAAGGTCTCGATGAGTGCAATGTCGGGGTGAGCTTATATCTTTAAAAATGTCAATAGTTCACAAGATACAAGGTCATTTTTTAATTATGTTTCTAGAGATAGAGCATTTTTGAATGCAGCCTAAATATTTATCATAATAAATTGACTACCAGGGAGAATTATATCGCGTTACTAATGCCAAAAGGGTGCATCTCAACATCTACACCCTTTTGACTCTGCAGAGCCAATAATTAATAATTAATGATTAAAAAAAATGATACGCATTTTTGACTTTAAAATTTTTTTGTCTTAGAGCAAAAAAGGCGTATACAAAAAAAATTTTTTCATTTTTACTTTTCTTACTGATCTGAATGTTATTAACATTTTTAGGTTGGGGGGAAAAAATTTTTTTATCCCACGAATTTGGGATCAAACCCTTTTTAATAATTCAAAATTTATTTTATCATATAACCTTCTTCATTCTCTTAATTATATAGATAACTATTACATATTATTTTATACGTTACAATAAGTTGAGAGAACTGACTTAACTACCGAGTCATTGAGTTGAACGCCTCGAAGTGCAACAGACCCGATAACTGCTAACGGAATGTGCATCTACACCTTCATCGTCAAGTTTTATTATTAAATATGTTGCTAAGAGCATGCAATCGTTGAATTATTTAAATGAGAGTAACAGCAATAATGATCATAATATTAGTGATACTTCTTTAAATCATCTGTGATTTTAAATGATGTACGCGCTTAAATACTACTGACATAATGTTATGTATTTTATAGAATTTTTTTTATTAAAATCTTTATAAAAACGTTACCTACATATTAAAAGAATGAACAAAATTCTTTCTTTGTCATAATCAACGCGATTTAATGAGTTTTTATAGTTGAATTTAGTGTCGCCGACAATCATCTTAAAGACCTTGACCTGAATCGTACCTTTTGATGATTTCATATTTTTTTAAATGATTGTCGGAGACTAAGTTTTTTTTTTTTTTCACAAATTTGTTCTATAATATCGATAGCGACGTTACACAATAAAAAATACTTTATATTCTAAAAATATGTATTAATATTCCCTTAAAATTTTAAAACAATTCATACAGGAGTTTTTTTATTTTAATTCCCAAAAATCGCCTTTTTTTAGGCTTTAACGCTAGTTGTGCCTTTGATGGTAGCACTACAGATTACCCAAGAGTAAAATGTTCCATACAAAGCCAAACTTGATTCAGATAATTGATTTTTTTATGCAAAGTCGGATTAAAGAAAAACATGCCGAGATAGTTTTTGAATTTCTTTTTATTAATTATTAGAATTCAAATTTGCGCGCGCAAGCGCGCGTCTCGACTATAGAATTTGCATATATTTTCATGCTTATGATATATTTGGCCAATCACGTTACGAATAGTTTGCAACACATATTTTTCATCTTAATTTCATTATATATAGGACTGGAATTTGAATTTGCGCGCGCAAACGCGCGCCTGAATATAGAGTTTGCATATATTTTCATGCTTATGATATATTCGACCAATCACATCACGAATAAATTGATGCCACATACATTTTATCTCAATTTTACTCTTTAATTCATAAATCTGTACTTTTAATTTTTCAAGGCAAAACAAAAATCAAAAATTTAAAAAAGAACCAAAAGCTTGAACAATTTAATAAAAAATTTTTGACTCCAATAAAAAATATTTGAACTTAAATTTGAACCATAAGCCACAAGCTTAATATAAAAAAAAATTCTAGTTCGAAGACAAGATAAATATATTAATATATGAATGAGGAATATTTACATAAGAATTCGTTTAACATCTGAGAACTATACAAATATACAGCTACAAAATATTCAAATGATCCGACCTGAAGACTAGATCTTATAACAGTATTTTATCGTTAAAAACGACTTCTGAAAAATTAAAACAGAAGAAAAGTATTTTTTATAATAACTGTAATTATTAATTTTATAAAAAATAATAAGCGCAAAAAAAATAGATGAAGTGTAACTGGAAATTTGTAGTTAGTAATTAGATAAAACAATAAATTTATTAAGGTTGTGCATTTTGAAACGTTATCTTGATTGAAGTCTGTATTTAAACAAATCAACAGGTATCCAGGTATCCACTACACCTTAAGCCGATATCCACTCAAGTATGCAGTTGGATCAACGGTACTCCTTGGACACAAAATTATACATACGTGCCGGTGAAGTGGTGAATTACGTTACATACCGAATCAACAATTACATAATCAGGTCAAGATTTATTTTCAATAATCTTTTTGTTAAATATTTTTTTTTCTCAACTTCTAATTGGATAATTAGAATTTATTTTCGTAAATAAAAAGATTAATCACTTTTAAAATTAATAACTAGAAAAAATTTATGGAGTGTTTGAAATTTTAAAAAATATGAAATGTAACTCTAACTGTTAGTTGATAATAAAAAAAAATAAAAATAAACCGGAATAGGAAGGAATATAAATAAAATTGAAAAATATGGTAGAACGTAGGTAAGAGTAGAAGTAAAGTAAAGTATTGGATCCAGGAGAGTAAAATGAAGGAGAGAAGACGAAAAGAATGCAGCAGCAGCAGCAGGCGAATGAGGTCGCTACCGTTGAAGGCAAACTGCTGGTAAAAAGCCTCCTGGCTATCGTTTGCTTAGCTATCCTTCCTCTTTCTTACTCGCAGCAATGCACTCCCAGCCTTTCCCTTAATATTGAGTTTAATCTCTTGAGTATTTATTACTTATGCATTACCATACGCCACATGATATAGTTATATGTTTATGTTCTACGGTCACCCTTCACATTCTCAGAATATTGATTCATACAAACATTAACTGTTTACATGAATAGTGTTTGATAATTCAGATTTTTTAGGCCCTTCCCGGGTCGAAAAATTTAAACTGATTTTGAGCAAAATGATCTGCATTTGAACTTACTGATCTGTATTTGAACTTTTAAAAACATTTTCATCTGTATTTGATCTACTATTCAAATTATTTATCTGTTTTAAGTCTAAACAACCTTTAAGTAAAATAATTGAGCAGCTAGAAATATTTTATGCTGTTTCTAATCCAATGAGACTAAAAAGTTTGATCGGTTTTTAGTCTAGTTAATTAGTACTTGGACTTTATGTATTGTTTTCAAATTCAATATCAAATCTTATACTGTTTTTGATCTACAATTTTAATTCTAAATTTTCAAAGGCCAAAAGTCGACTAAGATGGCGACTTATAATTTTGTTGAGTCTTAAATATCTTATTAAAAATTATTACAAGTCGCATTTATTTGAAAAAATAAATTAAATTATAATATATTGATGCGCTCTCTTGTTTTATGAACTGATCGTTGATCATAATCTTACATCTGTCATATTTATTTGTCATAGCTTAACATTTCATCGGCTATAAAAGTTTTGTATCTGCGAATATTAGTTGCAGTGATAACTAATAAATTTGTATTAACATACGTAAAATAGTTCTCATCGTTTCATTCGATCTAAATCTATAGTTTTCTAATCATCGATATTAAAGACAATGTCAATACATCGACAAGATGACAAGATTAATATTAAACTTTGTAATTTCATGCATCATTTAATGAGCGGTATTCACTATTTGGTAGTGCGAAGTATACCGTTTGGTATACATTGTACAACGAAATAGTGAATAGTCACTATTTAAGTTTCAGAGAATGAAAACATCTCCTTCATTACTAATAAACGCTATTTATGTCGGTACAAATCCACTTATTGCGTTTTTTTAATCCTCATTATTTGAATTTTTTTCGTATCCGTAATTCAGAATTTCCGTTCCATTTAATTTTTCATTATTAACCGATACTTAACGTCCACTCTAAATTGAAAAGATTTTTCATCCAATAATGCGTTTAAAAGCCACCCACGAATTATTATGAGCAAACAGTGTTAACTCTTCCGTTTATTAGATGTGATTTACTATTTATAGAATAATTATTTGATTTTATTTATCTTTAAACTCGTTCAAGATAATTATCTAAAGAGAATAAAAAAAGAATTTTGGAAATCGGCTGAGAAATTTTGGAGTTATAGACTTTTTAGTCATCCGTACAGAACTTTGTACGGATGTACGGATCCAATTTTTGGGAAAACTATGAAGAAAATTGATGTAAAAACTTTTGGAAAATGTTTGAAAGTGATATTTGGATAGTATCAGGGGGTAAAAGTGCTGAAATTCATTTGTGGGGTAAGATGGGCCAGCAAAAAAAAAATTTTTTTCGCCGTAAAAATTTTGAAGTATTATTTATTAATGTTTATTAATGGTAATAAGAATTTTTTAATCTAAAAATTTTATGAAAATTGTATTAGGAGTCAAGCAAAAATTTTACGACTGATGGAAGCATGTCAGTAAAAAAGAAAATTAATTTTTGTACTCATCAACATAATTCGCATAATTTAGCATTCAATTTTCATTAATAATACCTTTTCTACAAAAAGTAGCTAAGCTTGTGGTCAACTAATCCAGCTTCCGACTATTTCTGCCGTCTGTTGGCAATTTAATCAAAACCACTGAAATTCTTAGATTAACGGAATTAGCATCTAAGTCAGATAGGGTTTACTAAAAAAAATGAAGTTGAATTACCTTCTATTGATCTATGAGTCATCCTTGGCATGAAATTGATAGGCATCTTACAAAAACCGTTTAGTCATCATCACCACATTCTGGAATCGACTAATTTTCTTTTTTCAAATTCTGATATTCGGCTTTAGGGGCCGCATTGGGGCTCATACTTATAGACTGTGTTCAATTTTTGTATTCATTGGAAGTTAATTATTTATTAAATAACAATTACAGTGAATCAAAGTTTGGAAAATTCAAATTTTTTTTTTTTTCAAATTTCTTGAAAAATTAATCTCTTTGATTGAAAAAATAATGATTTTTGAGAAAAAAAAAACATTTTCAGCATTGAAGAAATGAATAAAAATCGAAAAATTGCTCATAATGGTGATTTTTGCAAAAACAAAGAATTTGAAGCTTCGGAGCACTATGAAAAAAAAATCGCAGCGCTTTGAATTTTTCAGGGATTTTAAGGGACATTTGGAGGTTGAAAAATTACCGACGATATCCTTTGTTCATCCATTTTATCCAAAGTTATACCAAGTTATCCAAATATACTTAATCATGCGAATTTTTGTCGTTTTTTCAGTTAAAGTTTTCAATTCAAAAAAAATTTATTTGACAAAAGCTATTCACGGTATCTTATAGAGAATATTGTGTAGTTTTCAAAACCGTCCTTCGATTTCCTATACAATCATTATTTCCAGAGTTATTGATTGTCAAAGTGAAAAAGTACTTTTTTGCTTTGACTGACGATAACTCCGCGACAAATCATCGTACAGGCTTTTTGATTACGTCAAATTGAAGGGCATTAAATTTTCTAAAAAAGCTTTTCAGCGAAACAATGGAAAAAAATTTTTTGAAGCCCGTAGACCTTTTTTAAGACGAGAAAAAATTTGGAAAATTTTTTTTTGTAGTTTTTTTAGGATTTCTCCAGACCCGAACATGATAAAAAATTTTCATGGTCGTATCTGAAAACTAGACACTTGGAGCTACAATTTGCTTTTTTTTTTTTGCTGTAATACCATTTTCTCGGAGTTACAGCTCGTTGAAAATCACCTAAAAAATTTCGAATTTTTTTATATCCCTTAATTTTTGTGACTAGTGTATATTTTAAATTATATCAGACCAGTTGAAATAAAATCAGTCCTGATCAAGCCTGATCAAGGTATAATCAGGTCTGACATGACTAATTTTTATATCTAAATTATTTTTACACTATTAATAAATAATAAATTAACAAATTCCATTTTATATCAATTCTTTATTTTTCATACAAATTATAAACATGTTTTTTTTATTTATTTATTTTTTTTTTTTTTCAAATACTGTACATATACTGAATTTAATTATACTTTTAAATCTCTAATTTAATGATATATCTTTTATTTTATTTTATTCTCATTTACTCGTAAAATCGTCTACTTTGATCCTCATTTCGTTCTATTAATAATTATTAATAATATACAAGTGTATTTCTTCACACAATGCTTTTTTTTTTTTCAATTATTTATTTTTATATTATGAACAAGCTCAATTATTTGATATGGCAGTTCCAGGATAGAAAAAAACAAATATTTTTTTAAATTATTCGACAAAAAAAAAAAAAAAATTACCGTAACAATATTTTCTTCTTTAAATTAATTTAAATTATACGATCAATGCACTCTCACAAAATACGATTACAAAATAACAATTTTTTTTTTTTTTTTTAATCCAGTATTTGTATATTTTATAAATTAGTAATCAAATTTAATAGTAACTTAATTTTATAAACAAATAATAAAAAAAACATTCATTATTTTAATGATAAATGTAGATGTGTGTGTCTATCTGTGTTTACCTCTCTCAAATTGAATTTATCACAATAAAAATTTTTATTTTTTTTTAATGGCCTCTGGAACTTGATTAATAAGAATGATGATAATTGAAACTATTTACAATGTTTAATTATTTCTTCTTTATTTATTTATTTATTTATTTTTTTTTTTTCCAACGAAATTGAGTAAACGATATATTGCCTGTATTTGAAATACAATTACGAGCTGCTATTTAAATTAAATTTATTGATTTTTTTTCTTAAACTACATCTGCCGATATCAATTAATAATTTTATTTAAAATTTTGATATCATCAATATAGAATGAGAGAGTACTATTTGCTATCTTCGCAGAAGACATAGATAAATATATATTTATTTTTTTTCATAATCTTTTCTTATGTAATTTACTTAATTAATTACTGTTAATAATAATCTTGTCGGTGCTCATCATTTTTTTTTTTTTTTTTTTATTTATGTACTTCTTTTTATTTAATCGTATAATTACTATTATTATATTAAAACTGTTATTATTAATTATTCCAACAAAAAAATTTTACATCGGACCGATTTTTTCAACAATACTATTAAGAATTGTTTTTTTTTTTTTATTTTTTTACACTATTTATCTAACATTTTCTCAATAGTATAATTGACGCCTAATCAATATTTTTTTTAACTGATAATAATTAACAAATTAACAGCAATATCAAAAAAATAAAACTAAGAAGTACAAAAGCTGCCAATGAATATTTGTTTTTTTACCATGCAATTTTAATCAATCAAATTAATCCTCGTTTTTTTATTACACAAAATTAGTAAAATAATTTTTTAATTTACTCCTATTTTAGGTAATTAATTAATTAAAAAAAAAAAAAAATAAAAACAGGAAATATTTCTGACTAAAGAGAGATCAAAATAAATTGCCACTTATTTGTCCGTAAAACTTAGTTACAATACGGTAATTATAATTTAATATATACTTAAAATATGTTTCAATTAATCGATTCTTTTTATCAAATTTTAATAAAATTTTGAAGCTAATTATAAATCAATATTTTTCACAAGAGATTCATGAAAAAATAATTTCAATAAAAATTCAATTGCTTAATTGTGAATCGATTGTTTTTAATAGTACTGAGTTGTGTATTTTAAGTACCAAACTTAAATAATTACATTACAGCTGGTAAAAATCTGTTGTAAGACATGTTTAATTGAAAAATTAATTGATCGAATGTTTTTTAATTCTATGAGTAACCAGAGCAATTGTTATAAACTTTAATAACTATTTTAATTGTTTAATGTGTGTAATTACTGTAAATAATAAAAAGATAAAAACAAACAGTTACACTAAGTAAGAAATTCAGCCACGTAATAATAAACTATAGAAAAAAATATTTATGAATCCTTACAGTACACAATACAAGTAATTATAAGAATTACAAACACATAGAGCCTATTTGCTACCTGAAGTTTGG
Organism: Cotesia typhae; assembly: GCF_013202065.1. Classification (NCBI taxonomy): domain Eukaryota; kingdom Metazoa; phylum Arthropoda; class Insecta; order Hymenoptera; family Braconidae; genus Cotesia; species Cotesia typhae. The sequence continues at coordinate 1,392,999 of NW_027423761.1, forward strand.
GTGGGATCGCACAAAAAATTATTATTTTAATTAATATTTAAAAAATCACCAGATTAATCGAACAACATATAATAATACAAATCATTGAACTGCACAATTTTACAGCAACACTTTTTTTTCACTTTTTTTAAAGTACAAAATAAAATTAATTGTTCCATTCATTTTTATTTTTACAAAATTTATTTTTTTAAGTACACGGAAAAAATAAGATTACACTGGATAACATTCCAGATTATACTGAATAACATCTGGATTGTAATCATTGTAATCTCCCATTTTTCCCAGTAAAATCTCAGATTACACTGGATAACATTCAAGATTATACTGAATAACATCTGGATTATAATAATTGTAATCTCCCATTTTTTCCAGTAAAATCTCAGATTGCACCGCGTACGATTTCAATGAATATAATCTGAGATTGTATCCTTTAGAATTTGGACATCACGGGGTATAATCTAAGATTATGCTGAATATAATCTAAGATTCTACTGAGTATAATCCAATATTCTACTAAGTACAATCTAAGATTCAATTGAGTATAATTTGGAACATTATCCAGTGTAATCTTGTTCTTCCCGTGACCTGAACAACTTTTTTTTTAATTTTTCAAAACATCAAACAATTTTTTTTTTTTTATTAAAATACAATTTTTAATCGTAAAAAATATTTATTTAAATTTGAATAGAAAAATTAAATTTCAATTTTTTATTTAATTTAATTAATTTTTCTATATTTTAAAAAATGATGAAATTTTACGTTTTTTTAAAAAACAATTAAAACTAATTTTTAATATTTTATAGCTAAAAAAAATAGTGAATAAAAAATCTATGCTGCAAAATGACAGTTAAACTGTTTGACATAAAAAAATTGATAATTGAAAAAATAATTATTAATGTACTGAAAAATTTAATGAATTAGTATTTTAAATTACAAAATTTACGTTCTTAAAAAAATTTTTTTTAGATTTCATTCATATCTTATCAACTTTCATGTAATTTTTAAAATTATAATCACTTAGATAGCTTTATACAAGATAGATCATTTATAACAATGTTAATTGTAATCATTGCATTAATATTAATATTTATTAACATATATACTCTTAGCCGCAAATATATGTATATTTCATTTTATTAATAAATGTATATGTATTATTGTAATAATTATTATTGTATGTCCAAAATAGTTGAAGTAACTCTGATTAAAGTATAATACTAAACTGTATTAATCATTTATAAATAGTACTGGAGTCAACCCAAGATCACGTGTGCTAATTTTTATTATTTTATTAATTAATAATTCTATTAAATATTCCTCATAAATACTTTGCGGTATTTTAATTACTTTTTTTTTTTTTTTTTTTTTTTTTTTTTCATTCTAATTATTGTCAATTCCAACATTTGCACTAAATTTTGATTGCCAAATGTCACTTTTTTATTTTTTAATAGTCAAAACTAATTTACAATAACAAAAAAACGTACAAACAAGTTACAATTAATTAATAATAGTACAATAATTAATTTCACTTTAGACTTTATTTAAGGAGGTCCTTTCGCCATCAATGTTAAATAAAAAATATTAGATTGTACATAAAATTAATTTTTATCTAATAGTCAAATTCCTTATTTATCTACTAGTGAAGTTTAATTTATTCTTCACCGTGGAAATTTTTGAAAAAAAAATTTTTAAACATGTTAGTATTTTTTCCGAGTCTTAAGTCTGACCTTAAAAACTTTCTCGAATTATGGTATAAACTACCGATTTTTTATTCAATAATTGAGGATTTCATTAATCGATTAATCGAACTAATTTTTTTTTTCAACGATTAAAGCCTCATATTTATTTATTTTTTAATTTAAAAAATTTTTTTAGGTTTTTTTATTTTAATTTATCGAATATTGACTACTACAGTTATTGTGTGACTCAACTGGAGCGAAAGGACTTCCTTAAAAAAGTGAAAATTGAATAAAAATACTCACTGGTAAACAAAGACCCGGGTTGATCCAGTAATCAGTGCATTCAATTTTGAATATATAAATTTCTATATATATATTTTTTTAATATTAAAAAAAAATATTTGAAGTTAATTTATAAATATACCCTCGCGGATAAATGAGTAACGTAAATCATTTGAGATCACAGCTTACAAACGAATTCATAAGTATTGATTTACGTTATCACGATAAAGTAACAATATAAAACAAAAAAGTTAAAAGTTTTGATCCAAGTACACCATACCTGATGATACATTTAATACACCAGTACAGTACGTAATAAACAGTACGTACTAACAGTGTGTACTGTGTATTTTAGTGGTACCAGTTGTTACTACTAAAGTTGTTGTAGCTGCAGATAATTAGTGAATAATATTTATATTATTGTTCTTACTTTTTACTGATAGATATATAAATATATATACCTTAGTGATATATATGTATATATGTCACGTAAATGTATGCGAGTTAATAAACATTTACAAGCGTAAATGTGTGTATATATAAATGAATGATTAAATGTAGTGGTGGTAGTGGTAGGCACTGATGGGGGTGGATGGCTGCATGGCGAGCAGATTTTATCAGACTAATCTTTGACCAGTTTGTATATGTGATGCTGAGCACCATGTTCAGACGTCGACACTTCAAAGACATACGCTGTACACAGTAACGTTTCTTGTGTATCTCTATTTGTAACGATCTGTAATTTATTTTTTAATTTATTAGTATTTTTTTATAACATTAATTGAATAATATATCAGGTGAAGTAAAGCTATTTGGTTTAACAAGGAATTAAATTATATTGTATCATTTATTATGAAGGTTAATTCAGCAGACAGCTAATTTTTGAGAATTTTAATTTAATGGTTCTGAAAAAAATCTAAAAAATTGCATAGAAAAAATTTGTTAAAATTTCCACATGCATTTTTTTATTCTATTTTTTCTGTAACAAATAAATTGTCTATAAATTATTAAAAAATTATCAGATGTCTGCCAAATTCACACTCATCATTTATTAGATAATTTTTACCTGTGGCATTTTTAAATATCAAAATAGTTGAATTAATTTTTTTTTCTCTTAACTATTTTTAATTTTTAATTTTTTATTAAAAAGTTTAGTTTTTAATCAATTTGGAAATGTAAAAAATAAAAATCAGGTTAAAAAAATGCAAAAAAAAATTTTTTTCGACGCGCGCTTTTTTAACTTTAAAAAAAAACTTTTTAAAAATAGTTTCAGGACCTCAAAAGATTAATATTTAATTAATTGTTGATTTTTGATACTGAAAACACTAATCCCGATTTTTTTATTTTTTTTCAACGAAAAATTAAAAATTTTAGTAAAAATTTTTAGTCAAAATCCGGCAAAAAAATTTTTTTTTCGACGTGCGCTTTTTAACTTTAAAGAAAAATTTTTTTTACAGTCAAAAAAGTTTGAAAAAATAGTTTCAGGACTTCAGAAGATTAATATTTAATAAATTATTGATTTTTGATAGATTGAAAAGATTAATCCCAATTTTTTTATTTTTTTTCAACGAGAAATTAAAAATTTTATTTTTATTTTTTTCAATGAATTTTTACAAAATACGAAAAATTGAAAATTTTTTAAAATTAGGATAGTGTTTTTAGTCTAGCTTAAAAAATTTGAGGTGAATGTTGAAAAAAAAAATTATTTTTATGTTTTTTAACCAGATTTTTAATTTTTTTTTTTTTTTTATTCTTTAGTTGGTAAACAAAATTTTTTTACCATTGATAATCATTGATTTTATTAAATTTGAATATATTACGAAAAAAATTTTTATTAAAATATTTTTCAATCAATAATTAATTGTTCGGGTAAATGCACCAATTATTGACCAATTAAGGTTTTCTTTGCTTGTATTAAGCTATAAAAAAATTATTGTCATTAAAAACAATTTGTAATGGATTGTGTTAAACTAGAATTTAAAATATCGAAAATTCTTTTGAACCAAATAGCTCAATTTTTTTAATCAATCAAAAATTTTAATAAAAAAAAATTACCTGAAGAATTGTGAAATTCTCAAGAACACTGTTCATCATATATTTTTCTGGCAGATGCTTGAGTTTGTGAATAAAGTTTATCATGTATTCACACATAGGCGAACGACTGATACGATAAACAAACCTTCCATTCTCAAACCTTGCATATTCAGTCTCCACCTTCTCTACCACTTGTTTTCCAAACGAACATACTTTTGTCGAACATGTTATCGTCATGTTCTCGGTGCTTTCATATCTGTAATTAATTAAGTAAATTTCAAAATTAATTACATCAGTAATAAATAAATACAACAAACAATTAAAGCTTTCCTGGAAAAAAAAAATAATTTATCTTAAAAAAAATATAATAAGAAATTAATTTGTTGAAAATTTTCTTAGCTGAAGAAATAAAAATTTTTTTTACAGTAACTTTTTTATTGAAAAAAATTTTGCAAATTTTTATCTAAAAAATTTGGAAATTTTAATCTAAAAAATTTTTTTTACAAAAATTTCTGTGAGAAAAATTTTTATTTCTTCAGATAAGAATTAAAATTTTTAAAAAATTAATTTTTCATCATTACAATCTCTATTTTTTTTTTTTTAAAAAATTTTTTTTTTTTAGTGTATTAAGGCAACTTTAAATAAAACATACTGGCTTGTTACACCATAGAAAGCGCCAGCCTCGTCTTGGATATTTGTATTGAGATCGGCCCAAAATTTAACAAGGAAGAAAGCTGCTTGTGGTCCCTTATCATAGAGCTCTTTTAAACCTCCTTTCTTTTCTGGAAATTTGTCATAAATTTGCCTGACATCAACGGCTTCTAGAAGTGGATCCGTATAAGTCGCTGATCCTCCTATGTGGACGAACAAATGTTTATGGTACTGAAAAAAAAAATATTAAATAATTAATTGTTTGTACTGAAAATGTTCCAAATTTATTCTCAAAAAATTCTAAAATTGTCTTAAAAATGTCAAAAAATATTCTATCTATTAATTTTCGAACAAATCTACAGCAATGCAAAAATAAATTACTTCTTAAGGGGTTACATGGGTTTCCCGTTTTAAAAAAATCAATTTTTTTTGTCTCATTAAATTCTATAACATCTCTAAAATATTTTCTTAAAGTTTCAGATCGATCCGAATAATAGTTTCGGAGATACAGTTTTAAAAAGTTGCGCGCTCAAGGCGCTGTGTATTGTCATTCAAAACTTTAAACGCGTTTTTCTCAAAACTGTGTTTTCAAAGATGGTATTCAAGATTTCTCGAGAATTACTCAACCAATCTTGATGAAATTTTAAACAGCTCTTCGAGTTATAATTAACAAGATCTTTTTTTTTTTTTTAATTACAACAATTCAAGGAAAAAAAAATGCCGCGAAATTTAAATCAAATTTTTAATTTTTTTGTAAAAATCTTGGCCAAAAATCCAATTTTTATTTTTTTTTTCTTCCGTTCAAGACCTAGTTCAACGGCTTAACGAAAGCACATATTTTTTGTTTTTTCATTTCTGATAATTCTGATTGGAGTTCTGCCGGAAATCACATTAATAGAGGTTTTAGGATTTTTTTTTTTTAATTTTAGTAATCTCTTATTAAACGTGTATCTTTAAGACAGTAAAAAATTTGAACAAAATATTTCATTTTTTCTATTAAAAAAAAATGTAATCCCCGAAATAATTTAAAAATTATTCCAAAAATGTTCTAAATTTGTCCAAAATTCTCAAATTGTTCTCAAATCGTTCAAAAAATTTTTATAAGATTATTAAAAAAATTTTCTACATAAGATTTTAAGGACAAAATTTTAACTAAATTGTTTATAATAAAACGCGTTGATTTTAAAATAATCTTACAAGTTTTCCTAAAATATTTATTAAAAAAAAAAAAAAAAAAAAAAAAAAATTAAAAAATACTTAAATCACGAAAAAGTTCTTAAATGCACTATTTAAAAATTTCCAATTATTTATGTGATATCTCAAAAATGTCCCTCATAGTATCACGTTTGGATGTCCATGTTTGAAAAATTTTTTAAACAATTTTTTTTTACACGGATTTATTAAATATTTTTATGCAAAATAACAGCTTGAACTTACAATGTCTTGATCTCGATGTTGATCCATATATGCTGAAAACTCGACAAGCCTCAGCTTATGTGTGGCAATGGAACGTCCTTCCCAGGGTGGAGGTGGTTGTGCCTGTACCATGTCACCGCTAGACACCGCAGTCGCTGGTTTTCCCGTGTAAGCTGGCTGTGAAAATGGCTTGACATCTTGCGATGTTCCGGGTTGCAATCCAGGCTGCCAGAAGTTCTGAAAATAGTAATTTATTATCCAACGAGTCAAGTACATTTCTTATTAGTAAGTTAAAACACATGTACTAGTACTAGTAAGTATAAAAAATTTTTAAAGTATCACAAACAGAAAAATAGCATTTTTTATTTTTTATTTTGGTACAAGATAATTAAAACAAGGAACAATACACAACAAGTGCCCCCTAAAGGCCAGCAACAGCACGGGGTATTATTTTAATTTAGGAATTTTTATTGCAAGTTGGTGTAAGTCAGAAATAAATAAATATTAAGCAACAGAATTATTTGCATTATTTAGTTTTAAGAGATCATTTGAGTTTTTAACTTTTTTTTTTTTACACTAGAATTCAAATTTACACGCGCAAGCGCGCGCTTCGACTGTAGAGTTTGCATATATTTTCATGCTTATGATATATTCAACCAATCACGTTACGAATAGTTTGCTTACATGATATATTTTCATATTTAAATCATCTAAATTATAAAAATGGATTTATCGAAAATAAAAAAGGTAAAAGTCCCTATTATTGACAGGGTCTTCACTATTAATACCCTATTTAAATTTTATTATTTCTTTATTAAAATTAAAATCTGTTAATAATCAGAATTTTTAATATTTCATGACAATTTTACATCTATATAAATAAAAATAAAATGCCGCATGTATGTCCACGCATCACTTGAGAACGGCTGGACCGATTGAGCTAAACTTTTTTTAGCAAATTTGAATTTTAGTTAAAAAAAAAAAAAAGAAAAAAAAGAAAAAATTTCACATGTAGAAAATTTTTAAAACTACACATCTAATTTTTTAAAAATATTTTTTGTCATAATTTAGTTATTAAAAAATCCACTTTTATAATTTAGATGAAAAATATGAAAATATATCATGTAAGCAAACTATTCGTAACGTGATTGGTCAAATATATCAATGCATAAAAATATATGCAAATCCTAAATTCATGCGCGCGCAAATTTGAATTGTAATCCTAAATTGATGCGCGCGCAATAAATGCTTGCGCGCGCAAATTTGAATTCTAATATAAGTAAAAACAATGATTAAAGCGTCTTATAAAATAAAAGTGACAATATTGATTTAAAACACGATAAAAAAATTCAAATGATCATAATCACGCTTATAGTGTCAATAAAAGGGGCTTTTACCTCAATCATTTCAATTTGCATTTGGTATTATGACTATTTAATTGTAAATTAAAGTTTTGTAATAATCAGTATAGGTATAGCGTTGAGAAAAATACCAAAAATTGTTAGTAGAGCAACACCAAATTTTTTCTCAGCATAAAAAATATTGTAAGTGGAAAAATCCTTTTTTTTCTTTATAAAAATTATAAAAAATTTAAGCAAAGTCATGGTTAAAAAAAGATAATTTTATCAGACACAGGACAAATGTGTCTTGATGAGCAATATGCGTAACGCAGCGTCAGATAAAATGAAAGATACTGAGAAAAAGGAATGTAAGTAGAAAAGCTTTTTATGTCAATAAAATAGTTTAGTCATTTAGGGATCGACGATTATCTGGATCTGGAACTTACCGGTTGAGGATAGGAAGGGGTGGAAGCGTGAAGGGCAAGGGTCCCGATGAGAGCAGAGGGCATCTTATTGTGTATTACACTCCCAGCTGACACAATCTGTGCACTTGACATACTCGACATTGTCTGTAGAGTCTTCTCCTTCGTCATGTGATCCTGACAAATTCAAATTTATTACAACCCTTCTACTTGGTAAAACTTTTAAAGAGTTGGGAGAGAAAAATTTTTTTGAAAAAAAATTGGCAATCTTGGAATAAGAAATTAATTTGTTAAAATTTTTGAATAATTTTACTTCTTAGCTGAAGATATGAAAAATTTTCTCAGTAACTTTCTTTCTTGAAAAAAAAGTTTTCTAGACTTGGGAAAGAAAAATTTTGGATAAAGATTCACGAGTTGACTATCTAAAATTATTTTTTCCTAAACCTAGAAAAATTTTTTTCAACAAGAAAATTACTGAGAGAAAAATTTCAATTTCTTCAGCTAAGAATTAAGATTGTTGTAAAATTTCATCAAACTAATTTTCGTATTAAAAAAAATCGTTTGTTTAAGATCTTAAACGTGACCCAAATTAAGACTATTTTAAGACTTATCTAAGACGTCAAAAAAAAAATTTCGAGAACAGATTTTTGAAATTTCGTTTTCGAATTTGTTATGAAAATAAGACGATATCACAGCGACAGCTCCGGAAAAATATTATAGAGAGTCTTGAAATAGTCTTAAAAAAATCTAAAAATCGTCTTAAAAAAATCTTAAAATAGTCTTAAAAAATTTTTTCGAGACTATTTTAAGATGAGCTAACAGCGACAGAACTCCGGAACATTAAAACGGAGCGTCTTATAATTGTCCGATAATAAATTTTGAATAATTTCAAATTTAATTTAAAAAAGGCGTACTCAAAAATGGAGCGGTTAGAAAGTCGTAAAATCGTCTGAAAAATAATTTTCATAACAAATTCGAGAGCTAAATTTCAAAAATCTGCTCTCAGAATTTTTTTTTTGGCGTTTTAAAAAAGTTTTATAAAATCTTAAAATAGTCTCGGAAAAAATCTCAAAATAGTCTTAAAAATTTTTTTCGAGACTATTTTAAGATGAGCTAACAGCGACAGAGCCCCGGAACATTAAAACGGAGCGTCTTAAAAAAGTCTTAAAATTATTCGATAAGTTTTCAACAATTTCAATTTAAAAAGAGCGTACTCAAACATGTAGCGCTTAGAAAGTCGTAAAATCGTCTGAAAAAGCGATTTTCATCCCAAATTCAAGAACCAAATTTCAAAAATCTGCTCTCAAAATTTTTTTTTTGGCGTCTTAAAAAAGTCTTAAAATAGTCTTGGTTCGTGTCGCGTTTAAGATCTTAAACAACCGGCAATTTTAAACCGATTTTTGTTACCCAGATTTCTTCTCCCAAAAATGACTATTTTAATTTGTTAAATAAATTTTTCTCTCAGTGTACGCTATGAGGCGTGCAATTTATCCTCCATCCGTCACAATGCAACATAAATATGTTTATTAAATAAAAAAATTTTGGACGTAAGAAAAAAGTGAAACGTGGGTTGAAAGTGAGAGGTAATATAATGTCTTGGCTTATCGTCTTCGTTTTTCATTTTCAAGCAACATTTAACTCAGTACATCGATGCGCCGTAATAGTGTGCTGTCATCTTTCTTTTTATACATATCATCATTTTTAACATCATCCTCGTCCATTTGACTCAACTCATACTTTAGCGTTACCTCGCAACCCTCACCAAGCCAATATAGGAGTCCTGGAGTGTTAATCGCAGTGTGTGTCTCGCTGTCTCGCGTGGGACTCGATCATTCGTCACTGTGAGTAATCGAGTACTTTACTCTCGCGCTTCAATCAACCCTCCCACGTCTAACCCCTTCATATAATAATAATTTCGATTTTTTTAGCGTGAGGTAGGAAAAAAAAATGTCTCCAGATAATTGATGGAGCTTTTTTATATTTTATTGCTGGATATTTTTTTGGAATTAACATCATCAGTAAATTCCAATCTTCATAGAGAAGCAATCCAATCAAATCCAACAATTTTTTCAGTATCAAGCATTGAAGCTCAATAAAATTAAAAAAAAAAAAAAAAATATAAAAACGGAAAGGGGAACAAAAATAAAAAATTGGATTGGGATGCGAACGAAAGTATATATAACTATGACTGCAGGGAGTCTATATTTATTGAACGCATACATTGTTCAGCCAATGGGAAAATAAAATGTAAAAAAAAAGGTAAATAAATAGAATAAAAAAAGAATTGTTGAGAACAGTAAACCGTACATTGCACGCGTGTTGATCCACCACTACCGCCGCTACTACCACCGAATCGATTCATTTAATTGAGAAAGGCTCGTGTATTTTATTTTTTTACTCCCTTTTTAACCAAAACCGTACGCGAGTGGTATGTCGAATTTAACGAGTAGAGTGACCATGCACTGTTTATCGACATTCTCCAACATTTTGTTCATCGCATCGCCCGCAATGTCAATTTTATCTCCCTTATGCTATATATACTACGCTTTTTTTTATTTTCAATTGTTTCAACGTTTTCATTGGAATTACATACTCAATAAAAATTATAAGCATTCAAACAATGGAAACTATTTTCTATCTACTGCAAAACTTCGTTTATCATTCAATCCAGTTTGATTGGAAAAAAAATATTTTTTTCAATTTTCAGTTATTTTATGGGTTTAGTTTAATAAGTTTCAAGATAATATGCTCTTTTACAAAAAAAAAAAAAAAAATATTGATAAATAAGGCAAAAGTTTATATTATTGATACTATAAGAGTGATCATAAATAATTGAATTTTTTTATCGTGTTTCAAATCAATATTGTCAACTTTTTTTACACACCGATAGAAAAACAATCTTGATTCAAGAAACTTTTTTTCTTCAAAATTTGAACTCTTGAAACTAGATATAGATATATTTCTTTCGAAAATTTTTGTCTCTTGGTTCAAGATAGGCGATAACATTGATTCAAGATGTTACCGACTTGTGTTAAGAATGCCTTTTTTTTGAGTCATTAATTTACTTATTTCCAAGAAATAATTTTTTTTTCGGTAAAACAATTAAAGACTATTTAGTTTTTGAAATATACTTTGAATTATTTTAAGTTTTTTAAACGATAATGTTATTTAGGTTGAAAAACTAAATGTATCGATTGAAGATAATATAGCTCTTAAGCCAAGAAAATCTAAATCAAGACAAGAAATTCTTAAAGCAAAATAATAACTTGTCTTCCAAAATAAATTCTTAGATCAAGAAAATATCTCTTGAGTCAACATAAATTTTCTATCAGTGCAGGACACTGATGCTTCCCATCATTAGTCATGCAATTAAATATTCAGAACCAAAAGGACGTATGAAAAAATTTTAAACTTCCCGCTAAGAAAATTGAAAATTTTCAAAAATCGGGGTTATTGTTTTCCAAAAATCGAGTTTTCATCAGAAACTCTCATAACCTTTGAACGGCTTGGCCGATTTGATCGCGGTTGGTGTCATTTGAAAGGGCTTGACCAAACTTAGATTTTGAATACAATTTGGACCGATTCCGACCGGTAGATTTTGAGGAATCTTAAAAAAACTACGAAAAAAAAATTTTTTCAAATCAAATTTTTTTTGAATAACTTTTAAACGGCTCGATCGATCAATTCCAAAAATCAATCAGCTTTTAACATCGAAAAACCACGTCGATCGCCACCAAGTCGGTCAAAATCGGTTGATTCGTTCGTGAGTTATCGTTGACGAAAGAAATCGAATAAAAGCGTTTTTTTCGAATTACACCGAAACTTCCGGTCTTATCAATTTGTGTTTAATAATGTATTATAGAATTTGAAAAACTGCGTCGAATGCCGCCAACCGCGTGAAAATCGGTTCATTCATTCAAAAGTTATTGCGGTTTGAAAATTCAAAAAATAGTGTCTTGTTAAACTTGTATCAGACTTTTGAGCTCGGAGAGCTCAAAACTACATCAAAATTATATTTTTGAGCTCGAAGAGCTCAAAAACGTAATAAGCGCAATTTTGAGCGCTTAATTACGAAAGTAGCGGGAAGTTGCAGGTAATTTTTTTTAATTCAAACCTATATTCTTTTTAAATAAAATAAGTTAAAAATTCATTATTTTTACCGATGTTATAATTTTTTTTTAAAGCTAATAATTAATTGTGATTAAAAAAAAAAATGATACGCCCTTTTAGCTCAGCTCAGATATTAAGATGCGCCCTTTTGGCATTAGTACCACTAAATATTAAAATTAAATAAATTGCATTAATTAAAACTGTTGTCCGGTCGTAAAACTTTGAATTCTCTATTGCAATTAAAATTTTATTTACAGAGGGAATGAAAATAAGAAAAAATAAAATGATATTTACTTGAAATATTTAATGGAATTATATGAAACAAGAGAATAATAAAATATAGATAGGTAAAACGAAGTTTAGGTGAATAACGTTCATGACATGCGCCAGTGCGGTAACAGAGACGCTCAAACGGGTAAAAGCACACGATACCAACAAAAGCTTTAATCCAGCATATCAACTGGGAGGGTATTAGGTATAGTTGTACGAATATACAAATATAGGTACATATGTACATATAAAGGACGGACGTTGTTATATGTGAATTTCACGTAACCCCTACACGTTTCTAGACTTCGACACTGTATATACCTTCTGTGGCGTACTATTCTCCCTCCGCACTTTTGACACGCTATATATCTGTATAATACTGTTGGGGAAAACGTTTTACCCGGGCAAAACAATCGCCCAACCGTTTAGCTATACACTCGGCGGTCATTCTCTGCTCTCCTTCATACAGCATACAGTACATCACTGATTTATTAACCCAACGTGATTATTATTGCTTATCTAACTACGGAATGTGTTTTAAGCAAGTTACAAGTCACAAGTCACTGTAATTTCAATTTTAAAATTTTTATTTCTTTTAAAACTTACCACTTTAAGCTTAGCCTGTATTTCACGAAGCTTTCTCCTCGCTAGTACTTGAATGTGTGAGGAAACCTGCTTTCGCGTTCTCGTTTTACCGGTCCTAAGCTTTATATATCGAGCAATCAGTTCATTCCGACCTGGAAATTAAAAAAACAACTATTATTAAATAATTAAATCGAATAATATAATTTTTCAAAACATTAAATAATTTTTTTTTTATTAAAATACAAATTTTAATCGTAAAAAATATTTATTTAAATTTGAATAGAAAAATTAAATTTTAATTTTTAATAAATTTAATTAATTTTTCTGTATTTTAAAAAATGATGAAATTTTACGTTTTTTTAAAAAACAATTAAAACTAATTTTTAATATTTTATAGCTAAAAAAAATAGTGAATAAAAAATCTATGCTGCAAAATGACAGTTAAACTGTTTGACATAAAAAAATTGATAATTGAAAAAATAATTATTAATGTACTGAAAAATTTAATGAATTAGTATTTTAAATTACAAAATTTACGTTCTTAAAAAAATTTTTTTTAGATTTCATTCATATCTTATCAACTTTCATGTAATTTTTAAAATTATAATCACTTAGATAGCTTTATACAAGATAGATCATTTATAACAATGTTAATTGTAATCATTGCATTAATATTAATATTTATTAACATATATACTCTTAGCCGCAAATATATGTATATTTCATTTTATTAATAAATGTATATGTATTATTGTAATAATTATTATTGTATGTCCAAAATAGTTGAAGTAACTCTGATTAAAGTATAATACTAAACTGTATTAATCATTTATAAATAGTACTGGAGTCAACCCAAGATCACGTGTGCTAATTTTTATTATTTTATTAATTAATAATTCTATTAAATATTCCTCATAAATACTTTGCGGTATTTTAATTACTTTTTTTTTTTTTTTTTTTCATTCTAATTATTGTCAATTCCAACATTTGCACTAAATTTTGATTGCCAAATGTCACTTTTTTATTTTTTAATAGTCAAAACTAATTTACAATAACAAAAAAACGTACAAACAAGTTACAATTAATTAATAATAGTACAATAATTAATTTCACTTTAGACTTTATTTAAGGAGGTCCTTTCGCCATCAATGTTAAATAAAAAATATTAGATTGTGCATAAAATTAATTTTTATCTAATAGTCAAATTCCTTATTTATCTACTAGTGAAGTTTAATTTATTCTTCACCGTGGAAATTTTTGAAAAAAAAATTTTTAAAAATGTTAGTATTTTTTCCGAGTCTTAAGTCAGACCTTAACAACTTTCTCGAATTATGGTATTAACTACCGATTAGATGAGGTAGAAAAAAAAACTCAAAATCAGGTTTTCGAAATACTCAGGTTTGATTATTTGCAATAAAATATATCAATTTATTTTGAAAAAATGAACAATATTTTATTAAGAAATCGTTTTTTTTTTTTTTTATCCCTAGTTACACAATATACTATATTTCTTCAGCTAAGAAATAAAATTGTTCAAAAATTTCAACAAATTAATTTCTTATTGATAAAACGTAGTTTTTTTTTTTTTTTTTTTTTTTTTTTTTCATTTTGCTTGTAAAGTTATCAATAGAATATATTTTTTCTTAAAAATTAATTGTTTAAACTTTTCAAAATTTTTTATTTTTTTTTTTACTTTGGCGCGTATTTTTTGAAATACGCGCCAAAATTAAAAAAATTAGATTTTTCAGTCATTAAAACTTTATATTTACGAGTTTAATTAATGTATAGGTTGATATTTCATTCGCACAGCAATAAAAAAAAAAAAAAAAAAAAAAATCTAAAACAAGTTGTGAAATGAGAAAGTGTAGAAAAAGATATATGATATCTATGCACTCGTATATATTATGAGATGTTTTGCTTTTATACACTACCGCTATTGCTACAGAGTTAGACCTTTAGCAGGAACTCTGTTTATTTGCGTCATTCGCTCGGTTTGAGGCATGATAAAATTATAATTTTAACGCCTCAAATCTTACAGTAGCGCAAATTAAAAATAAATACCATTAGTTAAATTTATAAACTGAAGTATAATATTAAATATGAACATGGATGAAAATATAAAAATAAATAGTGTATTTATAATATGACTTAACTTTATACTTAATGCCTGTCTACATCAATTATTTTATTTTCAGAGCAATGGACTTTTCTCCTGTCTGATGTAGTAAGCAATTTAGTGGTCAAAGTAATTATTTATCGATCCGGAAATGAAAGGATAGAAATCGAAGAGGCGAAACAACTGTCTCATTAGATTTAGATCATTACAAGTAAATCAATTTGCACGTCTAGAATTTAATCGTTATCATTTATTTTTATTCACTGTCTTAATATCAAAACTCAAATGTTGACTCAAGAAATATTTTCTTGATCTAAGAATTTATTTTGGAAGAGAAATAATTATTTTGCTTTAAGAATTTCTTGTCTTGATTTAGATTTTCTTGGCTTAAGAGCTATATTATCTTCAATCGATACATTTAGTTTTCCAACCAAAATAACATTATCGTTTAAAAAACTTAAAATAATTCATCAAAGTATATTTAAAAAACTAAATAGTCTTTAATTGTTACACCGAAAAAAAATTATTTCTTGGAAATAAGTAAATTAATGACTCAAAAAAAAGGCATTCTTAACACAAGTCGGTAACATCTTGAATCAATGTTATCGCCTATCTTGAACCAAGAGACAAAAATTCTCGAAAGAAATATATCTATATCTAGTTTCAAGAGTTCAAATTTTGAAGAAAAAAAATTTCTTGAATCAAGATTGTTTTTCTATCAGTGTGTAAAAAAAGTTGACAATATTGATTTGAAACACGATAAAAAAATTCAATTATTTATGATCAATCTTATAGTATCAATAATATAAACTTTTGCCTTATTTATCAATATTTTTTTTTTTTGTAAAAGAGCATATTATCTTGAAACTTATTAAACTAAACCCATAAAATAACTGAAAATTGAAAAAAATATTTTTTTTCCAATCAAACTGGATTGAATGATAAACGAAGTTTTGCAGTAGATAGAAAATAGTTTCCATTGTTTAAATGCTTATAATTTTTATTGAGTATGTAATTCGAATGAAAACGTTGGAACAATTGACAATAAAAAAAAGCGTAATTTGATTATAATCATCAAATAAAGATAAAGACTCTGCTCAGCTGTCTTTAAAATAAGATTTTTGTATCGTAATTATTTCTCTTGAATCAAGATACTTTTTTCATCGGTGCATCGAAAATTAAATCATTACAAGCAGATTTAATGAGACTTAATTATCCAAGAAAATCAAAGTCTTCTGTAAAAATGAAACATGCAAAGCTTTAATGAACTGGCTTTGCAAAATAGATATTGTAAATTGATGTTAGATTGCGTAATTAACAGCAAAGAACCATGAATAGATAATTATTTCAACTGAACAATGATACAGAAGTATGAAATTCGTTAGTTATAATTGATATTCCGAGTAAAACACAAAAATGAAAATTAAAAAATTAAAAAAAAAAATGTAAAATAATGTTAAAGTGTATACTAAAGGGTCTTTGCAATTAAATGAAAGGTTTTCCTCGTGAAATTTAATATTTCCGGGAAAAGCATCCGCCTACTTTTCCTTTGAAGACTCTCGAGAGACTTTGCCCCGACACTCGTCAACCCCGAGTTGCTTGGCTCTACTTCCCCTACTTTTTTCTCCTCTCGTCTCAACCTCATTCCCACAGCCATCCGCGAGCACGATGAGCACGAGGACCAAGTATAAGTCTCATTTTCTCTTGTCAGAGCTCCTTAATGAATTTTGAGAGCACCCCGGAAAATTCATTAAAGTCTAATCGCACCCACCCTCCAACCACGTTTCTCTCCACTTCTTTTCTTGCTTCTCCTCCTCCCCCTCCTCATTCTCTACCTGTTTCTCTGCGTCGTCTTATTTTTTTTCTTTCACTACTTTCATTCCATGATCATTCTGCAATATTGATTACACTCGGATTTTATTTTAATCGCTGGTGTCCACCGTCTTTCATATTTCAACGATATTAAATCCTCGACAGCTGAATCTTTCGATGGAAAAAATACTTAAGCAAGGGCAAAGAATAATGAAGACAGATATTGATGATAATATTGTCAAGTGAAAAACTGTTCAAGTTATTTAAATTATTTATGAGGCTTGTAAACGTCATTGTGTGCCAGTTGATCAACATTAAAAGGGTATTATTGAGGTTAATTAGCAGATACTTGAGGCGTTTCGGGCAGTAAGTACTTGACCTCTTGCTTCAACCTTTTACGGTTCCAAACTTTGATCAATTATTATCATTACTACTGTTATTGTCATCTATGTAATCGAGAGAATAAGAAACATTTTGGCTCCGGCGAATTTATAAGATAAAATTAGTTTTTTTAATTAAATTTAGTATCACTGAAAGGTCTTGACCTGAATTTGAGCCTTTTTAGAATTTTATATGCTTTTCAGCAATAATTAATTTATTATGATCAGTTCAAAATAAATTCAAATTTCGTAATAAACATTATTATGAACGTAGTTATAAGTTAAAAATTAATTTAGATAATTAAGAAACTAAAAAAACCAAATTCTCATTTAAAATTTTTTTCTTAGTGTCAATTATCATTCATTTTTGAAAAAAAGCCACGCAAACATTATAATGATTGCACATTATAAATTACAATGAATATTAGCTGGAATAATTACATGGATAAAAGGTATATGCTAATTCGATGTAATTTGGAATTTGTGAAAGTCAAAATAATACTCTAATTAAATTTCAAGTTTAGATCTAAAAATACAATTTTATAAAATGTCCAGCGAAGCGGGCAGATAACAACTAGTCTATATAAATAAAAATAAAATGCCGCATGTATGTCCACGCATCACTTGAGAACGGCCGGACCGATTGAGCTAAATTTTTTTTTGTTGTTTTTAGAATTTTTAGGAGAAGGTTTGTATGTAAAAAAAATTAAAAAAAAATCCTCCCTCAAAGGGGATTGCGGGGGCATTAACAATGAATAATTCCCGTTTGTAAACTATAGCTCCTATAGCTCTCAAATTTGGTAGAAATCTTCCGTAAGAGATATATAAATAATCTATGAACGAATTTTACGATAGCTCGCTCCACAGGGGCGTTGCGGGGGTGGATATTAACAATGAAAATTTTTAACTTTCAAATTGTAGATCCTACAGACGGTAAATTTAGGTGGAGTCTTCTATATGTGATGCGGAAATGATCTAAGAGCGAATTTTACAACAATCCACCCCCAATAAGGATTGCGGGGGTGGGTGTTAGAATATTAAATTTCCATTTACACACTGTAACTTCTACTACAGACTTGAAATTTGGTAGGAATCTTTTATTTGACGATGAATAATGCAAAATTTATTACTTATGATTTTATTAATTTTAATTATTGCTCTAGATTAATTATTATTGTATTGAACTTATTGTTCGAATTTAAAAATTAATTGATCATTATAATAAAATAAAAAATTATAACAAAAACTTTAGTCATTTTGACTGGGGCTCAGCGAAGCGGACCGGGTCACTAGTTTATAATATAATTACAACAATCCTCGCTATTAATCATAATTAACGATTATATGTATTTAGTAGGTCACTCTAGCTGGTACACGTAAAATAAAGGAAACAAAAATGACTAGTTATTTTAAGAATTTTTGCAGCTCTAACAATGGCACGTAGACGAGGATTCCACGTTCTCGGATTCTCGATCGACAGAGTTATAACTAGAGAAGCTGGCTCAAGTGCTGGTACAGTGGGATACAGTTTTACGATTAGAGGTTATCCTTGTGCAAGAGAGACAAAAGGCTCATGGGGGTATAGTTACTAGAACGAACATTGTGGAAGCATCGGGAGGAAAATATCCGAGATTCCGGGAGAACCGCGTGATGACTCAATTTCGCAAGGACCGTTAAATGGCTCCAGCATCAACTTGTACTTAAACTCCTTCTATACGCCGACTCTCTCCCCATTATCATTTACTACATCGTATCTCCTGAATCAGCCCTTCACCACCACGACTTATTCAGTGTTTTTGAAGCCCGAGCATTCTTCGAGGGTTGATTACACCCTTTCACTTCATTTTATTAATCTGTTTTTTCATTTCGCGCGGAACTTTAAATACTTAAGCGAGGGTACGGTTAAAACAGAAAAAAACACACGCTGTACTTCAGTATGAAAGAAAAATAATTATTTTAAATGATGAATCACTTGAGTGCATGAAATTGAGTGGGAGTACGAATAGAGTTAAAAGCCGTGCCAAGAGATAAAGACAGTGTTGTTATTATTATTATTATTATTATATTTGTGTTATGGAAGATACACGTGTGTGCATAGACCTAAATGGTGGTGTTGCGTACAGTGTGGTGAATAAATATACACAAGAGGAAAGGAAAGACTATCCATAGATATATTAGATGGAGAATGCTGCTGTATAGATATACCTGTAGGAGCAAGCTTGTGCGCAATGGGACACGACAAGCAATCAACGTAAGTCACTTGGTTGATGCTCAATTTAACAAGAAGAGTCATTATGATCTTGGAATCAAGTAACGAGCGCGGAAAATGCCTCATGCTGCTTCTCAATATTGCGACGAAACTTTGTTACTTATAGTTATTCAATTTATTTTTGAAAATATTGCAAATATTTTTTGTTCAAGTATGTACTTTGAAAATTACACAGAAAGAAAAATTTCTTGACTGGAGAACGAAATTCTTGGCTCAAGAAAATTTTCGGGTGACGGAAGAAAGATCGAAGTTGTGTTTTACAATATTTTTAGCTTTGAAAATAAACTTCCATACCCCTGTAAAAAAAAAATCGTCTTAAAATTGAGGAGCCGATTTTTGAAAAGGTATCTTTTCATATTTTAAACCAGCAGTTTTTTGAACTTTTTAATATTAATTACTTCAAGAATTATAAAATTTCAGAATGAAAATCGAATTTTAACTTCATTACCGATAGCACTTTGTAGCTAAATTAAAGAAGTTCAATAAAAATATTTACAATTGAAGATAACCACTTTTTTGTCTCGATTAATCAAAAATCAAAAGATACCCTTTTGAAACTCAACTCCTTAATTGTCGTTTGTTTAAGATCTTAAACGTGACACAAACTTTAAGACGCTAAAAAAATTTTGAGAGCAGATTTTTGAAATTTGGTACTTGAATTTGGGATGAAAATCAATTTTTAGACGATTTTACATTTTAACTTTAAAAATGTTATTCTGAACTGTAATTTTTCTATTTGTAAATTTGAAACGACACTTATTGCTATTTCTAATGTAATTTTGCTTTTTTCATTTTTCCGTGTTTAGCTACAAAAAAAAATTATTAAAAATTTAATTTCTCATTGCAAAATTTCTTCAAAAGAATTTTTTTTCTCCGTGTTTAACATATTCTTCAACGTATGTAAGATTACTTTTTTATATAAAAAGTTAATGTGTATTTTATTTAAAAACACTACAGCGCTTTATTTCAGAGTGAAATTCTCAAGTGAAGAACTCTCTGATTTTGATTATAGAGTTTTAATTTGTTGACTTGCGAGCTAATTTCTTGGATGAAGAAAACTGAAAATCTTGATATAACAGCAAAATTTTTAAGTACATATTTTTCTTGAATCAAGTCAAGAAGTTCTTTAAAAGTGACTTTTATGATCGAAATTGAAGGATTGGTAATCTGGAAAATAGTTTTGCTTTTTCAGTAGCCAAAATCAGGATACTATTCAAAATATTTAGCATGCATTAAAAACTGATGTATGAGTTGAATATAGAATGGCTTAATGGGAAACTTTTTCTGAAAATTTAAGTGTAGATCAACGTATGAAACGTGATGTATATTTTCTTGTCTTTCGAGTAGTATATTAGAGGATGCATCATATATTTATTTATATCCAAACGAGAAAATGCACGCGAGTTAAACGAAATAAAATGTGATGTAAAAGAGAAAATAAAATAAATAAATGAAAAAGAGGAGCATCAACAGAAACACGAATACATAAGAGGAAGCAATAACTTGAGTATTATAACAGCAGATCTTTATCACCAACAAAGTAACGGTTTTGCAATCCGTAAACCGCAGTACTTTTCTTTATTCAACTCAACTTTATGTATCACACTAACACACATTTAAAATTCGTCATGGGTTTCTGTTTTTTAAGAATAATTCAAAAAGAAAAAAATTAAATAATCTGGCGGATAGAGAAGGCATAAATGATCTTAATCCCCTTGAGAGGAAGGTCCAATCTGCGGGAATTGAACTTGACGGGGCCAAGTATATTGATGATAATTGATGATGATGCTGATAGACAAACAGAAAGCAAGTCAAGCAGTTGAGCAAGTCCTACCTGAGTTCCGAGTGTGTTTCAAGCTTGTTTATCTGATTAGTCAGACTCAAGAGCTAATACTGATGATATAGAGCTAGGTTGAGTTTGAACTTTGATTAATGTTACAATTTATAGCCCTTAAGATAGTGCATAACCCATTTCAATATTTAAATCTATCTCAGAGATCTGCAAGTGCACAGAAAAAAAATTCTCGAACTAAGAATTGTTTTTCTTTTGTTAAAGGTTGCTCAGAGATAAGTGCACTTTTCAAGATCAAAAGCTAGTTTTTTGATATGTTATGAATTGCTATCTCGTACGTCTGAATTAAATTTTTGGAATAGATCTGACAAAGGGTTATCATTGTTAAAGAGGAACATCACTGTGACGATCGAAGAAAAGAGGTGATTTTCGGGAATTTTTAACTTCCCGCTAAGAAAATTGAAAATTTTCAAAAATTGGGAAGTTATTGTTTTTACACCGTTTTCCGAAAATCGAGTTTTATCAGATCTTGACGTTTTGAGGTCCTAGGAAGCTTCCCTGACTATTCCCGCGATGGTGTCTGTATGTGTGTATGTATGTAAACCTCTCATAACTTCTAAACGGCTTAGCCGATTTGATCGCGGTTGATGTCATTTGAAAGGGCTTGACCAAACTTAGATTTTGAATACAATTTTGACCGATTCCGACCGGTAGATTTTGAGGAATCTTAAAAAAACTACGAAAAAAAATTTTTTCAAATCAAGTTTTTCTTGAATAACTTTTAAACGGCTTGATCGATCAATTTCAAAAATTAATCAGCTTTTAACATCGAAAAACCACGTCGATCGCCACCAAGCCGGTCAAAATCGGTTGATTCGTTCGTGAGTTATCGTTGACGAAAGAAATCGAATAAAAGCGTTTTTTTCGAATTACACCGAAACTTCCGGTCTTATCAATTTTTGTTTAAAAATGTATCATAGAATTTGAAAAACTGCGTCGAATGTCGCCAACCGCGTGAAAATCGGTTCATTCATTCAAAAGTTATTGCGGTTTGAAAATTCAAAAAATAGTGTTTTAGTAAACTTCTATCAAGACTTTTGAGCTCGGAGAGCTCAAAACTATATAAAAATTATACTTTTGAGCTCTTCGAGTTCAAAAACGTAATAAGCGCAATTTTGAGCGCTTATTTACGAAAGTAGCGGCAAGTTGCAGGGATGGCCTTTAGGGTCAACCGTTTTCCAAATTTTTTTTCAGTGTGATTAACAGAAAGAAAAAGCAAATTTCCCTTCTTTAGCTGGAAATGGGGAGGAAAAATGAAAGTGAATTTGATACGGTGACTTCTGCAAGATACGTGACACTCTTTCTCGGTTATCGAATAGTCAGTGCTACAGCAAAACTACCCTCTATTTAACCCTGAGTACCATCCATGTAGCGCCATTACTTTATCCATCCTCTGTTTCATCCTTTCCAAAATCTTTCTTTCTTTCAGCGTAGTCTGGCTCTATGTCTGCATCAGTTGTTAGCTATGTCCCACACCCATCCACACTAAAACTCCTACATCACCTACACCGCACCTACACCCTCTTGTGCTTTCTGAACCCTCCGATGACTCCAACATGCTCGTCCGGCTTCAGCAGAGTCACCCTTCTTCCTCTCTGTTCCCCTCTTCTATATTCACTCCACCGCTCTGCTCACTAATTGCACATTCTTCGCATAGTTTCGCCATCCTCTAACGTTCAAGGGCGAGAAGAGACGTCAAGGGGGATACGACGGTCTTCGTCGTATCGAGGATGCACCCAACCCGACTTTGCTTTCCTCACTCGTTTAGTATCACCCTACAAATACGAACTACTGCTAGTCGTAGTTCGTAGTAGTGGTAGTAAAATGTTAAAGCGGTAGTCGTAGTCTTCTACAGACGTTTTAGTCAGCTTTTTCCTTTCTATTTTACTTCTTCCTATCACATCCTTTTTCCTTCCTTTACTTCCTTTCAAGACAACTTTAAACTGTCAACTCGCCACATACATCACGATTGAATAAATTTAGCTTCACTTAGAGCACCGAACATGAGCATTAGATTGTCATTGAGTAGGTACCTTTTGTGATACCCGTTCAGAATCTCTGGGAATTATTTTATCGTCGAAAGTCTGTTGAGTCGAACTTATACGTCAAGTAGTTTTGTACGTTATTAGCAGAACCTCTCCACTTTGTAAACAACAAACAAGTATTACGTGCCTTTACAAATACAAGATGAAATTTTTAATTTTAATTATTAATAAACTGCAATAATTACGTTCATTAACTCAAATTAATAACATTAGAAAAACGATTGATCCTCAAGGCCATCTCTGCAACATTCTGCTACTTTCGTAATTAAGGGCTCAAAATTGCGCTTATTACGTTTTTGAACTCGAAGAGCTCAAAAATATAATTTTGATGTAGTTTTGAGCTCTCCGAGCTCAAAAGTCTGATACAAGTTTAATAAAACACTATTTTTTTAATTTTCAAACCGCAATAACTTTTGAATGAATGAACCGATTTTCACGCGGTTGGCGGCATTCGACGCAGTTTTTCGAATTCTATGGTATATTTTTAAACACAAATTGATAAGACCGGAAGTTTCGGTGTAATTCGATTTCTTTCGTCAACGATAACTCACGAACGAATCAACCGATTTTGACCGACTTGGTGGCGATCGACGTGGTTTTTCGATGTTAAGAGCTGATTAGTTTTTGGAATTGATCGATCGAGCCGTTTAAAAGTTATTAAAAAAAAAAAACTTGATTTGAAAAAATTTTTTTTCGTAGTTTTTTTAAGATTCCTTAAAATCTACCGGTCGGAATCGGTCAAAATTGTATTCAAAATCTAAGTTTGGTCAAGCCCTTTCAAATGACACCAACCGCGATCAAATCGGCCAAGCCGTTCAAAAGTTATGAGAGGTTTACATACATACATACATACATACAAACAGAAATACAGACAAAATCGCGGGAATAGTCAGGAAAGCTTCCTAGAACCTCAAAACGTCAAGATCTGATGAATACTTGATTTTCGAAAAACGGGGTAAAAACAATAACTCCCCGATTTTTGAAAATTTTCAATTTTCTTAGCGGGAAGTTAAACATTAACTTGAATCGAGAGAAAAATACTTGAACCAAGTAAATAATTTTGAAGAACTTTATTTTCTCGATTTGAGAAGAAAAATTCTTAATCTAAATATTTTTTCTTGGTTCAAGTAAATTTTACTCGACTCAAGAATTTTTCGTCTTGATTCAAGACGACGAAACTTTTTAAACTCATTTTTTTTGGTTCAAGATTTTTTTCTTGATTAAAATTTTATTTTTACTGTAAAACTTTATTCAATAAATTCAATGAATGATCTACTATATTAAAATTAAAAAACATCTGGACTACATCGTTAGAATTTACATCATAAAGATTTTAAACTTGAATGTAACAGTCAACACTGCATAAATTATCTGTACTTTAAAATTTTCCGTATCGATGAAATTCTATTTTTTTATTGGCTCCAGGTATTTTTTCCAGAGTTAAATGCAAGTGAATCACGGATTCCATCGTAAAACCCATCGTAAAATGAAAGGAGATTAAATCGACACTCTGTACACGTAAATTTACGAGAACGATAAACGAGAGTATGGGAGCTATAAAAAGCCGAACGATCATTCTACTATGTACACAGAGTGTATAGTGTCCTAAACTCGATTTAACGTACTCTGGTTGTATTTTTTTTTATCTCACGTCATGTATATAATAGAAGATAATAAAAAAGTTGAGAAACTGTTAAATTTTCCATTGCATAATTTTTATCGAAAGTATACTTCTGTAATAACTAAATTAACTTTTAGCACGTTGCTTTGTGAGCCTTTTGTTAATATAAAATGAACATACTACTTTTTTTTCAGTGTATAATTGAATTTAATTAAATTTCATGACATGTCAAAGTACCCAGTGGCTATATAGTAAACTGACAGAACGAACAATGCAGCCGCAGATTATTACATAGCCGTCTCTTGGCTTTATACGGGAGCAACCAGCTCGACCTCATGATGCTTATATCCTTGTCATTCTCTGGTTGCTTCTGGTCTTTTACCAAACTTACAACTTGAGATCCAACTTATGCGCATGTGTATTAATCTCAGATTCTAGTCCAGAGGGTCCCTTTTCCTGATATAACGTCTAACAGAATACAGCAGTGCAATAACAGCAGTTGCGTAAATCTTCCATCAAATCCTCGCATTTAATTATCAACTTTTCGATCCAATTTACGAACCAAGATTTAAGATGACGGATATTAAAATTTAGAAAAAAGAAATTAAAAAAAAAAAAAAAAACAATGGCAGTGAAGAATGATGTGATGATATAAAGTCTCCTCATAAAGGTTTGGCTGTTGAGATAGAGCATTCAAGTCAGACGGTCAATAACTGGACACTCGCGTCCTTCTCCACTTTCCCTCTGATCTTGTCCTCGTATTCATCCTGGCTTCTAGTCCTGGGCTGTGCTGGCCAACGAGCGAGCCCGTAGAATACAACTTAACCCCGTACCATTGCCAGGAAGATTGCCGCACCGACTCACAAACCGCGTGTAGTATGTCACCTCCACTACTTTACATATACTGCTATCTTCCTTTGCTAGCCAGGCCATCCCGCCGGACATGCAAATATTGAATTTCTTTCCACCCCTTAAAAGTCATATTCTAGAATTCACTGTCTCTAAACATCCTCTCACAAATTTTTTTCATCTTGTTATTTAGTTTTTTTTATACGAATATTTTTTTGATACACTGAGAAAAAAAAATTTCTTTTGAAAAAATAAGCAATGCTCTGATAAGAAATTAAATTATTAAAATTTTTAATCAGTTTTACTTCTTAGCTTTTTTGTTGAAAAAAAGTTTTCTAGATTTGAAAAAAAAAAAGTTTTAGACAGACAAAATGTGAATTTTCCTATAAAATTTTTTTTCCCACATCTACACGGAAAGAACAAGATGACACTGGATATAATCCAGTGGATATAATCCAGATTATACTGGGTGATATTTTGATTATACTCATTATAATCTAGATTATACACATTGTAATCTGGATTATACTCATTGTAATCTGGATTATACTCATTATAATCTGGATTATACTCATTATAATCTAGATTATAATAATTGTAATCAGGATTATAATACACATTATAATCTGGTTTATACACATTATAATCTGGATTATACTCATTATAATCTAGATTATACTCATTGCAATCAGGATTATACTGGCTACTATCTGAAAAACTTTTTCACCACAGATATCACTGAGTATAATTTGGGATTATATCCAGTGTCATCTTGTTTTTTCCGTGTAGAAAACTTTTTTTCAAAAAAAAAAAAGTTGCCGTAAAAAAAATTTTAATTTTTTCAGATAAGAATAATATTGTTTAAAATTTTTAACAAATCAATTTCTTACTACAAAATTGCTCATTTTTTTTAAACGAAATTTTTTTTTCTACACTGATAAAAAAATTAGCTTGATTCAAGAACAAAAAATTTAACGAATAATAAATTTCTTGAGACAAAAGAAAAAATTCTTGGCTTGACAAAAAATTTCTTAGTTCGAGAATTTTTTCTTTTGTCTTAAAAAAGTTTTTGCTTTAGATTTTTTAAAACTCAACAAAAATATGATTATAATATTATAATTTTTTTTAAATTAATTCAAATGTCAACTGACGAAAAACAGTACTTCTACCCTAAGATAGTTAGATTTCTAAGAAATCTACTAAAAATATGTTATAACCGTTTATTTAATAGTGCATTTACCCTAACATTTACCCTAACAAAATTCGAATTATAAAATTGTGATAAAATAACTTTCGAACGTAAAAGCAAATGTATTAGATTTGAAGCAACGCAACTTTTTCTCTAAGCCAAACACGTGAATATTAACAAATACTTTAATAGAGAGAAATTCTCTAATAACGCAGAGATTATGTATAATTAGTATTTACGTCATTCACGTATAATAGATATAATAACGATAATAATAACAAATATTATATAATGTAATTGGATGAATTAAAAATACACACGAGAATTTTATCTACAGAGCCGTCGTATCGAGGATATAATTTACAATTAAATTAATGATAAAAATATAAGACTAAGTAGAAAAAAAAAAAAAAATAAATAAAATTTTTAATATAGAATAAATTTAATAAACGAATAAAAGATTGAGAGCGTCGCGCAATACCGTAAAGTTATAGCTTAGGTGGAGAGTAGACGTAGTTACAAGGTGGTGATAGTGGAACGATGTGCTGGTGTATAGTAGGAAGCGTAGGAAGTAATATCGAGGCGGTCACGTAGACTGACCTCAGCACTGAGCAATAACGACGCTCGTTCTCAAACCATCTAACCCCCCTCAGTTGCTGACGCCTTTACATTTCTAACGTCCAAGTACGATTCAGAAGGAAATCCATTGTACATTTAGCGTCAATATCTATACTTCTATTTCAATTTCATTTCAAAGGTACATCAATAAAATGTCCATCATACATTTTATTTTTTTTGTGTCAATAAATATTATTCGAGAAAATCTATTTATTATTATTTACTTACCATACATCTTTCCTTCATCGGAGAGGATAATTTTACGTCGACCGCAAGGCGGATATATTGTAAGAGCTTCCTGGAAGCTCTGTTCGATATCCGGCGACCATACGCCTTCTGCATCTGCCGCCGATAAATCCTTTTCGTCCTGAAAATTGTTTTAAATGTATTGATTATTGGGATTATTATCGGAAAAATCAATACAAGATATTGCTGAATTTTTTTAAGAATCCTGTTAAAAATATCAGATATCTTGAATTGAACTATTATCGATCTATTTACCTTCCACACGGAAAATCTATTTATTTATTTATTTATATGTCAAGGCCAAAGCCGAATGGCAAAAATACAAGACGAAGAAAATATATTTACATACATTCGTAATTAATTTTTAGTTGATTTCGTAAATAATTAAGAATATAACAATTGAGGAGCTGATTTTAAAAAATGTATCTTTTCATATTTTAAAAGAGCAGTTTTTTGAACTTTTAAATATTAATTACTTTGAAAATTATAAAGATTTCTACGTAAAAATCAAATTGTAGATTTAAAACCGATAGCACTTAATACACAAAAAAAAAATGTTCTTGAATCAAGTATATATTTTTGAAGAGCTCAATATTCTTGATTTAAGTACACAGAAAAAAAAAATTTCTTGAACCAAGAAAATTGTAAGGAAAACTGAAGTTATTTTTGAGCAAGAAGAAATTTTCTTGGATTAAAAAAATTTAACTTTGTTCAAGAAATTTTCAATTTTCCTTAAGATTTTCTTGATTTAAGAAAATTTACGCTTGACTCAAGACTTTCTTTCTTTCTGTGTAGAAAAATTCTTGATTTAAGAATATTTTTCTTGATTTGAGGAAATTTTACTTAATTCAAGAATTTTTCGTTTTGATTCAAGACAATTATTCTCTTCAAAATTAAAAATTATATTCTTGATTCAAGAATTTTTCTCTTGAATCAAGTTAATTTTTTTTTTCTGTGTAGCTAAATTAAAAGAGTTAAAAAAAAATGCTTATAATTAAATATAAAAATTTGAATGAATTTTGTGTGACCTTAAAAGATTTATCAGAAGAATTTCCAGAGATGGTTTGTAAAGCATGGCAAATTAACATATTTTGATATGAGACAAAATATTAAAATTTTTTAATAAAGTGATATTAAGAATTTTGTAAAATATTTAGTGAAACTCAAGATCTTATTCATTGGTAAGTTAAAGAGTCTCAAAGTAGTATGAGTATCTCTCGGGTCCTTTATAAAATACCATGAGGATTTAACGTAACTCTTAAAGAGTAGACGAACAAGGTGAAGAAGGTATCCTTTTGTCTTGAATTTAAAAACACTGGTACGCTAAAGGTGTGTTCGATGAAAATAGTATCAGGAGCAGAAGCACCACCGTACCCAAGAGAGTCGGGTGGTGCTTCTGCTACAGCTAAAGCTGCTGGTGGTGCTTCTGAGATGAACAAAGGAACATTCTTGGCACGCCACCCGCTACGATGCTGAGGAGGTCTAACAGAACAAGCTATAGTTTAAAAGCACACCAATAGAAAAGAGACTGAAGAGCGAGTTTTTATCCACCATATGCCAATCTCTCAGATCTACAATTCAAGATCCTTTTTCACCCCATCAACTCATTTCTTTTTGCTCTTCCTTTCGTTTGGATCTGCTCTATTTCTTCATATCATCCAGTGGCCTATCAGTCGGTTGTTAATCACGGCATTGCATTAAATGAATAAAAATAAAAATGACCACTTACATCGCTGATGTCGCCAACATCGAGGTTCTTTGTATCCGAGCCGGAGCCGTTGGCATCGGGCGGCGGCCCGGAACTCGCAGGTGTCCACGGCGAAGAAATGGTGTCGGCTGCAGCCACCGCACTGCCTGTAATTAACAAAAATGAACAAACAAATTTAATTAAATAGAATTTAATTATAATGAATAAATTACAAAGAGACATTTAATAAAATATTAAAGCTAACCGTGGTTAGAGTACACAATAAAAGGATTGATAGAGAGAAAAAAAAAAGTGATGATGTGAAATGAAATAAATGAAATGAGTTAGACCGAGAGAATAGTGTTTTAAGCTCAACAAGTGGTTGCTGATATTACGTATCAGTAGAGTAACACGAGGTGGGGGCTGACTGTTTGCTGTTGCCCCGCCTTAGGGTGGAGTGAACGTCGAGCCTCCATCCGAAGAATCTTCCCACCATCGACAGCCACCACTGACGGTGCTCGACACTGCAACCCCTCGAGATGCATCTCGATGAATTAACACCATCCGCTAGATCTAGTGCCTTTCCTTGACCCACCTTTGCCCTACGACATCCTCGTAAACATACGGTGTATGTCATCCAAACTGTATGCACCCTCCACTGATATTCTGTTACGGTACAAGCCCTTCAAGTTTACGCACCATTATCACAGACATCGATCAGGTAATTGATTCGATTTTATTTTGGAAAAGAAATTATTCGAATTTTTTATTCTGGCTATGCAATGATTTCTAGATGGATCTACTTGCCGCGTCTCTGTGCCCACATTTCTAAAAACATCGACTCAGGATCCAGGTCTCCGTTCTCTAATACGGAAAAATAAACTTTTCACCTACTTAGAAGTTTCCGTACGTTCGATTTTTTGTAGATACAAAACTCGACTCGAAGTTAGAAAGAACGGAATTCAAATCTTACTTTGGGTAGATTAGATTTTCTTTTTTTAAATTGATCAACTATTTCTTTATTCAAGATTTTTTTTACTTGACAAGACGGTAGAAATTTTAGTCAACAAAAAAAGTTAACTTTATCAAGTTCTAAAATAAAAATCATTTTTTTACTCTCCTAACTACACGGAAAAAACCAACTGGTTTCCATGTCGGATGGAAACTAGTTCCATCTATAGTGAAAAAATGTACAGATGGTAGCTACTTTTATGTAGATTATAATGGGGACAATCTTCGTTGAACTGAGTCCCATCTCGGATTGAACTGAGTTCAACGAAGATTGTTCCCACTACAATCTACATAAGAGTAGTTATTATCTGTACATTTTTTCACTATAGATGGAACTAGGTTCCATCCGCCATAGAAACCAGTTAAATCTTGTTTTTTCCGTGTAGCGTTGCAAACCCTAAATTCATCAATCAGCGCTTAGAAGGTCATGAAAATCAAAGTAGATCCCATCGTTTTTTACCGGCATAACATAATAGACGAAATTCGCGAGTTCTAATGAAAATTGCAAGCACAATGCTTGCTGAACGGCTGGTAGGTTTGTTATGGTTACTTTAGTTCAGTTCATCTACAGTTTTTAGAACTTTGTGCGCTTACACTGTGGCAATAAACAGCCTTAAGACTTTGCTTTGTATCATAAATCGCACAAAACAGGCAGTAGTTGAATAAGTTGTTGCATAGTTCATAGTAGAATGCTTATATAGTCATCATGTGGCCCGTGCAAGTGACCCTACGACTTGTGCTAAAAATATTGCTTTTTTTCAGTATGTTACATTACAACTACCTTCATATTTTGACGACAAAGTACAAATTACTAATTTGTAATAAACCTGATCATACTGAACAAAATCAACCCAGTTGAAAAAGCAGTTGGAGCTTTATCGCCGTTACACTCTACGTCTAAATCACGGATCGATCGCCGTCCATACCAAAAAAGAAAAAAGTGATCAAGAATATCAACATTATACGTCACATTAACGATAGACGGAAGCTGTAGTCATAATAAGTGATTTATTTTACAATTGTTGATGCATCGGCTTATTAATATTCTGTGATAATTGTCATCAGAACATACGATAAATTCGAACTTTTTTTTCTGTGTGATGATTTATTCAAGATCCTTCATTACAGAAGAATGCAAAGGACATTTGACAAACAGCATCACAGAACATAAATGCGGATATAGACATGCCATTGATAAAGGATAACTTTGATAAAATAGAGTAAATAAAATAAATTGAAATTTTGTTTCCAGCAAGCGTTTTTTACTATCTCTGTGTGCACTTGAACATTTGATTGTTTGCAAAAAGTATCATCCAACGATTGTCGACGTATTGATAAAATTTAAACTAAAATAAACTAAATGAAATGAATGCTGTTGACATATGTCACACGCTACGAGAAATATATAATAACATTCATCTCTTTCTCATTGGCCTGGCCTTCCATTGACAATTCTCGAGCTATCTCTCTGTTATTGACATGTGTGACAATACTTAATTGAATACAATATATATTTCTCCTACAATAATAATAAATCAATGTACTGCAGAATACTGAGTTCAAGTTGAAGTTTTAATTTAGATTTTATTTAAAAATTAATAGAAGAGTTTTCACGTGAGAAAATTATTTAGAACAAGTCATGCGTCAAAATAATTAGACAATCGTGATGTTGCAACTTAAGGAGAGGATTTATCACATTTACTGCAATGGAAATAGAATTTATGGCATATGTCACCACAAGCCGCAACCAAGTAAGCAGTAGCAGACAATGAAAAAAATTGACTCGAACCAAGACAATAATTGAGTGATTTATCAGGTACGATTGAATATATTTGTCTTATTTTACTCAATAAAATATTCATAAATGCTATTATTCTGATGAATTAAACGCTTGATTTAATTTGACGCTAAGCGGAATTTAATTTATTCAACAGATTAATTTGTCAGTTGACGTTTATATTTTAGTAAAAGTCATTGCTCT
The DNA here is from genome assembly GCF_013202065.1 of Cotesia typhae. NCBI lineage: Eukaryota > Metazoa > Arthropoda > Insecta > Hymenoptera > Braconidae > Cotesia > Cotesia typhae. The sequence continues at coordinate 1,425,464 of NW_027423761.1, forward strand.
GACAATTAAATTCTCAGATTTATACTTAAATATTTTCCGTGTGCTAAATGTAACTTATAATAGCATATAAGTTACGGTTTCGTAGGTGTTCTGATAAAACTATTAAAAGAGAACATATTTTAGAAGAAAGGAAAAAAAATTGCTGGTTAAAAGCAAAATCGACATCTTCAAATTTTCCAAATCATGAATTGAGGATATCCCCAAAATCGCTAATAATCTTTCTCGAAATTTACTTAATGAATCAGGCTCTAAAAAAAAAAAATTCTCGATATATAAGAATTTATTTTTTGTCTTTTTAATAACATTTTTGATTCAAAAACTGAAGACCTTGAAGGCCATTCCTGCAACTTCCCGCTACTTTCGTAATTAAGCGCTCAAAATTGCGATTATTACGTTTTTGAGCTCTTCGAGCTCAAAAATATAATTTTGATGTAGTTTTGAGCTCAAAAGTCTCCGAACTCAAACGTCTGATACAAGTTTAATAAAACATTATTTTTTGAATTTTCAAACCGCAATAACTTTTGAATAAATGAACCGTTTTTCACGCGGTTGGCGGCTTTCGACGCAGTTTTTCAAATTCTATGATAAATTTTTAAACACAAATTAATAAGACCGGAAGTTTTGGTGTAATTAAAAAAAAAAACGCTTTTATTCGATTTCTTCCGTCAACGATAACTCATGAACGAATCAACCGATTTTGACCGGCTTGGTGGCGATCGACGTGGTTTTTTGATGTTAAGAGCTGATTAGTTTTTGGAATTGATCAATCGAGCCGTTTAAAAGTTATTCAAAAAAAACTTGATTTGAAAAGATTTTTTTTCGTAGTTTTTTTAAGATTTCTCAAAATCTACCGGTCAGAATCGGTCCAAATTGTATTCAAAATCTAAGTTTGGTCAAGCCCTTTCAAATGACATCAACCGCGATCAAATCGGCTAAGCCGTTTAGAAGTTATGAGAGGTTTACATTACTCCATCCGTTTCGCTTATGAGGTTTATATCTCAAAATATTACCGCGTATCTTTATCAACGAGAAAAACAGCAAAGTGTTTCATAGAATACAATTTTCAAATAAAGAACTTTCAGCATTTGATCTCACTGTTTCAAGTTATCAAATCATAAATTAATTTCTATAATGAAGAAAACAAAATATCTTGAAAGAAGATTTCAATTTAGAATAAAACATATCTTTTGAATCAAGTAATTTTTTCGGTGAGTAAAATTAATAATCCAAATAAATTGAGTATCCTTTCAAGTTTTTATTCGCTTGTCTCGATATTAATCCCGGGATTTTCTAAAATAAATTATGACGACTGATAAAGATCGATGATTATTTTTTGAGGACACAGATATAGGGACAAGGGTAGAATATAACGCAAAAGCATTAATAGTAAAGGCCAGAGGGTGGCTTTGGTGGAATGTGTCCCGTTTAATATCGTGGAACATTATATATCGTCTATCTTGCCCCTGCGTTACACATTCTCTTCATACTCGCGCAATACTATACTCTATATTCTTCGTATCATCCATTTTTTCATGCTTTTGGCACCGCTTACTAACCCTCCTTAGTCTTGCCATATTCCCACGTTCAATAACAACCTCACAACACTTGATGATAATATAAATAAATAATAATGAACACAATAAATAAATAACTATTTATAATTGTGTGGAAGCTGATGAATAAAGCGTCAAAAAATTAATGAGATACTGAAAAGATTTGTAAAGCCAAAGTGTATGAAGAAGCAGAAAAATTGCTTGAGAAAAAAAATAAAAAAATGAAAATGAGCTCGGAAGCGCGACAACTCAACGTAATTAATTTCACGGTTGAAGTGAAAGCTCTCTGGAAAAGTTTCGCACGAATGCTATTCGTTTATACACAACTCAATCTTTCCTCTGCTGTCTCTTTTTTTTTTTTTTTTTTTTTTTTTTCTGTTTTTCTACTCTGTGTGTACCCTACCATAGTGACAAGTCCACGAAACGTCAAAGGTAAGTAAAGGGAATCCAAAAGAATCGTGCTAACATTGTCAATTTATGAATACGTCATTGAAAAGAAGCTAATTGTAGAAATTTAAAACCAAATAGACCTTTTCAAATTTTACGCTTATGAATTAAGTTTTTGAAATAAATTATAAAGGATTTCATAAACTGGGTTGAATGTGCTGTACTTTTTTTTTTTTTTTTTTTGATTCACTTATAACACTTTTTATTTTTCGAATAAATTTGTGAAGGATTAAATTATAATTATAAATGTACAATACTAATGATCTCGTTTTTGATTCACAAAAGAATTTTGTCTTTTAGCAAAAGAAGACTTAAGTTAAATAGAAAAGTAAGAAATGGCTAAAGCTCAGCTCTCTGTATGTTAATATGAATATCTATTATTTTTTTAAGATTGTCTCTTTTCACGGTACTTACATATCCGTGAATAGGAATAGTCTCTCTGTCCGAAAAAGCAATAAAAAAAAAGTTTTAAATACTCTATTTTTTTTTACCTTTTAATTATAAAAAATATAATATAATTTTTTAAATAAACTCATTTACAATTTTATTTAAAAAGTTATACATAAATATTTATACATGGAATATTATTAATAAATGAATAAAAGGTGTATACGTAGAATATGAATACGAAGAAATAAGTAATAAAATAAAATTAAATGAAAACGATGGAAATACTAAAGAAGGGGGTTATAATAGAATTGGTGAGAGACGATCTTATTCTCTTATAGCATTATCAAGTTTTGTCATTCGCAATTAGAGAGATTAATTTACATACCGTCGGATTAACCGTTGGTGCCCATGCATTATTCATAGATGAATGCTAATGCGTCGCGGTTGAATTGAAGTCAATAATTTAATACTTTGAGTTTATATATATTTTTATGGATGTCTAATAGGTATATCAGATAATGTAAGCAAGACAACATATACATCAATTATCTTTCGTTATTCATTGCACTGAGAGAAAAGATTTATTTTGTAAAAAATTAACTGTATTTTATGTGAAAAGAAATTAATTTGTAGAAAATTTTAAGCAATTTTATTTCTTAGTTTGAAATTTAAAAAAATTTGGGAAATCCAAATGAGTATGCCTTAAGGGTTCATGTCATACACAAATTTTGAACTTCCCGCCAAGAAAATTAAAAATTTTCAAAAATCGGAAAGTTATTGTTTTTACCTCGTATGTAAACCTCTCATAACTTTTGAACGGCTTGGCCGATTTGATCGCGGTTGGTGTCATTTGAAAGGGCTTGACCAAACTTAAATTTTGAATACAATTTGGACCAATTCCGACCAGTAGATTTTGAGGAATCTTAAAAAAACTACGAAAAAAATTTTTTCAAATCAAGTTTTTTTGAATAACTTTTAAACGGCTCAATCGAACAATTTCAAAAACTAATCAGCTCTTAACATCGAAAAACTACGTCGATCGCCACCAAGCCGGTCAAAATCGGTGGATTCGTTCGTGAGTTATCGTTGACGAAAGAAATCGAATAAAAGCGTTTTTTTGTCGAATTACACCGAAACTTCCGGTCTTATCAATTTGTGTTTGAAAATATATCATAGAATTTGGAAAACTGCGTCGAATGCCGCCAACCGCGTGAAAATCGGTTCATTCATTCAAAAGTTATTGCGGTTTGAAAATTCAAAAAATAGTGTTTTATTAAACTTCTATCAGACTTTTGAGCTAGAAGAGCTCAAAACTACATCAAAATTATATTTTTGAGCTCTTTGAGTTCAAAAACGTAATAAACGCAATTTTGAGCGCTTAATTACGAAAGTAGCAGGAAGTTGCAGGGATGGCCTTCAGGGTCAACCGTTTTCCTAATTTTTTTTGAATTTTGACTTTGGAACGGATTAAGTATTCCTCACTTTTTCACTAATCATTACTATTATGCTCAATAGAATAAAGGCAGTCATAAAGCTCACTTATTTTGGTACAATTTCAATGGATTATTTTCCCTCCTAACGACTGGAAAAATAATGTTAATATATTTTTCGTAGGACGTTAAACTACGATTATTTGACCGAACATGAACAATAACCAAGAGGGTAAAATTTGAGTGGTGTGAACGCTAAGCCAACATAACGGGATAAAATGAATAAATTGAAAGCAATAATTTATAAATGTGAATCGATTAGAGTTTGTGATCAAATGTGGGGTAATTTGTTTGTATACAAGTCACTGAAGAGCGGATCGAATAAACAAAAAAGCTAATAATGTATATAAGGGTTAGTTAAATCGAAAGGGGTGAAGGAGCAGGACAGGGGACAGCAGAGAGATTGGAATGAATGAACAAGCATGAACCATTTTTGTATCGATCGTATTCCTTCGCAATGGCTCACTGACGCTTGTATTATTGTATTTACGATGAACCCGGTCTCTACAGCAGTTATAGTGGTATTTAGGAGTGTGTTATAGTATACGATGCTGTTGTTGTATAGTAGTGGTGGCGGCGTTTTCCCTCAGTTTACTTTTCCAGTGTATCTATAGATTGAAGCTTCGTTTATTCGTATGAGTATACACCGTATTCTGTAACCAGTCACGCGAGAGCTTACAAATTGAAGTCGCTAATTTACACACGGCTTTGCACTCGGGACTCTATATACTCAGGGCTACTTATTAACTCTCATCCAAGTTTACTAGTCAGCTTCAGACTAACAAGCCAAACAATGTTCAGTAATTATCTCGGTTAAATAATTATCTAATGATTCAACAGCCGAATTTTAGTATCCAGACAAATATATATGTACACTATCAAAATTTTAGACTTGGGCTAGAGAAGTTAATTTAAGTAAAATTTGTAAGCTGATACATTGATACATAAATTAATTTGATTTTAGAGAAAATATTTTGAACTAAGGAAATTAATTTGGAAGATTTTTCTATTCTAAATTAGACAAATTGCAGTAGCGTGCGCAAAGACGTTTTTTCCGCCCTAGGACGCAAAGTTGCCGTTGTTTCGGCAATTACTGCCCTCGGTGGGTAATATACTATTTTTTGACTCGACGAAGGCAGAAAGTGGCAACTTCATTTACAGTGGGCCGAAAGTTGGTGCTTTCTGCCCGTCAAGTAAAAAAAAGATTGAATTTAAAAAAATGTTATTTCAAACTGTAATTTTTCTAACTTTGATTACGACAGAACCGAATTTACATTTTATACTGTAATTTTTCAACTTTTCGTTTTTCTGTGTATTCATCATGATCAGATATTAAGCATTACTCGAGTCGACAAAGGACGTAAAACATAATTAGAATGATTAATAATAATAAATAACTCGAAGCAAGAAAATGTCTTGAAGATTTAAACTTGGAGATAAATGCACACATTCGTTGGTTATGGATTCGAGGATAGGGCTGTGTTATACCTTGGCAATAAATTCCTCATGCATTCTCTATCATGAAATACTTTTAAGTGAAAAGAATCCACATATATGCAGAGAATGTTAGAGCTCGGAGAAAACGATACATCCTTTTTAAATATTTTATTTCTTGTTTTCTGTTATAACTAAAAGTAGTCTCAAGTACCGGAAAAATCAACAACACAACTCGGATAACTTTATTTTAACCGATTAATGTATGTACATATAATCATTAAGAATCTGACTTTCTAAATGAATTTATTTACTTTATTTAATTAGATAAATAAATGACGTAAAGGTATTTTGTTATTTATAAAAAATTCTATCGGCAATTTTTTTATCGCACACTGAAAAAAAATTAGGAAAACGGTTGACTCTGAAGACCATCCCTGCAACTTCCCGCTACTTTTGTAATTAAGCACTCAAAATTGTGTTTATGACGTTTTTGAACTCTTCGAGCTCAAAAATATAATTTTGATGTAGTTTTGAGCTGTCCGAGCTTAAAAGTCTGATAAAAGTTTAATAAAACACTATTTTTTGAATTTTCAAACCGCAATAACTTTTGAATGAATGAACCGATTTTCACACAGTTGGCGGCATTCGATGCAGTTTTTCAAATTCTATGATACATTTTTAAACACAAATTGATAAGACCAGAAGTTTCGGTGTAATTCGAAAAAAACGCTTTTATTCGATTTCTTTCGTCAACGATAACTCACGAACGAATCAACCGATTTTGACCACCTTGGTGGCGATCGACGTGGTTTTTCGATGTTAAGAGCTGATTAGTTTTTGGAATTGATCGATCGAGCCGTTTAAAAGTTATTCAAAAAAAAAAAACTTGATTTGAAAAAATTTTTTTTCGTAGTTTTTTTAAGATTCCTCAAAATCTACCGGTCGGAATCGGTCAAAATTGTACTCAAAATCTAAGTTTGGTCAAGCCCTTTCAAATGACACCAACCGCGATCAAATCGGCCAAGCCGTTCAAAAGTTATGAGAGGTTTACATACGAGGTAAAAACAATAACTTTCCGATTTTTGAAAATTTTCAATTTTCTTAATTGAATTGCGGGAATTTAAAAAGTTTTCTGCTCTACATAGTACGATATTGTCACAGCCAATACAAAAATTAGTCATTAATGGCCGACGCTGTTCTATTATTTCCACATCTGTATACAAAATCACAATACATAATTAAACCTTTATTGATGAGTGTTTAATTAAAGTATTTAAAGTCTTTATTTATCTGAGTTTAACCGTTAACACCCAATTAATTTTACACTCGAATGCTAACGGGCAATTTAATTTGAAAGAAAAAGTAATAAATTTATAAAACGTACATTAATTAATACTTATTAACTCACAAATTTAATATCTGACTCTAATAAATAAAATAAAATAAACTCTATCGGTGCGATGAGATAAAGAATTGGTACAAAGGACAGGAAAAATTGAAAGTGAGAGACGAGATTCCAATTTAAAGCACTTTAGCCCCGACTAATTAAGGTACGAACTGCAGAATAACGTAAAAGAGATAAATTTCTCTCTCTTACTCTCGCAGACTACTAGTCTACTGCTGTAGTCGCTTTAGAAAGAAAGGCGTAAATTACACGGCAAGGTAGCTAAAGTCAGTGGTAGATAGGCTCATTGTCCTCAGCTAGTTTAATTAATGCAACTCAACTCATACTTTACCTACATTCATTTTTACCTTGCTTCCGTTAAACTATCCCACACTTCAATAACAATATTATTTATGTGTTTTTGCATAATTTTCTTGACTCTTAATCATACTTAATTACTAAATAATTTTGTTTTTATTTTCATATTTTAATAATTACAATTGTTTGTGAAGTACCAGAGGTAAATTAATCTTTGCTGTGCTCTATTTTCAGAATATTTATCGTGCAAAAAGATCCTTTTGTTGCTTATATTGTTCACATTTTTAATCAATTATTTCGTTTGTTGACACAGTTATTTTGACCGTTTTATGTATGACTTCAAAACTCAAATCCTAAACTTTAACTCAGTGATATCTGTGGTGAAAAAAATTTTCAGATAGTAGCTAGTATAATCCAGATTATACTGGGTGATATCTGGATTACACTCATTGGAATTTGGATTATACACATTATAATCCAAATTATACTGGGTGATATCCGAATTATACTCATTGTAATCTGGATTATACTGAGTGATATCTGGATTAGACTCATTATAATCTGGATTATACTGAGTGATATCTGGATTATACTGAGTTATTCGGGATTATTGATATTTCATGACAATTTTACACATATTTAAGATTAAAAAATAGTAAAATTCAATTTCAAGGTATAAACTATTTACAAAAGCTTTGTATATTATCATTTTAGAAGTTAATCATGAAAAAAATCGAGTTTTGCGCAAAAAATCGATTTTCATTTTTTTCGATAGGTGTTATTCTTAAAAAAAATTTTTCAAGCTCATAATTTCGTCGGAAATTAAAAAAAAAAAAAGTCTCATATTTGTACGATTATCGCAACACGCTCAAAAATCAAAATTAAGAATAAAACCTCGTTTTTTTTTTTTTTTTTTTAGGTTCTTACGGACAAATATGGCTCTTATTTTCTTTCCAAAAACCCTACCATCTTGTCCCAAAACATATCCGGTTAATAGAATAACAATTTTTACTAATTTTCAGTATTTTTTGATTTATTCAAACGTGGTAGTAGATAAAAATCTGAAACTTGCTGTATCGAAGTATTTCATGGGTACGAACATTTCCTAAAGTTATGAGCCCGATTCGGTATTCTTATCGTCTCAGGGCCTTTTATAAAAAGTAAGTGCTCATTTGAACTGAAGTTGGGAAAATTTGTTAATTATAATATCGTACTCTTTAACGGCAAAGTAAAAAGAGTGAAAAAAAAAAGAAAATAGATTTGCAGTAAACCGAAAAATAGTTGAAATAGCTTGGATGAGGAATTCAACCAAACCCGGATGTGTTCGATACCACGCGGAGTACTATTTTAGTTTAGCTACCTAACACTCCAGACGATTATTCGATTGAGATATAAATTTCATTAAATCACTTCAAACGTCTCGAAATGATTTTGATTTCCTTAACTCGTTAAAGATAACTGAGTCTCTAGTAAATTCATACTTAATGTTTGTATTGAAGCAAAAAGCGTCAGCACTTAAAGCGTAGATTTATAAATTTTTGGGTTCTTAAAGAGTCTACTTTTATTATAACTTTAAATAAAATTATGGCCAAGTATTGAGAACCACTGACTCGCGGTTGCTATAATCGAGGCGGAGCCAGACAAGCGAGAAGAATAAAAAGAAGAAGATAAATAAAAAAAGTACATTATCTTTCTTTCTCTTTCGCCTTTCTCGTTTATATATTGCATTGAACATCTTTGCTTCACTCGTTTAAGCTGCAAAAGTAAAGAGATGACTGTGTGTGCGTGTATTTGAGAGTAAGAGACTAAAATAACGAAATAAGAACGACAGAGAGTTTTACTACACTAGACATACTAACAGAGTAGACTCTGTAGATGTTGAGAGTAAAAGAGTAGATTGAAGCGGTAGAAAATGAAAGACGAGAGAACTAGGGGTCAAGGTGCTGGTGCTGGTACTGGCTCTGTTGCCGCTTCTCTTTTCACCGATCGAGATAAATTTAAGTTGACTTTAATTGAAAGATTTTATTATTTATACAGCTAATGAACGCTTCAATATTCATTACTACTGTTTATTCATTTTTACTTTATTACACTTTGATAAATTTTATTAATAGTCCTAATTATTTAATATAGGTAATGATTAAGTGAAAAACCCAATTGAAATGAACTCTTGGAATTGGTAGAACAATTAGAAGGATCCTGAGCGTGACAACCCACTTTTCTTCTCTTTTTCTTTAGACTATTTAATACTTTTCAGTTACAAATACGCTCCCTTTTTCGTTTCTATTTTATCACGCAACTTGTCGTGTCTTGGAGTCGTGAATTTATTTTTAAAGCCAGTATACTGTAATACGTTTTGAATAAACGACTTTAGTGTTAGAATTACTTTTTAACTTCCCGCTGAGAAAATTGAAAATTTTCAAAAATCGGGAAGTTATTGTTTTTACCCCGTTTTCCGAAAATCGAGTTTTCATCATTATGTTAACCTCTCATAACTTTTGAACGACTTGGCCGATTTGATCGCGGTTGATGTCATTTGAAAGAGCTTGATCAAACTTAGATTTTGAATACAATTTGAACCGATTCCGACCGGTAGATTTTGAGGAATCTTAAAAAAACTACGAAAAAAAATTTTTTCAAATCAAGTTTTTCTTGAATAACTTTTAAACGTCTCGATCGATCAATTCCAAAAACTAATCAGCTCTTAACATCGAAAAACCACGTCGATCGCCATCAAGCTGGTCAAAATCCGTTGATTCGTTCGTGAGTTATCGTTGACGAAAGAAATCGAATAAAATCGTTTTTTTTCGAATTACACCGAAACTTCTGGTCTTATCAATTTGTGTTTAAAAATGTATTATGGAATTTGAAAAACTGCGTCGAATGCCGCCAACCGCGTGAAAATCGGTTCATTCATTCAAAAGTTATTGCGGTTTGAAAATTCAAAAAATAGTGTTTTATTAAACTTCTATCAGACTTTTGAGCTCGGAGAGCTCAAAACTACATCAAAATTATATTTTTGAGCTCTTCGAGCTCAAAAACGTAACAAGCGCAATTTTGAGTTCTTAATTACGAAAGTAGCGGGAAGTTGCAGGGATGGCTTTCAGGATCAACCGTTTTCCTAATTTTTTAATTGAGATTAATTATTAGCATTTAATTCAATTTATTTTAAAGGGCATCAATGTGACTTATCCCAGTCTCCAGAGATGTTCCAGTGATGAAGATAGAGATTTAAAAAACTCATATCTTTTATGCAATCAGATTCTGAGTTGATTGAAATTGAGGATATAAAATTAATTATGTGAGTGCCCTGTGATTTATTAATTAACTAATTAATAATGTAAAGAGAGTTAAAAATAAATAAAATCGATCAACTGAAAGACGAAGCCGCTCTCGGAAATAAGAGAGAGAAAAGATAAGAAGGAATATATAATATATATAAGGCAAGGTGCGTTATCGATTTTGGCATACCAAACACGGTGCTTCTGCTTTCTCGGCGATAATTCGCTGACTCGGTTGCTCACGGGCCAACTTATAAACTTCCTAACTGTTTTACTCTCTCTGCTCTTCCACCCCCTGCACATCCGGTATCCGTGGATCTTATGAACATATCGTGTGGTACGAAGTGCTCTTTCCCTTCAGGTTGAAAATTAGACAAGTAGACATATGTATATATGTATTCGGAAATTTATTTATATCCAGAAAAACGGTGGGAGCTCGCGCCAAGTCCGTGTTAGTTGAGAAGAGTTCTAAAAGCTCAGAAACCACTAATTGCAAGCCTCACAACGCGTGAGATTGTGGAAGTGCTCTACTAATTTCAAATAAGCACAAGTCACAGTGATAGCCTTTAGACTGCATCATTTTATTTATTTTTCTTTTGATTTTTCATTTTTGAATCTAACTAATAAAAATTACTTGATGAATCAAAAATATTTACTTTGAGTTTTCAGGCTTTTTCAAAGTACTGATTCAGTTCTCTTAATTCAAGAAATTAATCAATTGAAACTCGAGAATAAGCAGTGAATTCTCCAGAAAAAATTTGCTTGAACTTCAAAAATAAGATACGCAGATACTATGTCCAAGAATTTCATTCTTTTGGATTAGATAGACGGTAACGTTGGATTAAGATATTACCGACGTTTAAACAATACTCTGAGAACAAAAAATCGTCAGATTTCCGCTACTTTCTATACAAGCAATAATAAGCTCGAATTTCTTTCTAAATGTGTCAAGCAAAAATTTATTTTGTTTTTGATTTTTAGTACTTTTGAACTTGAAGAATTTGATTGCATTGGTCGGATATAATACTCTAACAACATGTGATAACACTTATTTATCGAAAAAATTGGTTGCTTAACCAAAATGATGAGATCCAAGATAAAGAATTTTAGAAGCAGGCAATTGCACACCTCACAACGCGCGAGCACTTGAGGGAGCGCTTTACTCTCGACGTGCCGTTATGTGACGATTTTGCAATATGAAGTTGTTAGTATCTCCCAATTAAGACACTAAATCAATAAAAAAGGGATGATTCGAAAACTAGATTCACTACACTATAAAGTCAGTGTGTTTTTTTCATCCATTTATTTAGTATATGTACAAAAATGTAGTTAAAACATTATTAGTACGAGTGTCAGTTAATCTGTGCAACTGTTTGTCCTGACGCTTCATAAAAATATACGCAATGAAATGGAACAAATCTTTTTGAATAAGTTTTCGTTTGCCGTCAGGAGGTACCCTATTGCTGATCACTATCAGACTCATAAACGTTTAAAAGATATAAATTAAATTGAATTTTTTGTTTGTTCTTTTCTATTCCAAAATTTTATCATCAACATTGATACTAAGTCATCAAATTCTCTAACTACGACAAACATCTAAACTACGTCATGAATAAAATTTCATGTCAGTTGTCGATATTATCGTTGGCAAATACATTTTCTTTCTGCGGCTTCTCTCGTTTTTATTTCGTAGTAGAATAAGCTTGTGAGGCGTGCACTTTTGTATTTCCCAAACTTTTTATTCTATTTTATAATTTTAAGAGTTCTTGAAATAGATTGTCATTTATTTTTCTTTTACAGTGAAAATTAACATCCACTTACTTAATAAACCTGTACTTGACTCGTATCGAGCATATGTCTATGCAACATAGGAGAGAATCTATTTTGTAAAATGATATATTTATTATTAATACGGTAGAGTAACTTTTGAGTTGCTTCCAGAAGTTATTTTTAAATTATATGAATCCACCGCTTCCATCGCCAGGGTTAAAAAATATCTCATCGTCTGACATTTTTAAATACGGAAGTGTCACCTCGAAGAACGTTAAGAAATATGATTATCGGTTTTTATTTGAAAGATATTAGTCACACTTTTTTTAAATTCAAACTCATTTGACACGTGTGTCCTTCATATCACTTACACTGTATACTTGTCAACTGGATATTTTGTCTGATAACGATGTAACTAAATGTCGTTATTTTTTTTATAAAAATTGATTTTAAAGGCTGTCGAGAGGCAATTTAAAAATACGTTGTTGAAGTCAAGAGAGCGGAAAAGATTATTATTATAATATGAAGACACAAAAATCAATAGAGAAGATATGAAAATGTAAGACCTACATTCAAGAGGCTATTAAATTTCCCAATAAACAAATTATTTTATGAGCTGCTTATAAAAAAGCGATCAACTTATTCAAACATTAATTGAGACATAAAGAGAGAAGAAAGCAATAAAAAATTATGTGGAAAATAACAGCTAGATTTAATGGTGGCACATAAAAATAAGGATAACATAATTGGTAATACAAAGTGGGCAAGTTTTTGGCCAACAGCCAATTCTAACGTCGTTCAGCCGCTTATGTTTTCCTTTAGTCAAGAATAAAAGGGGTTATAGGTTGTAGAGAACGAATGGAACTGAACAGGACTGAACAGAGTTGAGAAGAAAGAAGGAACATGACTTAGACGCAATACAATCCAACATTAACCGACATTGTGACTGTACTCTCATCGCCGCGACTAGTCTTACTCTGCAAATTTATTTCTGGATACCACTTGCGTCGATTCTCTCGAAAGATCCTCAAGACACCACACCGCGTCAACATTTTCGACACTCTAAGTTTATGGGTTTATTTATTCAGAGGCTTGAGAAACATTAATCTCAAAACAATATTCATTAAAATATAAACCTACTTTTCGGAAATTTCGAAAATTTAAATGAATTATTTTGTAAAAGAATTTATACATTCAATTGTCGAGTACTCAAATAAATAGAGTTTATGCAATAAAGAAGCTAGTTGAAAGCCACTGAGCACCACCAAGAGGCGCGATGCACTTCTGGTGGGGTTCAAATGTCACTGAATGACTCACCACGATTAATCCACTGTGAAAAATCAAACACCTCTCTATTCCTTTTGTAAACTATGGTCATTATTTTCTATTTGTCTGCTGAGAGTTTTTAAGAATTTTTAAGAAAGTAAAAAACTATTTTTTTCTAACTTTTCGTTATATTTAAATTTAAAAAGTGCAAGAAAAAAAATTTAGAAAACAGTTGATCCGGAAGGCCATCCCTGCAACTTCCCGCTCAAAATTGCGCTTATTACGTTTTTGAACTCGAAAAGCTCAAAAATATAATTTTAATGTAGTTTTGAGCTCTCCGAGCTCAAAAGTCTGATAGAAGTTTGATAAAACACTATTTTTTGAATTTTCAAACCGCAATAACTTTTGAATGAATGAACCGATTATCACGCGGTTGGCGGCATTCTACGCAGTTTTTCAAATTCTATGATACATTTTTAAACACAAATTGATAAGACCGGAAGTTTCGGTGTAATTCGACAAAAACGCTTTTATTCGATTTCTTTCGTCAACGATAACTCACGAACGAATTAACCGATTTTGACCGGCTTGGTGGCGATCGACGTGGTTTTTTGATGTTAAGAGCTGATTAGTTTTTGGAATTGATCGATTGAGCCGTTTAAAAGTTATTAAAAAAAAACTTGATTTGAAAAAATTTTTTTGCGTAGTTTTTTTAAGATTCTTCAAAATCTACCGGTCGGAATCGGTCCAAATTGTATTCAAAATCTAAGTTTGGTCAAGCTCTTTCAAATGACACCAACCGCGATCAAATCGGCTTAGCCGTTCAAAAGTTATGAGAGGTTAACATACTGATGAAAACTCGATTTTCGGAAAACGGGGTAAAAACAATAACTTCCGATTTTTGAAAATTTTCAATTTTCTTAACGGGAAGTTAAAAGTTTTTTTTTTTTGTTTCAAACATTTTTCTTCCCTAAAATTACTGTTTAATTGCGTGTAAGAGTCCACCACCTGTTTCAATTACATAATGAATAAATTGAATAAAATATTTAGCGATAAAGTTTAGTGTTGCATTGAGACCGAATAAAAGGTGGTTCCAGGTAAAGGGTCTTCCCTTACCTCATAAACGTGACGCTGTTGCCGGTTTCTTTTGCCGGAGAATCGCAGCCATGAAGTGGGCGTAAAGAGAACGAATGTAACCACCAACACGTGTAGGAACAAAGTGAAGCACCACTGACCTGACTTGTGATGCTGCTATACACCAAGATACTGCACTGGTGTGGGTTAACGTCTTTTGTACTGACGGATATACGGATGTTCACAAACTACCACCGACGCTCTTTGTCTGGCTACCAGTAACTCAGTACGTGTACTTTGTTTTTGTTGAGCTTGTTCTTCTTATTTCAATCATTACGAGGGTACCGGTTTCTTTTTCTAATTTCAGTCAATTCTTTTTTGTTACTCCAAACGAGTTGAGGCCAGCGTTGCTTCAAGCTGACGCCTCCTTCAATAGCCATTTAACGATTCGACGGTGATTCTTGCGATTCATTGAATTTGCAATGAATAGAACACAACTTGGATATATCGTAGTACTTCTGACCCTTTTGACTAAAAAAAATTAATTATAGGGCTTTTGATATTGTTTTTTCCTTTTTAGGTTTTCAAATGATGCGATAAATAAATTAAAATAATTTCCTTGTTAGGAATACGGATAAAAATTTTTAAATTTACGCTATCATTGAAATGGAATCTTATTAAAAATAAAAACTTATTTTTTTTTTTGACAATAGGTTTTCTTGATTTGAATAATTTCTTGTCTTGAATTTCGTTATCTTGGCTCAAAGATATCACTGAGTCTAATCAAAGATTATAATGAGTATAATCCAAGATTATAATGAGTATAATCCAAGATTATAATGAGTATAATCCAAGATTTTTTATGAGTTCATTGTAATATAGAAGAAGTGCTTCTTCCTTCTCCCTTTCAATACTCAATAGATAAATATTTCAGTTAAGGGCTTTATTTTGAAATTTAAAATTTTAAGGGTACTGAAAAATTTTGAATAGCAAACGTATATAAAGCATATTAAGGTTGATATTAAAGTTGCATTTAAAATAAATGGATATATGGGTATATATAATCCATCAGTATAAATTAAATTGTTGAGTTCAATAAACTTGTTATCGATGAATTAATGATCAAGTTTAATGCGTGCGTTAAGAATAAATAAAAAAGTAAGTAGGTTAAGAGAATGGAATTACACTGATAACAAAACCTTGGCGCAATTATCATCGTTCACCACTTTGTTCTCGATACATTACAGCGATATGACAATTTATCGGTCGACTTGTTACACAGATGTACTATTTATTTAAATAGTAGCTGTGAATAAAACATCACTGGATGGATATACACTACTGTATATTCACTATTGACTTGGTAAATTACCATGACTTTACGGCACACTGTAAAAGTAGATACTTGATCTATTTTTAGACTATATAAACGGAAGAGATTTTATCAATTAATAAATTAATAAAAATTATATTTAATAAATAAATGACTTTATCTTTTAATTTTATTAATTTACTTTCTAGCAAATTATATAAAAAAAATATCTTGACATGAATAAAAAATAAATTGAAAAATTAATCTTCAAGTAGAAACAGTCTTTCGAGGAAGCCATCGATCTTATCCCGAAGCTTAAGAGACTACAGTTTTATTCGCAGAAAACGAGGACGGAAATATATTCTGCTATTCATTAAGAAATCACTGAATACATCTCAGCAGCCAGGAACACACGAATAAGTGGATAGGATATAGCCAAATTACATTTATGTTGTGATAAATACAATTGAAAGAACCCTACACTCTAGTAATGAGAGCATGAGCTTATTCATCTTTGATTAAACTAGAAGGTGATACTTGTGAAGATTTATACACACGATTTGTGAATATATACACCGTTGTTTTGTTATTCTAAGCTACGCTAGTCAATGAAGTTCCTTCGTGTTTATATTTCACTTCATTTCCTTTCTTGCACATTTTATTTTTTTTTTTGTAGAAAATTTTTTTATGAAAAGAAGAAAATAAATCAGCTTTTTATGTTGCTGTATACTGTGTTAATCGATCGGAATCAGCTCTCCAATAGGCTGACACATATCGGACAAATACTCCACAGTAAACGGAAGTAATTAAAATTGTCCATAATGAAACCACTTATAAGAGCTGTTTTTTTAAAGCTTACAAAAAGTGCCGATTATAGCTTCGAGATTTGATTATGTAGAAATTAATAATCAAAATAAAAATTTTTTTCAAATCGCCACTTTAATTTCAAAGTATTATTTTATAAATTCGAGGAATTAATTGCGAATCAATAATCAAGTACTTTACTGTATTCAAACAAGATACACATAAACTTCGTCTAGAAGTTTCTTTCTCGTAGATTAAGACACGTGACAACGTTAATAGAAGACATTAACGTCGTCTTCCTAAGACGAAAAAAAAAATATCTTAAAAAAAAAAAAGATCTCAGTACGTTTTCCCAGATTATGCTGATTAAAAAAAAATTTCAGATAGTAGCTAGTATAATCCAAATTACAACGAGTATAATCCAGATATCACCCAGTATAATCTGGATATCACCCAGTATAATCCAGATATCACCCAGTATAATCCAGATATCACCCAGTATAATCTGGATGATACTAACGACTATCTGAAATTTTTTTTCACCACAAATATCACTGAGTATAATCTGAGATGATATCCAGTGTCATCTTTTTCTTTCCGTGCATTTTTTTATGTTGAAATCTATTCAATCCTGCATTCAAAGCATGCAGTTGATATAAGTACCGTGGATATTTGCAAGACTCGTTTTTCCCTCTACCCTTACATTTTCTACTTGATTACACATCAGTCATTAGACGTAAGACATGTTTTACATTTTACCATTAAAAATAATAATTTAAATAAATATTTATCTGCAAGGTAATAAATAATTCTTATCTCCACACGAGCAGTATACTTATAGTAGCTGTAATTTTTAAAAAATAATAATAGATAGAGTAATAATCACTCAAATGAAACATAAACATCAAGTAAACTAAATCAGTAAATTTTCTATGTCAATATTAAGATCCTGCTTCGCTTTACTGTTTATTACTTAATTTATTTATTTTTGATACAAATAACGTTTGATGCAATATTAGAAAGAGAAAACAATGGTATGTGCTAGATAAATGAAAATTACACGTGGGCACGACACGAACATTCCGTTATCCATCGTCGCCTTGGACTAGCACAACACCAGGAGGTATCAAACCGTGTACACTAAGCAGAGAAAGTTTACTACCGGTTAAACGTGTAATGATCAACGCAATTTTATATTTTTACCCGAAATCTGCATTCTGCTAACAGTTTACTTAAAATTGAAATTCATATAAATTTACGCAAAAATATTATTTCTAAATTATCACCCTGCAATCTCACTTTCAGAATAATTGTTAAATAAGTACTTAGTTTATACCGACAGTTTAGCAAATTATCCTGAGGTTTTGTCTCTAAATAGATGCACCGCTAATTCATCTTAATGCACGACATCCGGCCAGTATTACATATATTAACTGCAACACTAATTTACCAAATGCTTTTTGAATGAATAAATTTAATGACTTCATTTTTTAACGTAAAAAAAAAATTAATTATGACAAGGAAGTGTCGTCTTACAACCGACGAAATCGTTTAATAATAAATATTGAAATGCAAACAGTGTAACTCTGATCTAAAGTTTATGAGTAAATAAGAATAATATAAAATAAATGTGTGTTTATACAGAATTATTTATCATTGTTCGGAGAAAGTGTATTTACAATTCCAAATGTCAGGCACTTTGTATATACAGTATATCAAATGATATTTGATAAGATAGTATGTGTTTATTATTTTTTGTATATAATGGTGGCACAAAAAACTGAATTATTTTTTTGAACCGAACATATTAGTTTTTTGAACTGAAAAAAATAGCTTGATGAATCAAAAATATTTCTTTTGAATTTGAAGGCTTTTTCAAAGTATTGATTCAGTTCTCTTAATTCAAGAAATTAATCAATTGAAACTCGAGAATATTCGGAGAATTCTCCAGAGAAAATTTGCTTGAACTTCAAAAATGAGATACGCAGATACTATGTCTAAGAATTTCATTCTTCTAGATTAGATAGACGGTAACGTTGTATTAAGATATTACCGACGTTTAAACAATGCTCTGAGAACAAAAAATCGTCAGATTTCCGCTACTTTCTATACAAGCAATAATAAGCTCGAATTTCTTTCTAAATGTGTCAAGCAAAAATTTATTTTGTTTTTGATTTTTAGTACTTTTGAACTTGAAGAATTTGATTGCATTGGTCGGATATAATGCTCTAACAACATGTGATAACACTTATTTATCGAAAAAATTGGTTGCTTAACCAAAATGATGAGATCCAAGATAAAGAATTTTAGAAGCAGGCAATTGCACACCTCACAACGCGCGAGCACTTGAGGGAGCGCTTTACTCTCGACGTGCCGTTATGTGACGATTTTGCAATATGAAGTTGTTAGTATCTCCCAATTAAGACACTAAATCAATAAAAAAGGGATGATTCGAAAACTAGATTCACTACACTATAAAGTCAGTGTATTTTTTTCATCCATTTATTTAGTATATGTACAAAAAATGTAGTTAAAACATTATTAGTACGAGTGTCAGTTAATCTGTGCAACTGTTTGTCCTGACGCTTCATAAAAATATACGCAATGAAATGGAACAAATCTTTTTGAATAAGTTTTCGTTTGCCGTCAGGAGGTACCCTATTGCTGATCACTATCAGACTCATAAACGTTTAAAAGATATAAATTAAATTGAATTTTTTGTTTGTTCTTTTCTATTCCAAAATTTTATCATCAACATTGATACTAAGTCATCAAATTCTCTAACTACGACAAACATCTAAACTACGTCATGAATAAAATTTCATGTCAGTTGTCGATATTATCGTTGGCAAATACATTTTCTTTCTGCGGCTTCTCTCGTTTTTATTTCGTAGTAGAATAAGCTTGTGAGGCGTGCACTTTTGTATTTCCCAAACTTTTTATTCTATTTTATAATTTTAAGAGTTCTTGAAATAGATTGTCATTTATTTTTCTTTTACAGTGAAAATTAACATCCACTTACTTAATAAACCTGTACTTGACTCGTATCGAGCATATGTCTATGCAACATAGGAGAGAATCTATTTTGTAAAATGATATATTTATTATTAATACGGTAGAGTAACTTTTGAGTTGCTTCCAGAAGTTATTTTTAAATTATGCGAAACAATAAAATTATGTCAAACATACTAAATCAGTTTTCTAATCCATGGTAACTTTTTTTAAATCAAGGTATGTATTCTATCGATGTATTTTGTTAAAGCCTCAGCAATTTTTGGAACAAATAGAAGCTTCAATTGTTCATAATTTGAGATGATTATCTTACTGAATTTTTAAAACGATTCAAAATAAAAAGAAGTAAATCTTTTACGGCACCCTGGTATATTTTCATTAATTATTTTGTTACCCAAGACATTCGCATTACCTCTTTATTTCATTTAAAATAAAATAAAAATAAATATACCCTATTTGCAGGGATCTAGTTCCAACTTGCAAGACACGTTTCGTTACAGTGGTTGCATTTACAACGGCATAATAACCAAGAAGATAGTGGTTTCGCGGTTTAGTTGCATGTAGCGGGAAATGAGAAAAAAAAAAAAAAAAAAAAAAAAAAAAGAACGTTTACATTATTTCATTTATCCATCACGATACAATTTACGACACTAATTATAAACTATAAATCGCAGTTGTAACAAATGAATAAAATGAATTGAGTTGTATTTAAAAAAGAATTAAAATTTTGATCAGAGCTGTAATATTTACACAAAGAGGTCTGAGGCTGTGTTGAGAGTGTATAACCACTATATTTGCGGATATGTACAATGTATAGGAGAGATTTGCAATCTCTATTATGTATCAACCGATGCGTATATCACCCGCGGGACCACAAACAATGATAGATCAATGCGACACGCCCAGATTAATAGCTCCACCCTTGTTTCCTTTTCACTCTTATTCATTCTCTGTTCTACTCTATACTCTTTTGGGTGCGTTACACTGTGTACTCTACCTGACATTTATACATATGTCACAAATAACAATCTCTAGTTTATCTCGCTCGTAATTTTGAACAAACTGCGTTTCCTGACAATATCACATACCACCGTTTGATTTAATACTGGAGCACGGATTCGACTTTTTAGATGATATTGTAACACCTTTTGAAAAATGTCTTAATAATGGTGATAAATTTATAAGAAAAAGCCAAACCAAATCAAATGATAACACTTTTGGTTAAAAAAATTTTAATTTATATAAATTACTTTATACTTTTCTACAATTGCACACTTTAAACGCTATTCATGTTGGGTGTACGCTGTGAAACGGTGATCATATCAAAACTATTGAATCTATCATTCAAATTGAATTTTTTTTATTTATTCGTCGGTTATTATAACATTTTGTTTTACATGAAAAATCAAAATTCAATTTAAATATCTATTTGAAAACATTTCACAATATTTATTGATGGCAATGCCGACCAGAAAATAAAAATTTTATACTTTTTTTAACTTTAACTTTATCGAATACAGAAAAAAATTTCTAGGAAAATTTACGATACAACTATTGTAAAGCTGGACTATACTTTCATTAGTATTAATTGTCAAATATTTTAGAAGAAAATTTACTATTTATTCATGAAATTTTCCAACTTACGATTAGAAAAAGTAAGATATTACTATTGTAAAAAGTGAGAGATTAAAATTGTCCAGTGCTGCATCTGTATCTTCCCAATAGAAGTATAACAAATTTTACAATAGTCGCATTGGAATGTTTTTCAATTAGTGTGAGTGATGGCCGTGCACAGCGGTAGACTCCGAGTTTATCTAAATGTTGAAGGACTTTGGTAGTAGTTTACTTCGGATAGCGTAGAGGGAGAGTCCTTTGGCTGCCAACCAAAGAGTTCTGGGTTCGATTCCCGGATAGGATGAAAAATTTCGATTTCTTTTTTCGGTTACTGTAAAAGTAGCAATTAGTCCAACCTGCTATCTCTCTCTCTCTCTCTCCCTAAAACTTCTTTTAAAAAAACCGACTATCAATTTTTACAATAGTTGAATTGTAAAGTTCACAAACACATATTATATAATTTGCTCTATAGTATTGGAGTTTTTGAGTCTCTCGCTGGTCTTGTTTGTTGGATAAAATTTACAATAGTAGGTCGTAAAAATTACTAAATAACAAGTATGGTCCACCGTTACTATTTTATGAAATAAAAATTACGATAGTAAAATCGTAAAAATTCCTTCAATTTTCTTACCTCGTGCTAGGGAACGAGAAATTCATTTTGTCAATTAGTTTTTGTGCTAAATATTTTTATATTTGTCACGCAATAACGAAGCAATGAGCATCAATGAAAGCGATCAAATTCAAAAAATTTACCCAACAACTTTTTTTTTAGTTAAAAATTGTTACTTGTAGTCCTAAAAATGTTTACTTTCCCCAATATAATTTCTCGAGTCAAGAATATTAATTGCCGCTGAATATTTTTTTTTTCCAAGTAACTTTTCTTTGTCTTCATCTCAAAAGCTTATCATTTTTCATATTCAAAATTAATATCCCGAAAAATTAGCGACTTGAAAAAATTATACAGAATAATTTGTCTTGATTTTTTTACTTCTGAATTCAGTTCTAAAAGATGAAATTAAAAACTGGTAATCAAGTTATGAAATGACTGTTAATATCAACACAAACGTATAATGGCAAAAAAATTCGAGCAGAAAACTACTGATGATTGGATAGATGTTTAGCTATCAGAGCATTATAATCAGATCCACACATTTATACCAGCAGCATCATCCACATTCACATCAACATCCGTTGCCTGAATTAACCGGTCTACGTCATTTGGCTACGTCTCGTCGTCGTTCTCATCACCCCCTTACAATATATATTACTCCACGATGTCTCGTGCAATTTACGTACGATTATGCAGATGCCACCAGACTCTGACTCGCCTACAACCTACGTGTGCTGTCCGTGTACGTACAAATGTGTTGTATGAGTAGTCGCACGGCTTATCCACTCCCATATCCACATTTCGTCGGGTGTAACGTCTGCCTGGTTGATGTATATTACATTATACATTACTGTATATACGTTACATCCATGGCTACATGTGCGATTTTGCGAGAGATGAATTCACTGCAGCTCGATTGACATAATGTACCGAGTTATCTTGTTGTCTTATTCACTTGGATTGGCTATACACTATAAGTTACTTCAATAAAGTGGGTAGTGTGTTGTTTAAAAGAGTCACGTCTTTCTTCAACACTCGCACACATACAGACATTTTTTTTCTTTCCTTCATTTCAATGTCTGTCTGTCTTGATGCTTGCGGGTGTGTGCTCTACTCGAATAATGTCTACAATTACCCGAACCAACGACCATTATTCGCGATTCTTGTATACACTCTTCTGCTCAAGTACACTCAACTGTGGGTGGATTTGTTTTATCAAAAGATAAATATCAAATCTGTTAATTTAATGTTGATTTATTCTTTATCCATTTTTCAGACAATTATTCTTCTATCATTTTTTATTGATATGGTAATTTTAGAATTTTTATTCATGCTCAATTTTAGTATGAAATTTTGTAGAAAAATTATTTTATTGATCATCAACTCAAAACATGAAATATGATTTTATTCTTTTGTTTGCATCAATTTTTCTTTGATAAATTTTCAGTCATAGGTTCAAAAGCTTTTCTGCTTTGTCTCATATCTTTTGAACGGCTTGGCTGATTTAATCGCGGTTGGTGTCATTTGAAAGGGCTTGACCAAACTTAGATTTTGAATACAATTTGGACCGATTTTGACCGGTAGATTTTGAGGAATCTTAAAAAAACTACGAAAAAAAATTTTTTCAAATCAAAATTTTTTTGAATAACTTTTAAACGGCTGGATCGATCAATTCCAAAAACTAATCAGCTCTTAACATCGAAAAACCACGTCGATCGCCACCAAGCCGGTCAAAATCGGTTGATTCCTTCGTGAGTTATCGTTGACGAAAGAAATCGAATAAAAGCGTTTTTTTTCTAATTACACCGAAACTTCCGGTCTTATCAATTTGTAGTTAAAAATGTATCATAGAATTTAAAAAACTGCATCGAATGCCGCCAACCGCGTGGAAATCGGTTCATTCATTCAAAAGTTATTGCGGTTTGAAAATTCAAAAAATAGTGTTTTATTAAACTTGTATCAGATTTTTGAGCTCGGAGAGCTCAAAGCTACATCAAAATTATATTTTTGAGCTCTTCGAGTTCAAAAACGTAATAAGCGCAATTTTGAGCGCTTAATTACGAAAGCAGCGAGAAGTTGCAGGGATGGCCTTTAGAGTCAACCGTTATCCTAATTTTTTAATCTGAATTCAGTATATTTTGATATACTGAATCCGAATCTGAAGATTTTCCAACTGCTTAAGCTTCTAAAATTAAAGTAAATTGAAAAAAAAAAAAAAACCCCAAAAATTGCCAAAAAAATTATTATTGTTGTCAATTAACATTATTAGAATATTCAATCACCATTTGGTCAATCTAGTCGGAGAAAAATATTTGCGATCTAGGACATATCAAGTTACTCTACCATCACCTTCATTTAAATATCTATATTTACAATTAATACCACAATCTTATAACCAGTAAAGAACTGGTCAATATATCACCACTTAAAGCGTCTTCTGTGGGTTCATCGCAAGGGACAATTTTGCACCGGGTTGACTTATAATAAAAAGAAGACTATTTAGATACAATCTAAGAATGTGGCTAATCTAAAAAGCCTATTTGCATATCTAAAAGCTTGTTTTGGGTGAAAAATTCAATAAAAATATTCCTTCTGAAAGAAACATTCATAAAATCGTATAATCAATCTGGAGACAAAATTTGATTGGCAAATAATCTGTGAAATTTACATGAAATAAGCATAGAGTTTATTGATTGAAATAAATAGTGAGATATGTTATGATTCATGAGTAATTAAAAATTTTTCAACTACCTATAAGTTGTTGAACCGTTAAGCCAGACAAGCAACTAAGCTAACCCGTCGAGGACCATTATGGTAATATACAAGTGATTACATAACAAGTACTGATCACGTGGTGGCGGTCTATTAAGCTCCGCGTGTATATTATGTACCAACTGAGATGATCAAATACGTATATAACTAATTCATTACAAATGTGATAGCACGTTTAACCATACTCATTATATATTTATAATAACTACTAATTAATTGATTATTAATCAATTTGTGCTAATGAACCAAGAACTCAAACTCAGGAAGACATATTCTGCAAATATACTAAACAATTCCAAGTTATGGTAATTAGTAAACTGTAATGTCCATTAACATAATGGCATTAGAGATCGTGATCATTGCAATCAGTTGTAAGCAATCAATAGCAATTCTTTCTTCTATATTTTACAAAATGTGAAACGATTGTACGATATTTTCGTTAGACGGATAAATGTTTCTATCAGGTGCATCAATTCTTGATAAGAAAAAAGCAAAAGTTTACTCTGGTCGAAATATTGGACGTTAATCATATGTTTTCAGAAGATTTCATAGAAATCTAACTATTGCATTGGTCCTCATGACGAAACTTTGGAAAAATTTTGATATATTTCAACTCAGTTCATCAAACTGATTCAGGAAAATACATATGGTTCAAAAGTTAAAGACTTGTCAGGACGATAGTGTCTACAATTAGCAACGGATCTCCGTCCAACTCAACATACTTATTCTACAGATACATACCGAAGTCAAGTTCGAAGATGAGCTTAAATAGTCAAGTAATTTTGAAATGCCAGGATTTCAAAAATTCACATTTTTCCACTTTCTAATTCGAATAACTTTTCAATGGGATAGAGTATTGAACCTCTGTAATTTGTAACTAAAATCTCTTTAAATAAGCTTTGATTTGAGCACCAAATTAAGTATGTAGTCTTGAAATTGAGTCCTATTCTTTTTTACCAATTATGAAATTTGCTGGGGCTTTATTTTTATTTTTTTTTTTTTTTTTATTGAGAAATCTACTTCCATTTCGGCTGTCAAATGGTCTTTTTTCAGCTAGTATAGAGAGCGACGCGATCTCTAAGTGGAAAACCGAAACTTCGTTGACTGGTATCAGGTCTTGGGTCAATTTCATAAAGATGCGACTAGACAGTTCCATACTATATCTTTCAATGTGACATTGTACGATCCAAAATGTCACAAATGTATTTCTAGGAAGCACTGAAGGTCACAGGGGGTAAAAATTTTCTTATTGTCGGTCTCTGTACCTTTGTTTTTCATTTATAACGTTTAATATATGTTATTAACGTTAAAAAGTTCTACGTCTAATATTTTACTAAATAAACAGCAGCTTTAACAGTGAAAGTTAGTAATAGAAACTTAACATCATGATTATCATCGTCATCAGGACAATGATTAACGTCGTTAATGTATCCAGTTTTTTAGACGATCTGCAATCAGTCAAGTCTAAGCAATATAAGACTTTTCCGTGGCTCTGTCTAAAGATTTCATTAAGATCATCTTATTTATCAGATTCTCACTCGACCTACTAACCCACATTTAAGCTCGGGTTTCACAAGTAACAAATGTCAATTATCTCTTCATTAGTTTAGAATAATTTAATAAAAAAAAGTCGGTTTAGTTGAAATAAATTAAACTTTTTTTATAGAAAAGTTATTTCGCTTGCCCCGATAGGCCAGTATATGTTTAAGGTAATATATATGGAGAAACGTTGAAAATTGTTTGTAGTCGGATTCTCTTGCAGAGGCGAAACCAACCACCGTATGATACTCTATTTCCAACCCCTTAACAGTGCTCTGTGACTCCCTACAGTCGCTTGATTCCACCTATTCTCTCCCAATTTCATTCCCAGCACCCACAATGTTCGTACACACGATCATCGCTGTTATGTACAATGGCTCTGTACTCCATAGAACTCTCAGTTTTAATGTTATACATATAGAACTGATGTATACTGTTGTACAGAACGGATAGATTCAAGCGTGGACTAGAGAAAGGGGAAGCAAATGATAGCTCAAGGATATATGTTTGTGAGAGAAGACTACAGTTATATATTAATGATGATGCTGGACGGATAATTCATAGCTGACAACTGGAAAACAATACATTGTTTTCACATTATTTTCGACAGACATGAAATTTCATTGGGTAAAATCCTAAAATGCTCTTGGAAAGGTTCAAATTCATCGAAAAATTATGCGAAATCACAATTTTTTAGATCATTCTTGAGAAATCTAAATCCTAAAAATCCAGATTCGAAGATTCTGAAAACGCTTTTAAAGTGTCGTAAAAACATGTAGGACAATATAATTTTCTTATAAATAGTAAAACTGCCTTGTCTCAAGACCCATCACATATTCAAGTAAATAAACTTTACAATAAAGAAATTACGAATAAACGTACAACCAATATAATCTTTGAGACTGATTCAATTTTTCGATTATTCTTTATTTTAGGTTAGATTACTTATAGGACAGAATTGTTAAAATGCAGCGAGGTTAGAGAAGAAAACTAATTATCAACAAAAAAATTTCATTATACACTATGCACTTTCATGTAGGCCGAAAGAGAGTGCCAAAAGTAAATTATCTAATTTAATTTTTTTGAGCAGTGTTTAGAGTATTTACAGTCAGTTTGATAACCTCCTTCAGTGCATTTTACACATGTTTCAAATAAACAAACCGATATATTAAATTGGCATTTATTTTCACTGGTCCAAACTGAATTACCGACATCAGACTGAACTACATGTCCTTAAGTTCAAAATTTATTTGAGAAACAAAATCAGTTTAATATCTTTCAAAAAATGTCAACTACGAATTATCCGTCAGCATCATCAGTGACATACAATTGCAGCCTTTTCTCACAAGCATATATCTTGAAGCTATCATTTTCTTCCCGATTCTCTAGTCCACGTTTGAATCTATCCATTACGTGCAACAATCCTAATTTGTCATCAAAACGCAGCATTGATATTTTTGAAAGATTTCAGACAAATTCGACTGTTTCTCAAACAAATTTTGAACCTTAGATACTTAAAAAGTGTCTATGTGTTTGAAAGTGAATCCTCAAGTTTTAGTTTACGTAAGAATGATCTAGGTTAGATTTTTCCGTCACTTTTTTGACAGATTTGGATATTCTCAAAAGCATTCAAAGATTTTCAAAAGCATTCAATTATTGAAGCTCTCTAATTTCATACTTAGTAGGACATTAAAATTTCCAACAGTAAAATCGTTTGATTAGTAAATCGTTGTAAGATGATCATTGAAGTAATTAATGAAAAGTATATTGGCAATAAAAAAGTACATTTAAGAATTAAGTGGTATGTGTTGAGATAGAAGTTGTACAGAAGATCGTAGTAAAGGAATAATAGTGTAAAGTTGGTTGGGATATCGAGGTCGACCGGTTCCCGGCCGCCGTTAAAGGGACATTGCGACAGCCTGCACAGTAACCAGCTAAAGAGCCATCGGTTAGGCTGGTTATATGTCCCGCGGTGCATTGAGGACTCCAGGAATTGCAAATAAATTATTATTAGTCGCATGTGCACAGCCGGCTTTCGGAGAAAGAAAATGTTCGCGACTGGAATTATTATCGTCGTCAGTGCTAATGCTTCAGAACTGGACGATTGACGAGTTGAGGTTGAGAGTTTATGTCTATACAACTGTAAGTTTTAAAAATTGTTTAGATTTCATTGGCGATTTCTCTCTTGGATTTCAATCAAACGCAAACTTTAGAATTTTTTATTGCAATTTTGTAAAATCATTTGTGATGTAGCGAAATTTGACTATCCTGCAATAATTGTTCTAAAAATTATATGTATCGCGAATTTAATATTAATTACAACAATAACATCACCAACATAACAACGAATAATATCCTATCTCGTCTTCCACCCGCTCGTTATCATTATACACAACTCTCTCTCTCTCTCTCTCTCTCTTTCTCCACTTATTCACAGTACACCGACGAGCGGTTTATGATTTTGCTTAATTAATGGTTTCCTCGAGCGCTCGATCCCTCGTCGACACGAAATGCACACAGCCCGACCATTAAACGCGCGTTACGCAATTTAGGAAAATTGCGAAACTGTTGATTCACGGTTGTACGAGCCCACGGTTTTGGTCGAGAGGGATTTCAGGGATTGCACGTGAATAAAAAATAAATCAGTAACCACTAAAAAATTTTATAAAATAAAATATAACAAAATTAATAATCTACCAATTGAAATTGAATTTTTTTCAACGCATGCTCTTCCCTTTAAGCTTTTAATTTTAATCCACCACCAGATAATTATTTCATAAAAATTAAACATAAACAATAATAATAATAATAACAACATAACAGTAAATAAAAGATATTTTTAGGAAGAAAAAAGAAAACAAAATAAATGTCTACAATACCGATGCTATTTTGAGTACTGAGTTCCCAGTCTTTCATGAGGATTTCTCGGGCAGGTCAGGATGATGGCGACGTGGTTGTACCTATAATACATACAGATTGTTTCGTAGATTTTTATTTATTATCTCTTATTTTTCTATTGTCAACATTAACCCACCCTACGGTGGCCCCTATTTTATAAGTTACTAAATTATAATATCCAAGATAATTACACGCCTCAAAGAGACTGTGCTTTACATTTGCAAAACAATAAATTATGACGGGACACGGTTATCTTTAATCGTTTTATTGCTATTATAATGCTCTAATGGGCTGTAAAACATACTGCTGGTGAGAGGACATTTCAATTTATAAACCTTATAGCACTTAAAGTCTTTCACTAAAGATGATTACACAAAAAGTTTCATTGAAAAAAATTTATCGTGGGCTTAAATTGGACTTTAATTCGACTGAACATTACAATGTTTGCTTTATTTTTGCTTTATTCAATTAATTGATACTCTGAAAATTATTTTTATTAAATTGCCATATATTTACAGATTACGTATCAAAATCAAAATAAAGGTGCACTGATAGAAAATTTATGTTGACTCAAGAGATATTTTCTTGATCTAAGAATTTATTTTGGAAGACAAATGATTATTTTGCTTTAAGAATTTCTTGTCTTGATTTAGATTTTCTTGGCTTAAGAGCTATATTATCTTCAATCGATACATTTAGTTTTTCAACCAAAATAACATTATCGTTTAAAAAACTTAAAATAATTCATCAAAGTATATTTCAAAAACTAAATAGTCTTTAATTGTTTTACCTTATAATAAGTAAATTAATGACTCAAAAAAAAGGCATTCTTAACACAAGTCGGTTGTGTCAACCGAATCAATGTTATCGCCTATCTTGAACCAAGAGACAAAAATTCTTGAAAGAAATATATCAATATCTAGTTTCAAGAGTTCAAATTTTGAAGAAAAAAAGTTTCTTGAATCAAGATTGTTTTTCTATCAGTGTGTAAGGTACCCGCGAGTAATAAGGGCTAAGTGATAGAAATGCTATTTAAAATAACCGCTTCCACTAAAGACTTCTCTAGTAGAAGCGTCTAGCATAGAAATGTCGCTACAAGTTTGTAAAGTCCCGATACAACATTCCTTGTCTTCTATATTTCATCATCCGTCATGTGCTAAAGTAGCGCAGAAGAATTCCTAAAAAACAATTTGAGTAAATGGTAAACATTTTTTATAATTTTATATTTAATAATTTAAAATCACTGTTCTAATTTTTATCAATATCTTTAGAAGTATTGTTGCTCAATTTAAGTGATGATTGATCTCTAATACCAATTTTATCAAGTATAGTATAACTATTTCCATTATGTATGACCCGCAGGCCTTATTACCCTACCGTAGTAAAATAAGGCCTACTCGCAAGGTTTTTCAAAAAATGTAATTTTGTATTTGTTTATGGTGAAAATTACCATTACTCCATTATATTTTATGGCTAATGTATTAATTTAAAAATTAATGATACATTGCAATTATTAAATGCAATATTTACAATTTTTTTCAAAATCTTCCTTAGCTAGGCATTATTACCCGCCGGTGCCTTATTAAAGTAAACAGTTTCTACTTGATGTAATAAATGATTATAAAATCGTGTAAATAAATACAAAACAAAAACAAGCAATGAATATGAAGAATGAAATGTTAAGATATTAAGATTATTGATCAACTTCCTATGCTTTCACGTAATACGATGAGCAAACTCGTAAGTGAAATCGTCTAAGATGATAAAAAAAAATCCATTGCATGGTAGTTTACTCTCGTTACCATGATTTTCGTTCGTTTCAAGTTGCAACTCAAACGTCACGCTTGCGAGAATCTTCGGAAAGCGTGAAGACGCGCATTAATGCTATGTATACATCAAGAATTGCATCCCTTCCATTTCTGTTCTTATTGTTGTTATTAAACATGAATTGTTATCTAGGCGGTAATGCAAAATATTTTTTGCTCCCAATACCTCAACTCTGCGTTCCTCGGTCTTTAACTACTACTCTTCAGTGTTTTTATTATTCTTTATCTATGTACTAAAAATTGTATTGTACGAAATTACAAAAGAATGCGGTGGAGACTCTTTCGCTTGCCCGATTACGGCTGGTTGTTGGATTACGCTATACGAATTGTTGCCACTTTTGAAACGGTTCGCTGCCGCTTCACGTATCCATGTACTTAATAAAAAGTCCTGTTTTACACCATCACTCATCAAACTATACAATATATTACATACTGTATATCTTTCTGCATGTACTAAGTAGTACATAAATACTTGTTTGAGGTAACCTGTTCGCACTTTTCAGAAAATGGATTTTGAAATGTGTAAATCCATCATTTTTAATTATACACAATTGTACTCGATAGTTTTCATTATTAGCTGTACAATAACAATATTTTTCAAAGCTTAATTACAGTAGTTATAAATAATATTTTTTAATGGTAATGAATCCTCAGTATTTTTTCTCTTTATGTTCCCTATATTTAGAATATTAAAAGCGCCATGAAAACGACGACTTATATCATTTTTATACTATAATACAACCAAAAATTCTAAAACGGCTGTATCAGCAAAATAAACTCTCAAATGAGTAATATTGAGGCTACCACATCTAAGAAATGAAATTAAAGCTTAATGAAAGAGCTTTACGATGCAATTTACCGAATTTCATTATTTTGTTTAGTTCAGTAATTACACCAACTTGAAATGGTAAAAACATCAATTTTTGTGATTTTCAAAAGTTCAAAATTCTGTCATTTCCAAACTACTAAGTTAACTAATTAAGCTCATCTTCGAAATTAACCTTAGTCTTTGTCGATAGATAAAGCATGTTGAGTTTGAGAAGAATCGGTTGGAAATTGTAAACGCTAAACGTAATATTATGGATATTATGCATAAACTTGTAAACATACGATATTTTCTAACTCAGTTTGTTGAGCTAAGTCAGAAAATGGCGGAATAATTTGAAAATTTCACTATGAATATGAATGTAATAGTAGGATTTTTGTAAAATCTACCAAAAAACAATAGATCGGACATCTATAGGTAAAAAGTATTACTAATACTAAGTTTTGATTTAAAATTAGCTCATTTGATGAAAATTTTGTCGTAATATGTTTTATTTGATCGAGTAATGTCGAAAAATGGCATTGGCTTAAAAGTTTACATATGTACTAGCCGTCTCCCGCTTGGTTCGCTGGGCGAATCAAATAGGAGGAATTCATAAATTTTTTTCTTAATGTTTTTGTATTGATTTTTTAACTGTTTTTTTTTTTTTTTTTTTTTTTTCCGTTTTCATTATTTTGCCTTCCAGTCGGAAAGTGGCAACTTTCGTCCCACTGCTCTAAACAAAGTTGCCGTTAATTTAAGTAACCAGCTCGTATGTTCTGACTGTAGTAAATAATTGATTAGAATCAAGATAATTGAGTGGAAAAATGTTAAGCTGAAGCTTTGAGTGATGAAATTTAGAAAAATAGCTTTGTAGAGTTAGTAGAGTTGTTTGATGATGGCGTTTGTTAAGAGGATATCGGTAACGATCACAAGGCCACAGTTGACTGGAAAGCACCGCAGATGATAGTAGAGAGTAGAATAGAGTGTAGAGTAAGTATACCTCGTAGAGTTGTACTAGTGAGGGTGGATTGAGAAACTCGAGGGTGTATTTGGGATGTATGCACCCCTTTAGCCACAAGTACGGAAACGCAAGGCCCGCGAACGATGTTCAAGTCCTCTGCCTCGTTCTCTACCTCTTGCTCTTCCGCCGGTCGTTCCTAATACTCCTCATTCGCAATGGTACCATAGATTCTCTTGCTTCTATAGGAAAATGTCCTGAGGGGGTGGGATTTACCGGTGGTGCTAGCAAAGGTGGGTGGGTAGGTGGACAGGAGGAGGAAGAGAGTGGAGCCAGTCGAATTCCGAGCATACCGCGGGCCAACTGGTTAGCGAGCGATTTACGATATTGTAAACCGATGCGACGGCGGGTGCCGACCGCCGAACCTCAATCTAATAGTGGCGACTCTAGCTTCTGCCCAACGGTATGCAGGATACTACATTGTTGCTTGCCGAATGTGATACTACTGCTGTATTCTGCTATCCTTATCTGAGCCGGCAAAAACTTTTCTCTAATTGTTCAAATACAATCGTTGTCAATTACTATTGTTATTATCATTGTTAAGCAATCAATACAATTGAAATGCATACAGAGCAAACTTTGAATCTTGCACGTCTTCAAGTGCAAATGCATATTTTGTTATTGCCTAAAAATCATGTTGATGATTTCGTCACATTGAATTGTGTTTTGAATTCTTGACATACGTATAAATTAAAATTACGCATTGTTGAAAAGAAAAATACATCCTGTATGACATAAGAATTAAACAATAGAGGCATTTTGTAGATTACAAAATTATTTGACCTTGACGAGTTGAGAGTGAAGTACTAACTCAACAGCTTCGCGTTATGAGGCGTGTAAAAAATATTATATTTTACAACTGAACTTTTCTTTGATTAATAAGAAAAATTCAACAGTAACACTTTCACTAGAAGAACTTTTGAACGGCTTGGCCGATTTGATCGCGGTTCGTGTCATTTGAAAGGGCTTGACCAAACTTAGATTTTGAATACAATTTGGACCGATTCCGACCGGTAGATTTTGAAAAATCTTAAAAAAACTACGAAAAAAAATTTTTTCAAATCAAATTTTTTTTTAATAACTTTTAAATGGCTTGATCGATCAATTCCAAAAACTAATCAGCTCTTAACATCGAAAAACCACGTCGATCGCCACAAAGCCGGTCAAAATCGGTTGATTCGTTCGTGAGTTATCGTTGACGAAAGAAATCGAATAAAAGCATTTTTTTTCAAATTACACCGAAACTTCCGGTCTTATCAATTTGTAGTTAAAAATGTATCATAGAATTTAAAAAACTGCGTCGAATGCCGCCAACCGCATGGAAATCGGTTCATTCATTCAAAAGTTATTGCGGTTTGAAAATTCAAAAAATAGTGTTTTATTAAACTACATCAAAATTATATTTTTGAGCTCTTTGAGCTCAAAAACGTAATAAGCGCAATTTTGAGCGCTTAATTACGAAAGTAGCGGGAAGTTGCAGGGATGGCTTTCAGAGTCTTCCTACCGTTTTTCTAATTTTTTTTTTAATTCATCTATCAAGAGGCGATACGAGAGAGAATTTAAAAGAAATTAAAAATTGAATCAATTTGTAGATAGTACACATTAAACGATTTGTATTCATGAATTTTCAAAAAAAAAAAAATTATTAGCGAATTGAAAATAACATCAAGGTTTTTAATAAAATGTGAATGTAGGTCGGAACTTTTAATTCGAACAATCTATCGATAACATGGTTGCTCAGGGCATGGATATTTGTATTTACCAAACTTTTTTATTTAACCTAAAATCAAAACACATAAACTGTAGATGGGTACACAAAAATAGCAATAAAAAATCAGAAATATTCTACAGAACAATCAGCATCAGAATTCATTGGTTTCACAAATGAACCCGTATAAACAAAGCTTGCGCGAAGTATATATAATACAAAATATATGAATGAGCGAGACAGAAGACAGTTTACAGAGGAGAGACGTATTGGGGAGTAATTTCATTAGTGAATTCGGTGTACCAACGAATAACGTGGGCAATGAATACTCTCTCTTTCCTACTCCCTCATCAGAACTATACATAATGCATATATATATTATAGGTATGGTATGGATGAGTGGCGATAAATTGGAACAAAGGTCGACATTGCAGTAGCAAATCGAGAGAGTGAGATCGTGATACTGGCATGTAGACAAAGAGAAGTGCGCAGCAAGCTTGTTGAGAAAACTATAATATAGTCAGAGTAATACGAGGGTTGTGGTTTGACCAGCCACGTGGAATAATGATATGTAATTGTCTTTCTCTCTTTCGCGATCCCATCTCTCTTCATTTGGCTATTCACTTGATCTCACTGTTAGCTCCTGGGTGTGGCCAATTGACAATTAATCGATCAAGATTCATATTATTCCCAAAATTTATGAATATCAGAGAACTTGCACCCAAATTGGACCATCGCCGTTTGGATTTTGATTCTCTGGATGAAATTATTTGATTTCAAAAGTTTAGATTGATTGAAACGAAATCATAATCAAAAGCTATTTTCCATCTACACCAGTAAAATTTTTGTGATCCAAAGCAATCCTTTACGCTCTTTTATTATTTTCAATACTAGACGAAGTTATTTAGAAAATTGGACAAGAAAATATTCAAGCGATTACTTTTCAATCTCCCCTACTCACGCGTCTACTTGTCTGCCAGTGGTTAACCACGTGGGATGTCATATCATTGAACAAAAGATATATAAAAAATTTACGATGAATATTTCTCATTTTTTTTTTTTTTTTTTTTAATTATAGGTCGAGATGTATCAAAGATAAATTTTTGTGAATTATAAATACATATTTTTTAAAATATGACTTCCATTAGTTCAAAAGTGTTAAAAAATATGTACAGACGGGAAATGAATAATTAAGGCGGTTAAAAAGATCAGTAGAGATGAATATACACAAGAATACGTTAAATTCAAGAGCGAGTTCTTAACTTGGCTTCTTAGCTTCTTTACTCTTCTCTTAAGGTGTTTGGATACTAGCCAACATTGCCAATAGACACACAACTCAACAAAATCTGTGCCAAAAATTTTTACATTTATTAGTTTTACAAATTTTTCACGAAAGGAAGTAAATATTATTTTGATAACCGATAACATTCAATTTAGAAGCAATACTATGAAAATACATTCTTTCGTCCGTATATTCGGTATCATCTAAGTTAATTTTGACTAAATTTTTCATGTTTTAAAAATTATGATTCTAGCTGTTATTAATTTATTGATGACAGCCGTGGATTGTGATTAATCTCAAAATTAAAAAATTTAATTCAAAGAATTACTTTTGAAAACGATCTGGCTGTTTATAAAACAAGATAACACTGGATATTATCCCAGATTATGCTGAATGAAAAAAAGTTTTAGATAGTAGCTAGTATAATCCAGATTACAATGAGTATAATCCAGCTTATAATGAGTATAATTTCAGATATCATGCAGTATAATCCAGATTATAATGAGTATAATCTAAATTACAATGAGTATAATCTAAATTATAATGAGTATAATCCAGATATCATCCAGTATAATCTGGATTATACTAACTACTATCTGAAATTTTTTTCACTATAGATATATCACTGAGTATAATCTGGGATAATATTCAGTGTTGAATATGTATTTTCAGTTTTGAATTTGAAGCGACACTTTACTATTTCTAACGTAATTTTCTGTTTTCCGCATATCTACTGAAGATTTGACCTTTTTCTTCAAAATTTTTTGTTTTTTGCAAACTACTCTTTTCATAATAGACTTCATAACTTCCCATTTATTAAATAAGATTTTTTTTTAAAACAAACTTCTCTTCAGAGTATATAATTTCATTTTTCCATAGCTTAATGACATTTTGTTGCATTGTTTCATTAGAACATACTTGATCGTCAATTTAATCGAAACTTTTACCCGAGTAACAAATTTGAACCCTTTTTTTGGAAATTTAAATACTTTTCCACGAAAAACAAAAAATAATCTTTGAAACAGCTTGGTATAAAAAAATTTTCACCAAATCAACTCGATATTTTCCATTTATGATTTTATTTACTTTCCACTCATTTCCGTATTATTGTTTTTTCAGATTATCAAATCAATTCAGCATAAAAACTAACCTCGAACTCTATACAACCACAAAACTTTGGTAAACAATGAAATTTTTTATTTCTTTACTCACATAAAGAAAGTTTTATCTATGCTAGTATATTTTTAACGTTTA
This sequence comes from Cotesia typhae, assembly GCF_013202065.1. NCBI lineage: Eukaryota > Metazoa > Arthropoda > Insecta > Hymenoptera > Braconidae > Cotesia > Cotesia typhae. Next base: position 1,462,331 of record NW_027423761.1, read on the forward strand.
ATTTTAAGATTTTATTATATTTTATGACCCACGAATACTAGCAGGTGCTAACGTCAAGGCTATTGGAAATACTTGAGTATTTATCGAGCATTTAAAAGCTCGGAAAAGATTTTTATAAATAATTCACAAGTTTTCAGGAGATGCTTCAAAAAATATCAAAAAATGTCTGCAAAAATACTCAAGTATCAATTAATCATTGTTTAAAAAAAGAAAATCGTAATGCACAAATATTATTGTGAAAGAAAGTGAGCGAAAAAGTATTAAGAACAAGCTCTTGAAAATCACACTTGTTGCTGCAGCACCCTCGATCCTTCCTACACTACTAGGAAGTCGCCTCATTGGAGCAGCACTTTAACAGGCCGAGTGGGTATTAAAAGAATTTACGAAGCAATCTCGAGTCCCGATCGTGCAAAAGCGCCCTCGTCAGTAAAAAAAAGATTTGCGCTAAGTAAAAAAAATCATTGAAAATTATGGAATAAAAAAAATTAATCACTTATCAGCTCATAACTTTTTTTTATTTACCATAAATTATCTCCTACTGTAACAGCTACTACACAAAGTTCATATTCAGATAAATGTACGAGTTTATAAATTGAATGTGCGTCATTGTCGCTTACAATAAACATTTTTATGAATACTAAAAAATAAAAAATGATTAAAATGTTTCTGTAAGTCTTTTGATATATTGACATTGCAGAGTTATTTTGCACGTCATATCATATCGACACACGTTTCTAAATAACATAAATAAAATAATTATATAGCGACATTTAAGTAACAAAACTGGAATAAAAAATGTGCTTGAATTAATGGTAATTCCATTAGAGTAAATCAAATGCTGGTAGTCAGACACAATATCAGGAATTGGGAAATAAATGAAAAGAAAATAATAATAATGGTTAAAAAAGGTAAAGAAAGTAACACTCAATCACAAAGAAAGACGAAGAAGATAAAAGAGTAGCGATAGGTGTGCAGCCGGAAGTACGAAGCGATTCCATTTATCGATTCGCAACTGACGCCTCGAAAGACTTGTCTTTCCTTTTTCTGCCCACGTCTTCCGCTTGCCTTTTACCTCTACTTCCATCTACCATCTACCATCTACCTTTTACCTTCTGCCTGAACTTCTTTTCCTATACTATCCACTCTTCTATTTGACTTACACTATTGGCGAAACGATAACTCGGTACGTCTACCATAAATCAAACTGCCAGGAGTACTCTTCTCTCTCTGCCTCACCTACACTCACCATTTTACACTCACCCGAGACCCTCGATACTACTCCGCTCTTTTTGCTCTTTTTTTTAAATTTCCTCTACTTCTTTTACTACTAAATAAATAAATAAATTTGTGTGTATGTGTGTGATGTGGACATGTATTTATTTCGTCTCGTTCATCCTTCCACGTTTTCACTCATTTATTTATTTATTTTTATCCTCAAATGTTTATATGTTTGCACATTAGTCTGATTTAATAGTCAAGGGAAATATACTTCAGTTGAGAATCTTGCAATTTAATAAATAAATTTTGGTCTACTAGATTTATAAAGTCTATTCATTAGATCAACTTCCTTAAATTTTATTTGCAAAAGAGAAATTTATTTTAATTTTGATCGATGTTACACAGAAAGAACAAGATGACACTGGATATCATCCCAGATTATACTCAGTGATATCTGTAGTGAAAAAAATTTCAGATAGTAGCTAGTATAATCCAGATTATACTGGGTGATAACTGGATTATACTCATTATAATCTAGATTATACTCATTGTAATTTAGATTATACTCATTGTAATCTGAATTATATTCATTATAATCTGAATCATACTCATTATAATCTGGATTATATCCAGTGTCATCTTGATTTTTCCGTGCACTTTGAAATATTTACCAAAAATTTTTCAACCCCAAATTATCGGAAAAATTGACCTTTAATTATCCTTAAATATTTTATATCCATTCATTGCATCGCATTTTTCAAAAATACATACATTTAATTTGGGAAAAAACAATTTTCTCTCAGTGTAAATGGTTAATAGTCGTGATGCGACACGTGGGCTCAGAGGTAAATAATTGAACGATCGTGTTGTCGCAACAAGAGCTTAAGGTTCATGTCGCATACACTAAAGCACCAGTTTGGTATATGTCAGAACGAATGATAGGCAAGTAACCAACAACTACACGAGTAAGTGTAACACAATCCATAAAGCGAGTGTTCTGATCACGATCCTTCAATTCCCTCTTTAATCAACCAATAGCAAATCTATTGTTTATCATAAGCTCTAAAATGGAAATTGGCTCTATTTTTATTGATCTCAATTGTCATAATATTTTCAATTTTCTTAAAAAACTCACATACATACACACAATCATAATTTAAATCATTAATCAAATAGAGATAAAAAATTATTGAATCAGGTAAAATTTCTCAGTTTAAGAATTTTTCTACTAAAATCAAAACGATGAACTTGTTCAAAATTATTATCTTAATTCAAGTTAATTTTTTTTTCTGCATGTTTATTGTAATCAACCGCTTTTAACTATAACTATATTTTACGAGTTTTATAAATTATAGTAAAATCTGAATGAATTCATTCGAATATCGTGAAGAGCTTTGTTATAGTTTATATAAATTGATGGACTAAAAAAAAATGTATCTTCTATATTTGATACGTGTTCTGTAACATAAGGCTTTTTCTATACCACTGAGCTCAATATATGGCATCAGTCGATATAAAATCTAGACTACACTGATACATAATGCATAGTTCTGTTGTTGTAATTCTGTGCTATAAAGTAATAATCGGATTAACTAAGCGAGAAAAAATTGAAATATGAGGAAATTCTAATGAGAGTATCCTAATCCGTCAAAAAAGTGATGGAAAATCAAACCTAGATCGTTCTTACGTAAACTAAAACTTGAGGATTCACTTTCTAATACATAGACACTTTTTAAGTATCTAAGGTTCAAAATTTGTTTGAGAAACAGTCGAATTTGTCTGAAATCTTTCAAAAATATCAATGCTGCGTTTTGATGACAAATTAGGATTGTTGCACGTAATGGATAGATTCAAACGTGGACTAGAGAATCGGGAAGAAAATGATAGCTTCAAGATATATATGCATGTGAGAAAAGGCTGCAATTATATGTCACTGATGATGCTGACGGATAATTCGTAGTTGACATTTTTTGAAAGATATTAAACTGATTTTGTTTCTCAAATAAATTTTGAACTTAAGGACATGTAGTTCAGTCTGATGTCGGTAATTCAGTTTGGACCAGTGAAAATAAATGCCAATTTAATATATCGGTTTGTTTATTTGAAATATGTGTAAAATGCACTGAAGGAGGTTATCAAACTGACTGTAAATACTCTAAACACTGCTGAAAAAAATTAAACTAGATAATTTACTTTTGGCACTCTCTTTCGGCCTACATGAAAGTGCATAGTGTATAATGAAATTTTTTTGTTGATAATTAGTTTTCTTCTCTAACCTAGCTGCATTTTAACAATTCTGTCTTATAAGTAATCTAAACTAAAATAAAGAATAACCAAAAAATTGAATCAATCTCAAAGATTATTATATTGGTTGTACGATTATTCGTAATTTCTTTATTGTAAAGTTTATTTACTTGAATATGTGATGGGTCTTGAGACAAGGCAGTTTTACTATTTATAAGAAAATTACCTATTTTTTACCATTCTGTTATTTTTTTTCAATGATTAAATTTAAAAATAAAAGAATCTATTTACGAAAGACTATTATTTACGTACTTCTGCCAAGTTTCATAACTTTATTCAATAAATACTTGGCCTAAAAGCGTCCTAGTATCTTTTTCAAAATTTAAATATTCATCTGTCCTACATGTTTTTACGACACTTTAAAAGCGTTTTCAGAATCTTCGAATCTGGATTTTTAGGATTTAGATTTCTCAAGAATTATCCAAAAAATTATGATTTGGCATCATTGTTTGATGAATTTGAACCTGTTTTTAATGAAAATAATAATTTTCATTCGACTAAACACGCTTTCTGAGTTATCCGAGGTTGAAAAAGATCATGTAAGATCAAATTTTAACCTTCTATCTAGGATAATGGAAATAACGGCAATACAAGAGTTGAAGTAAGATTCTAATATACATTTGTTGAGTGTGTGTATCATTAAACCTACACTGAACATCTTCAACCTTACTATAATATATACTACGTATGGGGTCACTGTGTAGAATCTTGAATTCTACGAATTCTTTAGAGATACGAATTTCTTTTCGTATACATACGATTAATATCATTAATTTTTAACTTGAAATATAAATGATCAACATTGTAATAACGAAGCAATAGTACAAAGATCCACAAAAAAGACAGCACATAAAAGTAGAGAGGATGCCAGGAAATGCACTTGACGCTCACAATACGCTACGTCGCGAGGATGAGTCATCTTCCGAGATACGGAAAACCGGTTTGTCGTAACACGAAAGACCGTTCTGTCTCTATCTTTTTATACAACATCTTTGGTACCTTGTCTTGTTCCTATCCGTTCCATTCCCTCGATACCAAGACCCTCGTCATCACGAGCATCGAATCACAGATGAGACTTTAAAGGCGGCACCGCAAGATTGTCACTTTGTTGTAGATCCGATTCCTACCGCTTTTATACCGGGTGTTTAACTTTACTTTTCGCGTTATTTTGCTTACTGAAGAACTTTGATACTCAAAGATTCGACGAATTAAATTACTAATAAAAATTATCGACGAACCATATCGATGGAAAAAACTACTTTGTAAATTTACAGATAGGCTTTTAAAATTTTTCGTACTCAAAATTTTACTTTTATGTGATTTAAGTTCTGTGATTCTAAATGTCAAAATTTAACATATTGAGTCTTTTGTTATAACATATATTTTTCTGTAATTATTACTGAAAAACTTATCGTAATAAATTGAAAAGCGCTACTCGAGTTAGTATTACTAAGATGCATGTAAAAAAAATTAAGAAAACGGTTGACACTGAAGGTAATCCCTGCAACTTCCCGTTACTTTCGTAATTAAGCGCATAAAATTGCGCTTGTTATGTTTTTGAGCTCTTCGAGCTCAATAAATATAATTTTGATGTAGTTTTGAGCTCTCCGAGCTCAAAAGTCTGATAGAAGTTTAATAAAACACTATTTTTTGAATTTTCAAACCGCAATAACTTTTGAATGAATGAACCGATTTCCATGCGGTTGGCGGTATTCGACGCAATTTTTTCAAATTCTACGATACATTTTTAACTACAAATTGATAAGACCGGAAGTTTCGGTGTAATTTGAAAAAAAATGCTTTTATTCGATTTCTTTCGTCAACGATAACTCACGAACGAATCAACCGATTTTGACCGGCTTTGTGGCGATCGACGTGGTTTTTCGATGTTAAGAGCTGATTAGTTTTTTGAATTGATCGATCAAGCCGTTTAAAAGTTATTCAAAAAAAATTTCATTTGAAAAAATTTTTTTTCGTAGTTTTTTTAAGATTCTTCAAAATCTACCGGACGGAATCGGTCCAAATTGTATTCAAAATCTAAGTTTGGTCAAGCCCTTTCAAATGACACCAACCGCGATCAAATCGGCCAAGCCGTTGATAGGTTATAAGAGTTTCTGATAAAAACTCAATTTTTGGAAAACAATAACTTCCCAATTTTTGAAAATTTTCAATTTTCTTAGCGAGAAATTAAAAATAATATTGTAGATTTTACAGAATTTATTTGTAAATTTAAAAAAAAAAATTTCTAGTTTTTATAAAATGTTATTTGTAAAAATTACCAATTTTTTTTTTTTTTTTTTTTTTTTTTTTTGTAAATTTTATTCATTTTTTTCCGTATAAAATGCACATGATTTTCTTGTATTGAACTAAAAACAGCTCTCCTTGGATAATTTTATTTATAAAATACAGATTAGATGAAGGGATAGAACATGGTGTTGGTGTGATAAAATGAACGAAAGGGAAGTAAGAAGTGGTGAGTGAAAGGGAAAGAAAGAACTAGAGAACGGTCGCGTCGGTATGGCGCCATCCATTTGTGTCGCATTGTTTCACGCACTGCTCAAGACACGCTTTACTTTAAATACGCAAAGTCTACAATTTTGCAGAATATATTTACTCCAGATCCGGCACAATAATCAAGGACAGTGAAAAAAAATTAAAACTGCATAATAATTAATGTAATTGTTCTGTTAAATGTATAAAAATTGATTGTTTTAGATTGTAAAAGTGTTTTCAAAGCACAAATCTTAGTCAATCTTGCAATGAGATAATTAAACGGCTGGGAATGAGTTAAGCAAAGGGCCAGGTTGCTGGTTGCTCTTTTCGTCAGTTAGTGAACGAAAAAAAGTATCTCTGTTGGAGAAAAATTCCAGGGATGCTACCGACAGAAAGGTAATAAAGGGAGAAGAAAATGACATCGTGGTTTCTCACACTCGTAGAACAAAGAAACAATGTTTCAAGCAATCGCCAGGATTAGTAGCTTATTGTATTTTATTTAGTTTACCCCTCAGCTCTTGTCAATTTAATTTTTAAAAAATCTAACCTGTGTCAGAGGCTGGCAATGGTGAGTAAAACAAGTTGAAAAGTCAAGATGTACATCTTGGGAGAGATAAAGTTAGATCTATAAGATGTTAAATAGAAGAAAATTATAAATCATTTAGACAGTGACATTTGATTAAGACTGAGAAAGGTCGATGTGGCTTGTCTTTAGTCAACTTGTTAGCTTGCTTGTGATGTAATCATCAATTTAATCCCATCCCATGTAAATCTTATCTTACGGATTTTATTATTATATTATACTTTAACTACATTCCCTTTGAATTTATTAAAAACAATAGAATGTCATTAAAGTATATTAAACAATTGGCTATTATTTTATTCTTACACTAATCGGAAAACTATCTGGACTCAGAAGAAATCTTGATCCAAAATAATAAACCGGTTTTAAGGCTTCAAAAAAATTTTGTCATTATTTTAGGTTGCAAGATCTACATCTTCAATTAATAATTATTGTCACGTGCTTCAAGGATATAATGTCTCTGAATGATACCGTTGTGGTAAAAATTTAAATAGCGCGCGTAGCGCGCTATTTACATTTCTGCGCCAATAGAATAACAATCTTGATTCAAGAAACTTTTTTACACACTTTTTATTAGCTTCACTTGTATGTTTGTATGTTTGTAACCGACTTCTTTGGGCGCGATTTTGACGCACTATAAACGGCCGGATTTCGTTCAAAATTTGTAGATTTATCGAGGACCGATGACAATACACTAATTTGATAAAATTATTCCATTTTTCAATTTGCATAATAAGATTTTTGTTAATTTATATAATTTTTATCTATAGTCGATAAGGCAGAATTTAAAATTTCCAGCCATTATCTTTAGACGATTTATCTAATATTAACAAAGTGCATGCTGGTAAGTTAGTTGCCAAATAATAGTTTAAAATTAAAAAAACAAGCTATTATAAATAAACCAAACTAAAAAGTAGAAAATAAATAATAGTTTAAAAACACTAAAAAACACGCTTTTTATAGAAAACCGAACTAAAAAGATAGAAAATAAGTTTTAATAAATTTAAATTAAGAATAGTGTTAAAAATTTCAATAAATGTAATTAATAATAGTGTAAATAAAAAAAAATGTATTTTATTTTTAAAAAAAGCGTGGGGTGCTTTTTAAGATATTCTAAAAATGATAATCAATCAAATTATATCTGTCGATAGAATATTTATATCTATTGACCCATGCACCCCACGCTTTTTTTAAAATAAAATACATTTTTTTTTATTTACACCATTATTGATTACATTAATTGAAATTTTTAATTTAAATTTATTAAAACTTATTTTCTATTTTTTTAGTTTAATTTTCTATAAAAAGCGTGTTTTTTAGTTTTTTTAAACTATTATTTTTTCTTCAAAATTTGAACTCTTGAAACTAGTTATAGATACATTTCTTTCAAAAATTTTTGTCTCTTGGTACAAGATAGGCGATATCATTGATTCAAGATGTTACCAACTTGTGTTAAGAATGGCTTTTTTTTTGAGTCATTAATTTACTTATTTCCAAGAAATAATTTTTTTTCGGTAAAACAATTAAAGACTATTTAATTTTTGAAATATACTTTGAATTATTTTAAGTTTTTTAAACGATAATGTTATTTTGGTTGAAAAACTAAATGTATCGATTGAAGATAATATAGCTCTTAAGCCAAGAAAATCTAAATCAAGACAAGAAATTCTTAAAGTAAAATAATCATTTGTCTTCCAAAATAAATTCTTGGATCAAGAAAATATCTCTTGAGTCAACATAAATTTTCTATCAATGTAGTATTTCTAAATTCTTAATAAGAAAACAACTACAATTGAAATTTGCGCGCGCAAGCGCGCACCTTGACTATAGAGTGCATATATTTTCATGCTTATGATATACTTGACCAATCATGTTACGAATAGTTTGCTTACATGATATATTTTCATATTTTTCATCTAAATTATAAGAATGGATTATTAACTTCCTAGAAAAAAATTACATTATTTAACGTAATGTAGCGCTTCATTAAAAAAAAATGGAAAAATTACAGTTTTACTTGTAATTTTTGAGAACGTTCAACTTTTGGGCGCCAAATTTTGAGCACCGTCTTTTTTTACAGCTTTTTTAAGGTACTCTTTTAATTAACTATCAAAACATCTTCTTTAAATTGTTTATGCTTTGAACAGTGTCTAAATTCTGCTCTCGATTGATTTTAAGATTTAATAATCAAATGTCAGCCTCAACAGACTTTTTTAAGCGCCACGCTTAAGATTTCGAATCAGTTGATATATATTTTTGAGATATCGGATGAAAAATTTTTTTACACTGACAGACACGACTGGAATTTAGTTATAAAGAGACAGAATGGTTCCCAAGAACTTAAACGAAATTTTATGAAAACTCAACTTTTGAAAATTGAACCAAAATCAATAACTTTTAAAATTTATAATTTTTAGATCGAGAAGTTGAAAATATTGAAGAAGCATGCTATAGAAACAGAGAAAAAAGAAACAAAAGTACTCTCTATGATGTTTTTTATTTTATAGCGCAATACTTTTGTGGTCAGCCAAAGTGGCGCTTCCTACTCTTCTGAGGTTTAAGAAATAAAACAACCAACTATTCTTGGGACAACTGTATACAATATACGTGGTTTTTCCTGGAGACCAAACTACTCCTGGTTATATTATATTACTTGTACAACCCACAGCTACTATCACCATAACCGAACTAAGACCATCAATTACGTATGAGTCAGGTCATTTTTCTGAAGGCTCTCAAGAAATTAGTAAAATCGTTTCCAAAAAAATAATAAATTCATAAATTTTGTTCGAACAAATAAAAAAATTTACCTGAAGAGAGACTTACACTCAGGACTTCCCGTTTAAAAATCTGATGCACTACTTTTTTTGTCTATTTCCTTAAAAAATTACGCGTTATAAAAAAGTTAAAAAAAAATTTCTATTGAATTTTTTTCCTTCTAATAGAAATTAAATGGAACTATAAAAAAATATTTAGTGTATCTTACGGTAAAATCTACCTGAAAAACTTCTTAGTAAGATTTATTACAGTGGTAGTCAAGTGGTTAAGGCGTTAGGCAATACAAGAGGAACCGAAGAGAATCGACAACCATTAAAAATTTATACTACAGGAAAGGAAGAGTATAGTTTGCTGAGGATTTGGTTTTACAAAGTACGTACCTGGGATTTGATTTCAGATCTTTGAATAAATAGAAACGAGGGTCTAATCAAGTAGGGTGCACGGAAAAAGGGGATCAAATTATTAACACCCGTAGTCAAAAGAAAAAAAAAAAGTTGATTTTTTATAATAAATCAAAATATGAGATAATATTTTTTGATCAATGTCAAATTTCAATTAGTATAATTAAATGTACGCTCCAACTGTAACTATCTAGAAATCTGGAGCTGAGTTTTTTTAGTTGATTCGAGAATAAAGTAAGTTCAGTTATGAATTTTATAATACAAAAAATTCATATTAATCAGTACAATTATTAATTTTAAATTGTTTACCCGTATTGAAATAAAATTTTCGAGACTTACTACATCAAAACGTGACACAATTTTAACTAATTTTCTACCTCAGTCCGTGACTAACTACACGGAAAAAACAAGATTATACGGGATAAAATTTCAGATTATACTCAGTAGAATCTTGGATTATACCCAGTGATATCTTGGATTATACCCAGTGATATCTAAGCTATTTTCTTTCTAGCACTTGTGCCTGAAGTGCTGTTTACAATTTATCAATTATAGACAATTATTTGACAACAAGATCGAATCTGTTCATACGTATATGATAATGCTAAGTGCGCAGGCGCTAGAAAAAAAACATTGCGGAGATATCACTGGGTATAATCCAAGATTATACTGAGTATAATCCAGATATCACCCAGTAAAATCCAGATGATAATTATTATAATCTAGATATCACCCAGTATAATCCAGATTATAATGAGTATAATCAAGATATCACTCAGTATAATCTGAATTATACTAGCCACTATCTGAAATTTATTTTCACTACAGATGTCACTCAAGAGTACAATCTGGAATGTTATCCAGTGTAATCTTGTTCTTTCCGTGTAGCCAAAAGTAAAGATAAAAGTTTATTTTTTAATAGTTTTTAGACATATTAAAATTATCTTAAAATATATGTTTAAAAAAAGACTCTGAAAAACTTATTCACATTTTTCTCTCGTTATTTTATTTCTGATTCAATTGAACTTGAAGTTATGATATTGAGACAGGTCTAGGACAGTGGGATGTGTAAGCATCAAGAGATGACGTGATCGAATGTACCAATCGGCTACTTAACTCGATTCAACAAGCTATAGAACAAGAGATCCTTCATTATACAAATTAAATATATAGTTGTCTAGTTGCCGAGTATAATAAACGATTTAGAAAGAAAAAAAAAAATTCCCGACGATTTTTGCGTTTGTATCATAAACATATTTGTAAGTAATTTAATGCATTGAAATATATCAACTGGAGTTTACTGGTTTATCTTGTCTGAAAGCGGAAGCAATGGCTAATGTTTCTGAACCTCGATAGTCGCGCTGATATAACAAGGATAATTATATTTATGATAATTGCAATAAATTGTTTGTGAACTCATTCTCTGCAAATGAAACAAAACTCATAATAATCAAGGATATATTCCTTTAATATAATTGTTATGCAGGTATGTGTTAAATGGATGCAAGTAAAATCGACAAGACACGGTATAAATACCCCGGATTAATTCAACTCATACGTAGTAAGCTGTATTATGTTTAATTATTATTATTTCAACTTTTTTGTCCGATTGATCGAAGAAAATAGTCCGACAACTAACCGGCACAGTGACTAGTAGACATAGCAAACGCGGCCATGTAAAGTAAAGAGAGTGATCACTAATTACTTTCATGTGTATATCTAACCTGGTGTAATTATCATGGAATGCATAGCATGGAAGTAAAGCTTCTTAAAAATTTAGATGAATGATCAATTAGAAGTCAGGACAGCATTGGAACTTACCTGAAACAATCAAATAAAAAATAATTTTAATAATAGGAATAATCATTATTATCAGTCTTGTTATTAGAAATTTTTCAAGTAAATTTAATTTATGATGATAAATTTTCAAAGTATTTATAGAAAGTTTGAAAAATTCAAAAGTGCACGTCTCATAATCTTATCCTCTAATTTAAAATACATGATGATAATCTTGAAGTTAGTCAAAGGTCGAAACTCGCAAAAAACGGGCCACGATTTATAATTGGTTAAAATTTAAGCGCGCGCTATTCAAATTTCTAGTTTTTTATAATGAAATTGATTAAAATAAAATATAAATACTTTTAAATTTTTCGCGCCATTTTCCACCCAGAAAAGAAAGGTACTGCGCATGTATTGTGAACGAATTTTATTTGAGTAGAAAAATTCTTAAACTAAGAAATTTTTGTTGGTTTAAGTAAATTTTACTTAATTCAAGAATTTTTCGTCTTGATTCAAGTTAATTTTTTTTTTCAGTGTACTGAAGCATATTAAAAAATTTTTATTTGAAAGATTTTTTTAGCCGAGTTATAACAAAAAAAAAAAAAATAATAATAATAATAATAATAATAAGCAGGCAATTAATTATTTATATGTATATAGATAATAATTAATGCTCTTTTGTAAATCCACAATAAAATCGCGCAATGATCTCGAGTGACGTCATGACTATAGTAATTGGCTACACCGGATATATTGTATGGATACATTTATGCATCGTATAGCATTTATAGACAAAACACGGATTGGTTGGAACGTGATTATCGCAAATTACGTTTGGGTACTTGCAATTCCATGTATGATTTGAATGCGCGTGGGCAATCTCGCGCGTGGGTGACTTGTACAGTTATCCAAACATTTACCATCATATTCACTCTACTACTTTACTTTTATATATGTATATCTTTATCTATACATATAGGTATATTATAACGTTCTATAATCCTTTCTATTTAACTATAAGTCTCGGTAGAATTAACAAACTAAACTTATTATATATGAATCATAGTGATTATCTTTCTTCTAACGTAATAACTCGACTTATTTGTCTTTAATATATTTTTAGAATCACACTTACTGAGTAAACATTTCACAGTAAACTGACTAAATATATTATTTAAATATTTAAACAATTCAAATGAAAAGAAACAGAATATGTTAAATTTAACAAAATTATTTTTATTTTTTCTTTACTTAAATGAAATTCGTTAGTTATTTGGCAATGGATTTACGATAGAAAATACGAGATAATTAAATTAGTACGTTAGCCAAGCTTAATAGAAGCGATTCATAAAATCGAGTTGATTAAAACCCAACAGGAAGAGAAAATGGTTGCCAAATTTACCACTTTATAAATTCATTCATGAAATTTATAAAATAATTATTTAAATATTTAAATATATTTTATTATATAAATTGTTATAGATATAAAATATCATTTCAGTTCTTATAATCTGATGAGCAAAAATTTCCAATACACGTGTACGCTATACTTGGCTATTAAAATTTATCTACATTGGAGGAATACGTAATGTTTAAAAATATTAAAGAGGCATACAAAACTTTATTTGAATGGCATAAGTACACAACTACTTGGATGAATACAAATAATGTTTAACCTTTATTTAGTGATACATTACTTTGTGAACAGTCTTATCGTATGTTTTGAGATATGTATTTTAATTTGCGAATTATTATTCAACTAGGGAAAAACGGTAGTTATTAACTAGTTCTAAGAGTAAATATTATTAATTGTTTTATATTTATAAAGAGAAAATAATTCAAGTTTTTCACTTAATTTTTCAATAAAAGTGAGTCAAAATTTCTATTCAATATGGCTTTTTCTTGAAATCATCTACTCTTATCATAGTATCGTTTAAATTTTACTAGAATTCAAATTTGCGCGCGCATGAATTTAGGGTTTGCATATATTTTTATGCTTTGATATATTTGACCAATCACGTTACGAATAGTTTGCTTACATGATATATTTTTTATATTTTTCATCTAAATTATAAAAGTGGATAGTCACGGATTGAGAGGTGTTTCTGGATGATGAATTTGATTGTATCGATCGAAAGCATTATAGACAGTAATATAAATCTGCGGCACTATAACAAAAAAATCTTAAACAAAATAACCGCGGACCAAAATAGGTATCAGGCGTTTTGATCCTCCGACAAAATATCCCAAAAACAAATATCCCTGAGGCTTAATATCACTACGATAGAATATTTAAATATATAAACATTAATCTTTTTAAGATTAATAATATCGAATAAATACATACAAAAATCATAATAAAAGAGCGCAACACGATTATACGCGTTTGTGTTGGTCTAATGTCGAATAAACACACACAAAAACCATGCTAAAAGGGCACAATGCGATTACAATATGGTTTTATTAACAAATTCTGTCTGTTTGATATCAATTGTCGGGGATATTTTTTTGTCCAGGGATCAATTATCATGGAACCGTAATTCGTTGTTAATTATTATTTCGAAATGTTTCATTGCATAATTTAATTATTTAAGATATTTTGTCTGGGGATATTTATTTCAGGGATATTTTGTCTGGAAATATTTACTTTGAGAATTTTTTGTCCGGGGATCAAGACGCATGAAACCTTAAACGAAGCTTGTTATTTTAGATGTGCCCTTTTTTTTATAGTTCAGTTATTTTATTATTTGGTTATTTTGTTCCATGGTTATAATGTCATTCGGTTATTTTGTCCGCGGTTATTTAGTCGTGGCACCTAAATAAGCAATACCATCTTAAGGACGTTCATCCGCTACGCTCGAGTCAAATGTATACCAAAACTTTTTATGGAACTAATTGAGGTCTTGAAAAAATTTTTAAATTTTTAAATTATCAACTATCTTATAATGGTTTGTAACTTTTTTTTCATTAACCTGGAATATTATTTAGGCATCTATGTGTGAAATGTTATTAATAATAAAATTAAAGAAAATGATTGTAAAGTAAACTTAAAAAAAAAAAAATACTGATGCAACAGTTAAGTCAAATAGATCATTGACAATAATATACGTAATTTATACGTCAGTTGATTGCAAAACACCAAATGCAAGAGAGAATAAAAATATATACATATATAATATTTATATAGTTGTAAAATGGAAAGGTAATACTTCTATTAAGGACACGTGAAGACTTGTTCAATTTTTAAATTACCAATCAGCTGAAAGTCGTTAGTTTTACTGTAATAAAACGTCTAGCTGAGTGTAAAGTACAATAAAAAGTAAAAGAGTATTGCAATGTGTCTAGTCTTGCATTGTTTTATTTTAATTTTACCGCGGAAAATACTTTTTTTTGTCAGTACTTTTTCGACAAAAACAAGTGCATGGAATGATGCCTTTGGCTACGAAAGAAAGAGAACAGAGATATAACACTCGACTATTTTAACCGTGAAATAACTCAGTTTGTATGGCGACTCTAAAAGAACTGTGTTGAACAGTAGTTCAAGGGGTTTAAAGGGTGAGAAGGGAAAAGCGCCATGACATGTCGCGTCTAAAGATAGAGCCTCAAAAAACAACTATTAAATACTGTCTTCTCTAGATGCTTTTTAATTTCTTTTTTATTTAGTCACTTTTATATTCTTATCACTCTTATATATTTATATCTGTTTGATTAAATAAACAATTTGATCGCAATTATTGTAGAAATAAACTTCTTATATGATATGACAATGGATAATATCTACTTGATTATTAGTAAATTGTACTGATAAAAATACACGGTAAACTAATTATTTCTAATTAGTTTAACACGTAATTTATTATCGTTATATCTTTTAAAGTAATAAAAATATAATTTATATTTAAAAGTTTTTTCATTTTATGAGGATTGAAATTTATAAAAAATTAATTTTTTTTCTTAAACTGATTAAATATGAAGACATGATTATAGATGACTAATAATCTAATCAATCATGATAAGATTTTTTATTAAAATTGTATCAAAAGTAAATCAAGTTATTTAATTTTAATAAAAAAAATTCATTTTAGAGCTCGTAATTTTTTTTAATAAGTATACCTTACATTTTTACGTAAAATTATTTGTTTGAATTATGTTAATTTATTTTGAGTCAAAAAGTTACACGGAAAAAAAAAAAATATTGTTACTGAAGCCATCTATTAGATACCTACTCGTAGATTCTTACTGTAGCAATGTGTATTCCTACAAGAGCACACTACGCTAGGGCTACTGGAGCGATCTATTAGTTGGCTAGAATCACTAACCAACGTTTTTCTTACAGCGCCCTCTTACCAGACAAAACGATTTAAATATTTAATATTTTATATTTAATAACAAAAAATTTCATTATTCTATCAATTTAATCTTTTGTTAATTATTATTGAAAAATTATACGGATAAATAAAAACGAATAAGTAATTAAAAATTATAAAATAGATTACATATTAAATTAACAAGTTTTTGATAATACTTATTTATTTTTCATGGACCATTTAAAAAAAAAAATTGTCACAAGAATTTAAGAATTTTCAAAGTTTTATATATTTTTTGATGGTCAATTTTTTAAGAAATTTTTTGGAGGAGTTTTAAATAATTTGTTGGATCTATAAATTTGCTCCACCACATTTTTCATTAAATTATTCGGATTTGATCCTGTCATTGCACTAATTATTTTCAACTTTATTTAAAAACTACCCAAACTATTAATATCTCTATTGGAAAGAACAAAAAATTAATAAGCCAAAGTTTTTTTTAATCATAATCCATAACTCTCGACAGTCGCATATGAATTACAGGTTGCTAGAGTAGTAAATAATTATATTAATTTTGGAGGTGATAAAATGTGTCAACAAACAAGACTACGCGCAGAATTTGAGACTTGAACGAGGCATTTACCCCTGACAGCAATCCCGTATGGCTCTCCCAGCGCACCGGTTTAGCTATTTTAGCCAACTACTGTATTCCTGCCAGAGCGATCTACTAGATGGCTCTAGTAACTCTCTAACAGTTGGTTGAGTGGGGATAGCTACTATAGCATTACAATATTGCTCTGAGAGCGATATTTTTTTTTTCCGTGTAGGTTATACGGTAAAATTAGTTGAAAAATTAATTTCTTCAATACCAAAAAACGATTTATTGAGTAGGAATAAATAATTTGTTAAATACTACTAAATATTGATTTGGTGGAAATAAATGATTTAGTAACTATTACTAAATCATATTAAATAGAACTAAATCCTTCTATCAATGTACATATCAAAAAAAGATTTAAAAAATATTAATAAACACTAATTTTTTTTTCTCGGAACGTGTATAAATATCGTATAAACAAAATAAAGCACGGATGCAAATAAAAGGCGACTTTGAAACTAAATAAAACAATACAACTAGCAATATAAGTATATATTAAAGGCGACGTTATTACAATCGAATGTTTCATTATCAGCATGTTATCCGAGTCTACTCGTTGACTAAGCAAATGAGCAACCTGAAATCGCTCTAAAGCCATCCTTGAACAATCCCAAGTACCAAGTACTACTCTACTATCTATAAGACATGCCAACGAGTATTGTCAGCACGTACAAGTGACAATGCTTTCTCATATGCATTGTATCTGTTATTATTATGCAAAACAATATTATAATTATGTACACGTATGTATTTACACAAATCTAAGTGATAGAGTATGAGTACGATGATGATAATTTAAATAATACATTTATTTTGTTTTACGAGAGCTGTGAATCAAGAAGAGTCATTGCAATTTTTATCACGCAATTAAAGTCCAAGTTCAATCTTTACTTTTCATTTACAGAATTAGTGATCAATTTTAATGGAGAACAAATAGGGAAGAATACTCAACAGCTTCACTGAAGAACCATTGTCAAAAAAAGATTGTCGAGTCTGTTGCTCAAGGAATTATCTTCAAGTAGAAAAAAATTGAATTTTTTAAAAGGCTCAAGGGAATTGTGTATTGGCATTGCTAATTGACTTTAGGAAAGATTTTCAACTTGCCGCTAAGAAAATTGAAATTTTTCAAAAATCGGGAAGTTATTCTTTTTACCGCGTTTTCCAAAATTCGAGTTTTCAGTAGTATGTAAACCTCTCATAACTTTTGAACGGCTTGGCCGATTTGATCGCGATTGGTGTCATTTGAAAGGGCTTGACCAAACTTAGATTTTGAATACAATTTGGACCGATTCCGACCGGTAGATTTTGAAAAATCTTAAAAAAACTACGAAAAAAAATTTTTTCAAATCAAGTTTTTTTTGAATAACTTTCAAACGGCTCGATCGATCAATTCTAAAAACTAATCAGCTCTTAACATCGGAAAACCACGTCGATCGCCACCAAGCCGGTCAAAATCGGTTGATTCGTTCGTGAGTTATCGTTGACGAAAGAAATCGAATAAAAGCGTTTTTTTCGAATTACACCGAAACTTCCGGTCTTATCAATTTGTGTTTAAAAATGTATCATAGAATTTGAAAAACTGCGTCGAATGCCGCCAACTGCGTGAAAATAATCGGTTCATTCATTCAAAAGTTATTGCGGTTTTAAAATTCAAAAAATAATGTTTTATTAAACTTCTATCAGACTTTTGAGCTCGGAAAGCTCAAAACTACATCAAAATTATATTTTTGAGCTCTTTGAGTTCAAAAACGTAATAAGCGCAATTTTGAGCGTTTAATTACGAAAGTAGCGGGAGGTTACATGGATGGCCTTCAGGGTCAACCGTTTTCCTAGTTTTATTTTCTTATACGGTTTTAAAATAACGTTCACTGATAAATCTTGAAATTTTAGAATTTTTTACTGTTTGCAAGTAAAAATCTTACAACTAAAACTCTATTTTAAATGGAAATTTTTAGTTTCGCTTTAAAGAAATCACAAATATGTCAATATGTTATAAAATTAATTACTGAAGAAAAAAAAATTAATTATACGAAAAGAAGATATTACACGAAGTTAATCTATTACAAAACATGACAACTTAATTATTATTCTTAGTGAAAGGCTAAGTAAAGTTTATTCATAATAAAATTAATAATTAAAACGGACACGCTCGAATCGATCTGACGTACATTTACTTTTAAAGTAGACTGAAAACAAAATCAATTTGCCCGAAAAAATTTATTTATTTAAATAATAAATTTTTTATAAAGACAAAATCAACAATAAATGATTAAATTAACAAACATGCAAAAGTACGGAAAAAAATCAAACGACCCGCTGGTGGTATTACTACATAATCGTGAATAAATTTGTGTCGCAGCAGGATTTACTTGTCTCACCGACAAGCTGCAACACTTTTTCTAACCACGCATTGGCATAAAACCGGAGTTGAATAACGGGTCTGAGTATACATACGTAAACTGCGGAAAGAACAAAACGAAGGACATACTGTATGTTGAACCCTATCTTCTATAAATATATGTCGATCTTACTACTGTTTTGTAAGAAATTAAAAACAAACTTTGGGAGATCCTAAATTGCAGGATTCATCATTGTCATTCAGTTAAAAAAAATATAGACATTCTATTACTGATTTCTACAGAAAATTAGAAAAAAAAAAAAAGAAATTTGTCGTCATTTTTCATTTTAAATAATTCACGGTATTTCTCTTACCAAGTAAACTGAGCGTCAACTGGCATCATAACGCACATGCGCTGTGAAAAAAAGTTTGGGAGATCCAAAAGTGCATAACTCATAATGCTCATTTATTTATTTATGAAATAATGGTGAGATAAAAAATGTGAAAAAAAAAAATGTATAAAGCAGCTGTCATAGGCCGATAATGAACAGGCTCCGTTAGAGGGATAAATGTGAATAAATTTTTTAAATAGCAGCTAGTATAATCCAGATTACAACGAGTATAATCCATATTATAATGAGTATAATCCAGATATTAGCTAGTATAATCCAGATAGTATCTAGTATAATCCAGATTATAATGAGTATAATTCAGATTATATGGAGTATAATCCAGATTATAATGAGTATAATCCAGATTATAATAAGTATAATCCAGATAGTAGCTAGTATAATCCAGATTATAAAAAATGCAAAATTAAAAAAAAATTGATTATCAAAATTTTCACAAATTTTCAAAAACAATGAGAATACAGAATTGATATGGATTAAATTATCTCAACACAATAACTAACCAAATTAACTAAAAAGAGTATAACAATAAAAATAGTAAAAGAAAATTTTGGGTATTAAAGCATTATATTTTCTGTATTATGCAATTATACTTTCGGTATTATGAAAAAAAAAAAAAAAAAACTGCTAAAATAACTTGAACGATATTAAAAGTGTCGCCACACTTAAAAGTAATACGTAATATTTTTTTATAGCTTATTATTTAATTCGCGTAATAAATTCGATTCTGCTTTAATTATACGGAGAATATAAATACAACTTTTAGTTGTTTATTATATTAATAAAGATATTGGCTAATAATACACGAAAGTATTTCATTATCACGAAGTAGATTAAACTTTCTTGAGTAATATATTTATATTTCAACACTATCCTAATGCATTTCACATGAATCAGCCGATTTACAGCCGGGATTTCATGGAAATGTACCTGCGAAGCTTCTCCCGACGTCACGAGTAGAGTCAAGTCCAACACGCAGTTGATAAACGATCTCGCGTGTTCAGTTTGCTTGACCGATCGTAATTTAGCTCACAAGACTCACCGAGACTTCCACCGCCCGAGTTTCCGTTATTTTCATTACTTCCAAGAAAATAAACCCGCGTGGAAAATTATTTTCAAATATGTATCAACAAAAACTAAATTATGTTAATTCATTTAATTATACTGGAGATTACATTTCAAACTCAATTGTTGATGTATTACATCGGTAATTAAATAATTGAAGTTAAATCTTCGTTAGCAAGTGACTTTATTTGCATTTTTTTTTTTTGCTAGTGAGTTATAAAATCAAATTCAGAATTTATACCGAAAATTATCGGACAGAGTCGATCTGTTTTATCGTGAAATCGTTTGCAAATTACAGACAAGACAACACTCCAGATATGTTGGCTGTTCACCTTTGGGCAGCCTTACGATGAGATAAAATAATACAGCAAAATTATAATTGAATCGAAGCTATTATCAAAATAACAATTAAAATGAACTAATTAAATCCAAATGCGTAATATTGATGGATATCAATTTAAATTCATAATAGTATTTACATTTCACATGCTAATTACCGGCTTTTATAAAACGACCGTAATTAAATGAATGAATTCGTTAATTTTATTGAGATTTTACTCAATAAAGCGGAAAAAAAAGTTTCAAATGGTGATTATACCCTTTTTTTTAGTCGACTAAGATCTTTGTCCAGAAACTATAGAAAAGTCTTGTACTTTGCAGACAAAATCCTGCTCAAGAGAAAATAAAGAGACTAAAGTTGATTTAAAAAACTAAAAAAAAAAAAAAAGTATAAAGACTAAAAAGAGAGTTTAAAAAATAAAATAAAAGAGTTGGAGTAGTGGGGGTGGGAATCTAGAGTTCTCGGTAAATTGACCGGTACAAAGGGTTCCATGTGCTTGGGCAAACGATAATTCGGAGCCAGTTCAAAGGACCCGCGGTACGATATATCAATGCCCAGCTTGCAAAACAATTCCAACTATTTGCGATACACAAAGAAAAATACGAAATCAAATGCCTGGAATGGCACATTGCCCCACGGAAGGTACTTCTTTCTATCTTTTCTCCTTATATCCTTATTCTTATTCTTCTTCTACTTCATCTTTAACTTCTCATCCACCTTCCCCATTCTCCATATCTTAACCTCCTTCAGTCCTTCTATGCCCTTGTATTTACCACACACTTGTCTTTCTTATTTTATTTTTCATTTCTCCTTTACTTCTTTTATATTTATTTACTCGATAATAATAACAACAATATGCATACTGAAGTTCTTTACTTGTCTTAAAATAAAAAATTTAATTGAAAAAAATTAAGAAAACGGTTGACCCTGAAGGCCATCTCTGCAAGTTCCCGCTACTTTCGTAATTAAGCGCTCAAAATTGCGCTTATTACGTTTTTGAACTCAAAGAGCTCAAAAATATAATTTTGATGTAGTTTTGAACTCTCCGAGCTCAAAAGTCTGATAGAAATTTAACAAAACACTATTTTTGGAATTTTCAAACTGAAATAACTTTTGAATGAATGAACCGAGTTTCACGCAGTTGGCGGCATTCGACGCAGTTTTTCAAATTCTACGATACATTTTTAAACACAAATTGATAAGACCGGAAGTTTCGGTGTATTTAAAAAAAAACGCTTTTATTCGATTTCTTTCGTCAACGATAACTCACGAACGAATCAACTGATTTTGACCGGCTTGGTAGCGATCGACGTGGTTTTTCGATTTTAAGAGCTAATTAGTTTTTGGAATTGATCGATCGAGCCGTTTAAAAGTTATTCAAAAAAAAATTGATTTGAAAACATTTTTTTTCGTAGTTTTTTTAAGATTCCACAAAATCTACCGGTCGGAATCGGTCCAAATTGTATTGAAAATCTAAGTTTGGTTAAGCCCTTTCAAATGACACCAACCGCGATCAAATCGGCCAAGCCGTTCAAAAATTATGAGAGGTTTACATACTGATGAAAACTCGAATTTTGGAAAACGCGGGAAAAATAATAACTTCCCAATTTTTGAAAATTTTTAATTTTCCTAGCGGGAAGTTAAAAATTTAATTTAAATAGTTAGTATCATATTTTTATTCAACAATTTTTCCAATTTTCAATTTAACAACCCACGCAATTGACGCAACACATGATATGTATAACGCGAAAAAACGGTTTTGTATTTCAATAAACTTTTAGAGAAATATAAAAACATTTTTCATTAAATCGAATATATGTAGAATAAAATGTACGCATTGAAATGATAGCTGACGTATTCAGAATGGTATTTATAAACGATTTTACGATCGATGTGTCGTCTAACACATACAAATCTGTATATATTCTATCAATGCACATGATATATTTAATATCACAGACAAAAGACAATATTTCATCGGACGTAACCGGATGTACTCCAATACAACTGTTTCAACAGCAGTCGGATCAAATGGTCAATATTAGAGACATATAAAAACAGAATATCAACTAAAAGAGATTAAATCAGAGTTAGAAAATATTCCCATATTGCCAATATTGCAAATATTCACAACTCACACAAAATAGTTATGATTTTATGATGGAACTCTATTACCCAAGTAACCATGCTTCAGCAAAACAATAACTTGATTCAAAAAAAAGAATTTGAATGCAAGAAAATTATTTTGGAGAATTTTTTTATTTTTAATTCAGCAGTTAACTTTAAATTAAATGATTTAATTTTTCTAGATTTAAGAAAAGTCTTTTTATTCTTATGCAATAATTTCTCACGGAAAACTTTTTCATCAGTGATTTTTCACGCTGAAATTTCTTCGTAAGTTTTTCATGCTGAAATTTGTGATGAGAAATTTCAACAGGAGAAATTTTCGGATTAAAAGCGATCTTATTAGGAAATTTATACAAATTTTCTGATTAAAAGCGATCCTAGAGAATCTAAATCGATACTGCACAGAAAAAAATTTATTTGAATCAAGTAAATAATTTTGAAGAATTTTATCTTCTTGATTTGAGTAAAAAACTTCTTAAACTAAAAAATGTTTCTCGGTTTAAGTAAATTTTATTTAATTTAAGAATTTTCCGCCTTGATATTAATTAATCTTGTAATTAATAATATTTTTCAAAAATACCAGTGAAAAATTTTTACAATGAGAAAAAAAATTTTTTTGAAAAAAAAACAAGCAATTTTGTAATAAGAAATTAATGTTAAAAATTTTTAACAACTTTACTTCTTATTAACTGAAGAAAAAAAATTTTTTCTCATAGTACACGGAAAGAACAAGATGACACCGGATATCATCCCAGATTATACTCAGTGATATCTGTGGCGAAAAAAAATTTCAGATAGTAGCTAAAAAAATTCCAGATTATACTGAGAAATATCTGGATTATACTGCGTAATATCTGGATTATACTCATTATAATCTAGATTATATTCATTATAATCTAGATTATACTCATTATAATCTAGATTATACTCATTATAATCTTGATTATACTAATTGTAATCTAGATTATACTAGCTACTATCTAAAAAAAAATTTTTACTATTTTTTCACTAGATTTGGAAAAATACAATTTCAGACGGAAATTTTCTCAACTTAAATTAATTTCTTTTTCAGTGTGAGAAAAATTTTGATTTCTTTAGCTAAGAAATAAAATTAATTTCTCATTTAAACATTGCTTATCTTATTGAAAATGGATTTGTTCTCGCAATGTAACCAATTAAATTTCGAGCATTGAACTAAAAATTGACCTGAGCTTTTAACTTGAATCTTATTCTTATTTGACGGTGAATTTATGCATTATGCCGGAATAGATGTGCCGTGACGTTAGTCGAGCTCAACATTAAACTCAACTCGACGATTATATATATATGAATAGAGGTGAACGAACTGTCCGGTTGAGGCGTCTGCTACCGCACCTACCGTTCGAATGCATCATGCATCCACAAAGAGTACGACAAGTGCGACAGCACAACGTCCTCATGTCTATACTGACCTTATATTATAATCATAATATAATTATATCATATAAATAATTATCGATAAATTCCAAGTTATTACTTAATGTTAGACTATTATCGAATGCTTTCAAAAAATGATCTATTTTAAACGCTTATATCACTTTAATTAAGGTAAAGTATCCAATACTTTAAATTTTCAGGATATTTGTAGAAAATGTCAAAGTTTCATATGAAAGAAGGAAAAAAGAAATTAAAAATGTTTATCATTGAGAAATTCGGAGTTTTTTTAGAAAATCTAAAAAATAACGATAAAAATAGGTTCGAATAATTTTTTTTTTATTTTTTCCTAAAAAGAACATTTAACAAAAAAAATTTTGAAGAAAAAAACGTCCCGATAAGTCAATTTTTGAAAAAGTTATAGCAATTTAAGCCACACCTTCCATAATCTGCTGGATTTTTAATTTTTTCGAAATGTAAAGCAAAATTTGAAAAATTCAAAATTGTATTTTCATGAAAATCACTAATTTGAACTAATAATCCTCTAAAATAAAATACATGAAAATCTTGAAGTTAGTCAAAGGTCGAAACTCGCAAAAAACGGGCCACGATTCATTATTGGTTAAAATTTAGGCGCGCAATTCAAATTTCTAGTTACTAGAATTTGAATTTGCGCGCGCCTGAATATAGAGTTTGCATATATTTTCATACTTATGATATATTCAACCAATCACATTACGAATAAGTTGATGCCTCATATATCCATCTCTATTTTATATTGGGACATTTTTAAATATTAATAGTAGGGACAAATATGTTTTATTTTAAAACCTGTTCAACTACTGATTACTTTACCTTAACAATTTATCAAATTTTTTTTTCGCTAGTAAATAAAGCGTCAGGTGTATTTTGTTTACTATATTTACACCAATAAACTTGACCGTCGTTTAGTAAATAAAAAAAATGCAAATAAAAGTAAATATGGGACAAATGAGTTCATAAACCTGAATACACATGACTCTGAGTATTGAGTAGGTACAACAAAAAGAAAAAAAAATAAATAAACAAAAAATATTGTGAAAAGTGTTTGATGAGGTCACGAGGGCAATGAAAGGGAAGAAAAGACTAAACTGAAGATGTGGTGATGCTTATCCCTGTACAGTAAGGATGCACGTGCACACAGAACATATCTAAAATAGTGTGTATGTTTGTAAGCCAAAAGAATAACAAAGAAGTAAAGAGAGACAGGGAGAGCATAGGAGCAAGTACCAAGTAACATGAATAAATGCGTACGTAAGTAGACATACATTTGTGTGTGAACGTAATAGCACATTCGCTCACACATGTAAAATGGACTGTCGAACTTGTGGATCACGCGAGGCGTGGTAGAGACGCGGACCCACTGACTACTCTACACAACTCGGTTCTTCACGATGAATTATTCATAACTCGAGAGCAGGCTTTCTCCCACTACCATCCCCGTCATCGCTGGTGTACTGATGCTTTCAGTTATTCTACACTCCTCACTTAAGTTTATACATCTCCGCTCCTATCCACTCACCTCTTTTTATTATTTATATTATTACTATACATACGTTTTTATACGGGTATTACGCGCTCTTTATTATGTTTCCTCAATTTGCTTTTAATTTTTTTCCAAGTACATAGTAATTTTATGAATACACCAGTATAAATGCCGATGTCGTAATTTACTTCATCTCACTTTTATTTATTATAGAAAAATTAATACTGAGATGTCATTTTCAATATTATTTATCAGTCCAGTTATTATTATTAGTCGACCTGTGCGAATATTTCGCACAATAGTACGATAAGGTAAATAACGGTGACACTGAGAAAAAAAAATGTATTTTTAAAAAAATAAGTATTGTTCCAATAAAAAATTCATTCGTTGAAAATTGACATTTATTAAATGAAGAAATAAAATTTTTTCTGACAATAATTTTTTTAAAAAAGCTTTCTAAATTTGGGAAAAAAAAATTTAAGATTAAAATTCGCAAATTGATTATCTACACGGTAAGATTACAATGGATATCATCCTAGATTATACTGAGTGACAAAAAATTTCAGATAGTAACTAATATAATCCATATTATATTGAGCATAATCCAGATTATAGTGAGTATAATCCAGATTATATTGAGTATAATCCAGATTATATTGAGTATAATCCAGATTATACTCAGTATAATTCAAATTATAATAAGTATAATCCAGATATCACGCAGTATAATCTGGATTACAATGAGTATAATCCAGATATCACGTAGTATAATATGGATTTTTTTTAGCTACTATCAAAAATTTTTTTTCACCACAGATATCACTGAGTATAATCTGGGATGATATCCGGTGTCATCTTGTTTTTTCCCTGTAATATTGTTTTTTTTTTTTTTTTTTTTTAAATTACCCAAATTTTTCTAAAAAAATAAATTGTATAAAATATATATACTGATCACAAAATTTTCCTCAATCTCTAAATTAATTTAAATCAAGTATAAAAATTAAAACTAAGATATAATTAGCATTATTAATTATCACTCAAATAATAAGTATAATTAAAATCCAATGATACTTAATACTTGTTACATCGATTACATATTTAAATAGTAATTATTAGTTTGTCAAAGATAAAACCATCAAGTAGACATGATTTAGTAATGATAAAATGGAAAATAAATAATTTTTTTCGAAATAGAATTTAACGATTTACAGAGAATTGAGTAACAGGTGAATCGTTTCTATTTTAATGACTAAAAGTTTTTAAATAAAAAAAAAAAAAAAAAAAAAAAACTACTGTTCAGTCACTTGTGTTTGTCCTTGGCAAACGAGCTTACAAGTTAAGTCAGAGTGTGAGAGCAAGAGAATAGACCAGAGACCGAATCAACGTGAGTCAACACAATTGTAAAGTAACCGAACGATAAAAAATAGATTAATATTAACAAAAATAAATTCCACTTCAAGGAAAGGAAAATTTAATAGATAAAAAATCTATTATAAGTTTTAAAAATGAAATTTAAGGAACGAAAAAAATAACAGGAGAAAGATGATGATGATGAAGAGCAGAGGGAAAGAAACGGTACGTCAGCTCCCGCCAGAAATAACACGGGTATACTTAGACGGCCCTCTAACCAAACTCAATATACAAGTGAAGCTACAGGGTCTTTTTCTCAGTCTTAGCTGTCTTATGCACTACTATGTATATTCTTTACTCTGATCTCTTATACTCTCAACTCAGAGTCTGTAGATTTAGCTCGTCGAGGAGAGGAGACTGCCAGAGTATAGTAGCTGCTTGACTCAACTCGTCCTGATGAAAAACGAGCCAACCAGCACAGGGACGGGATTAGCCGTCAGGCGAATCAACTCAAGAACTAATTCACCAAGCGGATTAAATTCATTCGAACCAATTTTACTTCCTCTTATCTTTTCATTGTAATAAGAAAATATTCTTGTAATATTCAATCATCCAGATAAAAATAGTTTTTTGTTAAATTATTCAGTCAAGAGCTAACATTGACAAAAAAATTAACTTCATTCAAGAGAAATAATCTTTGACCGAGAAAATTTTTTTTTTTTTTTTTTTTTTTTCATTTCTTTATGTTGAATCAAACAAAAAAAAATTCTTAAAAAGAAGAAAAAGAACTGGAAAATAATTAAAAAAAAAAAATTTTATTTTTTATTTTTAGAAAAATTAAATACCAAAAAATTTTAATAAAATTTCTCTAAATAAATTTAGAAATTTCAAAATGTTTCTTTCATTTTACATGTGAAAATAAAAAAAAAGAATTTTTTTTCCGATTTTTACAAAAATTATTCAAGGTGAAAAATTTCAATTTTTTTTATTTTTCATGAACTTTAAAGACAAAAAGTGAATATCAAAAAATTCTACAATTTCCAAAAATTTTTAATAAAATGATCCATCAAGGAAATAACAAGATGACACAGGATATCATCCCAGATTACACTGAGTATAATCCAGATATCACGCAGTATAATCTGGATTATACTAGCTACTATCTGGATTATACTCATTGTAATCTGGATTGTACTAGCTACTATTTGGATTATACTCGTTGTAATCTGGATTATATTAATTATAATCTGGATTATACTAGCTACGATCTGAATTATACTCATTATAATATAGATTATACAAGATACTATCTGAATTATACTAGCTACTATCTGGATCATACTCATTGTAATCTAGATTATACTAGTTACTATCTGAAAATTTTTTTTACTCAGTATAATCTGGGATGATATCCAGTGTCATCAAAAATTTATTAGTTCAAGAATTTTTCTGCATGTTTAAATACAAAAATGACTTTTTTGATTCAAGATATTTTCTCAATTGAATCAAAATAAAAAAAAAAAAAAAAAAATTATCCACATATTTTTTTGTTTGAGTATAGTGAAGAATACATATATGTGAGGTGAATTAAAATACAGACATTTGGTGAAGGACGATGACTCATTGGAAGGTAAATGCGAATAGAATAGAGCACACGTGTAAGCATGAATGAGAAGATGAGTGGCAATGGCGCGGAAATAGCAACTATACGGCACTGTACTGACAAACCGCAGATACAGCGGAGTTGCCGATACACATACATTTAAATTCATCATGTGTGTGATGCGAGCGAATAGAAAGAGCGAACGTGAACGCCGAGAATGGGACGGCAAAGGCATGAGAGAACGATATATAGATAGATGGACGGATGGATGGATAGATAGATGGATAGATGGATAGATGGATAGATGGGCGGATGGACAATACATCCGAGTGAGTTTTAAGTGAATAGAACAAGAACATAGGGGTTAGCTGTTGTACTCACTGAGTAGAGGGGAATGAAACAAATCGTTGTATTGAGTTAGTGAAGCAAACCAAAGAGGACGCGAGCCACTGTTGATAGAGACGTGAGGCAGACGATAATTACTACTTCGTTAATCTAATCTAGTCTACTAGAGCAATAACACTTGATGAAAATAATCAACGTTATTTTATCGCAAATGCTAATCCTACAGATCTACTCTTATACTTTTTTTTTCCTGTCAATTTTTTTCTTTCTGGTTTTCTCTTTCTTTTAAGTAAACACACGCATATGTACATAATTAGTAATTGCATAAACTTATTTTATTTATCTTTGTGATTTATCATGATATAATTGACGTTTTTAGTAAGATTTAAAAAATTTAACTACTACTTTGATTAAATTATGGTAAAGTCATGTTAATGATTATGTAGTCACTTAGAAAGTTTTAGTCAAAAGGGATAAAGCTGCGGTTTTATGCATGAGAGGTCATCTACTGTATGAGCGAAAAAATTTTTACGTGATTTGTGTATGTAAATTAGATATGTTAAATGATCGTAAGAAAGTCAAATAGACTTTTTTTTTTTTTTTTTATTTTATCGACAATCGTTTTAAATGCTAAATATAAATTTATAAGTTATAATTATTCAGGGAATTGATAAGAGTCATTTGATACTTGATTTTATCGGATACGATATAATTTGATAGACATTAATATGATTGAATTTAAATAAAAAATTTTGTCAAGTGGTTTGGTTTTTGCTCTTTAATATTTTGACGTTTAAAAATAAAGAGTTTAATATTTTTGCTATAAAAAAAATTGAAATTTTTAGAAAGCCGCTTTTTATTTTGAGCCTAGAAAGAAACTTGCTTGGAAATTTTGATTTCAAATCAGATTAAAAAATCATACGTAAATTTATCTGATCTTCAATAAATGTCCTACAAAAAAATAATTTAGTAGCTAGTATAATCTAGATTATACTGAGTGATATCTGGATTATACTCATTGTAATCTTCCATTCCTCCCAGTAAAATCTCAGATTATACCGGACTCTGATTATACTGGATACTATATGAGATTGTATCTTTTATAATCTTGGATTATACTCAGTATAATCTTGGATTATATTCAGTATAATCTTGGATTATATTTAGTATAATCTTGGATTATACTAGCTACTATCTGAAATTTTTTTTTTCACTACAGATGTCACTGAGTATAATATGAAATGTTTCTCAGTGTAATCTTGTTCTTTCCGTGTACAAGGAAGTATAATTGATTTAAGAAATAGTTTTGTCGTAAACATAAAATGACTTTAATGTTAGTGAATTGGCAGAATGTAATTTCCATTTACACGACACCAACCAGTGTTTAATACTTAACAAACACCGTGTAATGCAATAGTATTAAATATAGAGTACAGTAGTTGGACGTAACACTTACTATTACTAGTATCCAATTCTTATAGAATATAAAGACGATGTTGTCTGTTGTAAAGCTTTTGATGTTAAAAGATACAGCTTGAAGATACATATACACACTATAAGATGTTACTATGCCATAAGAAATAGCATTGAGCTGCTGGATCTTAGCTCGTAACACCACCTCGTAACTGTAAAACCCGTTCCACGACTACCATGATTATATTAGGAAACTTAGTATACATGGATATAAACCAGCGTTCTACACTTGACTTAAAATTTATTAATACCCAAATTAATAAATATAGTTTTCGATGGAAAAAAAAATTAGTGTTTAACAATAGATCAGTTTAAATTCGGCCAATGGTTACAAGATTACGAATGACGGTTAAAGACCTTCATAATTAAATCCAAACAAACTCTTCTAATAATATTAACAGTCAAAGTGGCCGGATTGAAGGCCAGTTGACGAGCATGTCTATCTTATTCTCCTCTCATCACCCTCCTGGCTATATGCTAGTAATTTCAAGAACTTAAACTTGCGCAATTAGTTGACAAATAGTTTTTAATAGTATTCAAACATATGTACTCAGGAAATCTGACCAAGGCAATTTAGCAATAATCATTTTTAAAACAATCAAATAAATATTCAAAGATCATTTTTAAGGTAGTAGCAAGCATACTTCACAATGTCAAACCCCATCCGAGAACGAAGTACAAAAAAATCAAAGATACATAGGTAAAGTACATTACTTTTCTTTGGTATCTAAGTTATACCATCTAAAGTCGTCCATCCACGGTAAGTCTCCTTATGTCCTATGTTTTCGAAAAAAAAGGGTCGGCACGTCGGCAAAGCATGCTATGCAAACCATGGAAAAAATAGAAAATACGCAAAGACATAAGATAAGAGTAAAGCGGAAAATACTTTGATAAAAGATTCAAATATTTTTTTTAATTTTTTAGTTGTATAGATATTAAATTTTTACATAAGCTGATATTGCTTAGTTATTTTTTTATTGAAGCGAATTTTAATTTGTCTTTTTACTTTATTTTTAATGTAATAAAGTAACATTGTTTGAAAATATAATTTTATGGAAAAAATTTAATATAGTCAAAATTAAACTTGATTTTTTGTCAAATAAAGTTTTTTATTTGAAAAATTGATAACTTTAATTGATTGAATTGAATTAACAGATAAGGCGATTACATATTAAAATTTATTTCGGTCTGAATGAGCAAACTTTCGTAACCCTTTAAATGAATTGAAATTTGAACTTTGCTAAAATATAAATATGTGTCGTGAATCGTGTTAATGTACACTGAGAGAAAAAAAAAATAAGCAATCTTGTGATGAAAAATTAATTTTTTGAAAATTTTGAATAATTTTATTTCTTAGCTTGGAAAAAAAATAATTTGTATATATGTAAACCTCTCATAACTTTTGAACGGCTTGGTCGATTTGATCGCGGTTGGTGTCATTTGAAAGGGCTTGATCAAACTTAGATTTTAAATACAATTTGGACCGATTCCGACCGGTAGATTTTGAGGAATCTTAAAAAAACTACGAAAAAAAATTTTTTCAAATCAAGTTTTTTTTTAATAAATTTTAAACGGCTCGATCGATCAATTCCAAAAACTAATCAGCTCTTAACATCAAAAAACCACGTCGATCGCCACCAAGCCGGTCAAAATCGGTTGATTCGTTCGTGAGTTATCGTTGAGGAAAGAAATCGAATAAAAGCGTTTTTTTTCGAATTACACCGAAACTTCCGGTCTTATCAATTTGTGTTTAAAAATGTATAGTAGAATTTGAAAAAATTGCGTCGAATGCCGCCAACCGCGTGAAAATCGGTTCATTCATTCAAAAGTTATTGCGGTTTGAAAATTCAAAAAATAGTGTTTTATTAAACTTCTATCAGACTTTTGAGCTCGAAGAACTCAAAACTACATCAAAATTATATTTTTGAGCTCTTTGAGCTCAAAAACGTAATAAGCGCAATTTTGAGCGCTTAATTACGAAAGTAGCGGGAAGTTGCAGGGATGGCCTTCAGGGTCAACTGTTTTCCTAATTTTTTTATCTGTGTAGAGTCAAAAAAACCAGGTTCGATTCCTCGTTCGGTATTGTCCCATAATTTTTCAAAAATGATCTTTACTCTCAACAAATAAAAACAAATGCTTCATAAAATATAATTTAAAGTGTAAAATTTGTCATCTGTAACAATAATGATAATGATAATAATAATTCACTCTATAATATTTACACTATAACTTCAATAACAATCGGTCGACTGTTTGAAAAAAAAAATTTGACTTTTTTATTAAAAATAAGGGGAATAGAATGATATTATAAAGTGTTTTATTACAAAGTATAAAAATATACGAGGGATGAAAATAAATTTTAAGTAAAATAAAAAATAATATTATTCAAGTATCTATAAGATACGCCCTTTGACATTGATTTGGCAGGGTAAAATTGCCTTGATAATTTATATAGACATGAGATAGCTATGTTGATATTATGTCAGTGGACACGAGAGAGATAAAAGTTGCGTCAGCGTTTATGTTTTAGTTTTACAGAAGAAGCGAACCGTGTAACACACGCGTATTTACAAATAGATCTAACACACAACACTGTGTGTGTGTTCACTAACACAACTCCAGAGAAATATAAAGAGGGTTCTCGATAGCCAGGTGGTTAGACCTCTTTTTTTCGCTTTAGTTTCTCTAGCACCCCAGACCCCACTCAACTTACTGCCGGCTCCTGTCTCATATGTATATAAATGCATTCTCCCTTTTATTGAATTGATACAAAGAGGGTTGCAAATAAACTGCACGATAAATTTTTTGATAGCTCATGATTACGCATAAATTTTATGGATATTAAATTAAATAAAATATTTACTATTTTTGTTTAAATAACTATGTAAATATTATTAACACTGTAGACAGAAGGAAATAAACGTTTAAATATTGTGAAGTAAAAATGAGCATTTTGACTTAAAATATATTTAATCAAAGATGTGGTGTTTTGTTTTTAGATTTACATTTTTTTTTGTGCAAAAATACCGATAAATATTTAAACGGCAATGTTTATTTTTCAAACAAAATTTTGGTTTTAAAAATTATGCAAATTTTACTTTTTTTTTTTTAAATTTATTATTCAAAGGCTGAAATTTAATTAAACTTTTAGTAAGAATATCTTTCATTTCAAGATTATCTAAATTATAAAAAAAAAAAAAAAAAGCGCTATTGATAGTAGCTAGTATAATCCAGATTACAATGAGTATAATCCAGATTGTAGCTAGTATAATCTAGATTATAATGAGTATAATCCAGATTATATGGAGTATAATCCACATTACAATGAGTATAATCCAGATATCACCCAGTATTATCTGGATTATAATAGCTACTATCTGTAAATTTTTTTTTTACCACAGATATCACTGAGTATAATCTGGGATGATATACTGTGTTGTCTTGTTCTTTCCGTGTAATTAAAGAAAAAAAAATTTTTTAGACTATCAAATTTTAAAACATGAAATTTTTTGATTAAGATTTCTTTACTTGAATCAAGTAATTTTTTTTTATCAATTTAAAAATGTCTAAAAATAAATTTATAACCTTTGTAAAATTATTATATTCTTTCTAAGCAGTAAGCGATTTTTTTAAACTGTTTGAAAAATTTACAGTTCTAAAGTATTAATTAAAATTTCATGTATGACAAAAGAAGAATGTAGAAAAGAAAAAAGAAAAATATAAATAAGCGAGTAAGTCCAACAGAGTTTATTTAAGCCAGCGTTTTTGGCACCGTCTACGGCAAATAGGAAACTACGAAACGAATTATAAGTAAAAGAGAAAGCAGGAAAACTTATGAGTCCTAAGTGGTGTAGAGAATTGCAAAGGAGAGATCAAACAAGAAAAAAAGAAAAAGAATGAATTAGTGGCATCTCTTTTGGTGTACTGCTGTTTTTTCTTCGTCTTATATCTTATTCAACCTGACTCTATTTATATCGTTAAAGGCGGCTTAATGACTCTTGAGAACTGTCAGAACGAGTGAGATATGATTCCGGGGTGTCATCAGTACACATTCAATAAAAAATACTAGGCATTTAAATTTAAAAAATCGAATGAAAAATTTACTTTGTAAAAATTGTTTTTAAATTACTATTAAAAAAAAATATTAACTTTCTTGATAAGCACATGTACACGAAAGTTGATTTTTTTTTAATGATTGCAATTATAGGTAATCGTTTTTCTAAAGACTAATTAAGTTAATAGGTTTCTGATAAGATAACAAACACTAAAAAAAATAATTGAATTTTTATAGAAAACATCAAGCTGAAATTTTGTTGAGAACATCTGATCAGATAGTGAGAATTAGTCATTCAAAATAATAAATCCGTAAGTGCAAGAGACAGTTGTCAGAGATTTAATGCTAGCCTACAGATCATTTGCAGTTATTTATCTGTCGCTCGTGTCGTGGACATATTGCAAATAGAATATAATAAAATGAGAGTTTAATACTTTGTGAATATAGGAGTAAGATGAAAAGTAAACACGTTTTATTTGAGATTCTATTTTATCTGGGTGTATAAAGTGTATAATACGTCAATTGTTACAGCCAGAACCAACGATAACGCCCGGCCGATCGAAATTTATGTTCCCTATGCATGCCAGTCCATGCGAAATTATATTCATTGATCAATTGTCAAGATAACGCAGACGAGAAATTGTCCAATATATTTTTTTTATCCTTAGTGATTAATTCTATTCATACTGCACTAAAAGCGGTTTTTTGTTTAAAAACGTTCACTCAATAGTAGATATAAATTTATAAATTACACATAAAAAACAAATTTCTTCCACCAAGAAAATTTTAAGAAAAATCAAAATTATTTTGGAGCCAGAAGAAATTTTCTTGGCTCAGAAAATTTACACTCCCGTTAAGAATTTTTGTTTTACATGTAGTTTTGATAAGTTTAATTAATAAATAATCTTTTCTCAAAAATTGAAAATTTTTATTAATTTAAAAATATAATATTTATCTTTTTTTTTTTTCTAACACAGTAAAAAATTTTTTATCAATGCGTCAAAAAACTTTTAACACTTTTTTGTGTTAATTTAACACAATAAATGTTTGATTTACATATGAAAGTGTAAAATATTCAACACAAAATTTTTTTAGTTTTGATAAGTTTAAATATACAGTGATCGTCCCTCGAAAATTGAAAATTGGTTATCGATTATTTCAAAAAGTTATTAACGATTGAAAACTAGATTTTTAACATACAATCTTATTGCAGATCAGGGTTTTTAAATTTAAAATTAAAATATTTATATTATCAAAGAAGATATCTTAATAGATCATTTTTGAAAAAATTATCTGATTCATGCAGTTTTTATAAATGCATCAAAAAGATAGTGTTGACGAATGTTTGAATTAATTATTTATTATTTTACTTGGTATGATTAAAATTATTTTGGTTCATTTTTGACCGTATTGAAAACAAGCACCTGATTAAAGATGATTACTTGGTGAGAAATGACAGATTTGTCGAATTTAACAAACTAGAATTCAAATTTGCGCGCGCATGAATTTAGAGCTTGCATATATTTTTATATATATTTGACCAATCACGTTACGAATAGTTTGCTTACATGATATATTTTCATATTTTGAATCTACATTATAAAAGTGGATAAAGATGAACGCCCAATCAATGACTCATTTATATTTATTGATTTTTTTAAATAGATTTTCAGGTAAAAAAAAAAATTATAAATCAATCTAAGATTATTGATATTCTTTAAAATTTTTCTCAAGACCCCAATAAATTTTATAAAAAGTTCGAATTCATTAAACTCTCGCATAGCGCATGAACGTCCTTAAAATTACATTTGCGTGTACAAACTATTTTTATGTTCCATCCAAATTCATTATAAAAAATTATTTTTCATTTCAGTTAAGTCTATTGAAATCGTTGAATGTTAGTGCACTTTTTATTTCACTAATTGCTTTAAATAAATTAAATCCTCATTATTAAGTTACATAAAACAAAAAATATAACACGTTTTACATTTGCGATCAATGACTTGCGAAATTAATTCACTGACTTTTGATAAAACGATAATTTGCTTTCTAAATAAACTGTCAAGCGATCAAAAATCAAATTTAATGTCCGATGCAAAATTAAAAATTGATATATTTCAAATTTATCCGATTAAGAAATTGTAAAATTTAATTTGAACAATTAAACCTACTTAAAATTGGTTTTTTATATTTTTTTAACAAATAACAAATGAGCCGCCTTAAAATTTTTATCACTCCAATTTTTCTTTAGTATCTTAATTTTTTAAATGTTGAAATAATTATAATTTTAATTCTGATTTAAATTTACTTTTACTTCACAATCTTTTTCTTTAATTTTAATTTGATTATTAATAATATTTTACACGGAAAAAATTCATTTAAAAAAATCGGCAATGCGAAATAAATTTGTTGAAAATTATATACAATTTTATTTCTTAGCTGAAGAAATAAATATTTTTTTCACAGTAACTTTCTCGTTAAAAATCTTTTTTTGGCATAAAATAATTTTAGATTAGCAAGTTGCGAATTTTCATCAAAAGATTTTTTTTTAAATCTAGAAAACTTTTCTTCAAAAAAAAAAATTACACAAAAATGTGATAAAATTTTTTAATTCAACTAAGAAATAAAATTTTTCAACAAATCAATTTTTTGCTTAAAATATTTAAGTAAAAAGTCACTTAACCATTTTAAAATTTTTTTTCCAAAAAATTATTTTTAAAAAATTGCATTTTTTATTTTTTAAAATTTCTACAATTTTTTTTTTTTACTTTTTTTGCCATAATTTATTTGTTAAAAAAAATTATCAAATATCTGCTAAATTAATTTTCATTTTTTGCCATGGAAATTAACTTAGCAGACAGTTGATTATTTTAAGAATTTTTGTAACAAATAAATTATGGCATAAAAATTGATATTTAAACATTTTAAAAAACTACAAATGCAATTTTTTTAAAATAATTTTTATTAGCAAATTTATTTGTTAAAAAAAATTAAAAAATTGTCAAGTGACAGTTAACTTTAATTTAATTTTTTTGCCACAATAACACCAATTTTTTTTTTTTTTTTTAATTTCTTCCTTTTAATGTAATTAACAAATAAATAAATAAAAAATTTAACAGATGAACTATTTAATTAAATTTACTGTAAAATAAAAAAATAAAAGTCAATGTATTATTTTCCTGAGAAAATCTAAACTTTTATGTAAAAGTAACTCACTCATATTTTATTCGGACATGAAAACACAATAGCGTATAATCACCTGCAGTAAAAGTAAATTTAAAATATATGCAAATAAAACGAACGTATATTTTATAATTTAAAGCCTCATTTGTACTTGAAAACAAGTTGTTTATACAAAACAACTAAACGCTAAACTATATTTATTCTGTTTAGAAAATTAAATGTATTCTTTGGTGAAACAATAGCCACAGCTGATGTTGTCATCGTCGAGATTACGAAATGTGTTTGATCTCACGCGAAATACAGCCACGCGTCAGTGTCAAAAATAATAGAGTATTAAAAACTCAGCGATAAAAAATTAAAATCGTTTTGCGGGTGAAAAATAAAAAAAAGGTAAATTAAACTCACTCCAAAAATAATGCACAGTATCCATCCAAGTCGCGGAGAATTCGGGCTTTCCTGCGCGTGACGCGATAGGAGGCCACGGTTAAAAAGTTCGTTGGGGAGCGGCGAAAAACGCGCGCGTCCCAGCTGCTTTTGAGCGCGCGAAGATATTAGTCAGTTAATCACACTATTTTATTTTATAATTCAATAGTATTAATAATAAATAATACTGAAGTTTTTTTAAGAATTAATTACAATAAAAATTTTCACTTGTAATTTTTTTTAATTTTCACATGTGAAACTTTTTTTAATAATTTAATTTCTATAATTTTTTTAATTTTTAATTTTTTAAATTATAATTTTAATTTCTACAACTTCAGTGTTATTAATTATTAATTAATAATAATTAATCGCTGAATAAAAAACACCTCACTCTGACACTTGAAAAAAATCACTGAAAAATCTCGACCGGATCCAAGTTAATTTCACTTAATTATTTCTATAAATTCAACAGTTTTCCGCATTAATTAAATATAATAATTATTTTATGAAGTAAAACGAATAATTAAAAAATTAAACATATCAAAATAAATTCACTCACAAAAATAAATTTAGTCACGTTCGATTTTAGCACATGAATAAAATTTGCACTTGATTTAAAAACAAAAAAAAAACTTTTTGATTAAGATTTAAAAAAAAAAAAAAAAAACTGAATATATATATAGAAAAAAAAAAAGTGTTAATAAACACCGTCTTATAATTATCCGTCGGACACTTAAAAAAACAAGGCTTGCGATAGGACACTATGGCGATGTTGTTTACTGACAGTAAAGACTCTCTCTTTCCCTCTAAAATTCGCCTTCCTTTCTTTATCTCCCTCTCAAGCAGAATAAGAACGATATAGCCGGGTATACCATGCCGTGTTACTCGTACTCGTGTGTTGAGTGTTATGTGCTTATACCCTTTCCCTGTTGACCGCGAGCGCGCGCTAACCCGCTCACTCCCTCTCGCACAACTGCCCACGTTATGTGTGGGCTTGGAACAACTCCCTCTACTCTGCTCTCTCTTCTATCCGCCGAGTGTTTGTCTCGCTTGCTCTTAGCCGCCGTTTTCCACCACGCCACCGGATCAATAATTCACCATATATTATCCAAGTAACGGACGCGAGGAAGAAAACCGCGAGTCGAGATGAGTGTCGCACTGTGGATCAGTCGTACCTGACAATATTTACAAAAAAAAAAATTTAATTTAAATGACATTTGTAAATTTTAATTTTTTAAATTAAAATTTATAAAAACACTGAGACACTGAGAAAATAATTTATCACACAGTATAATCGCAACAACAAAAACGGCAGCGCGACGGTTAATCAACAGAGCTGAGTTACATCTAAGAGCCGGGTACGGGTACTCACTTGGATTACCGTTTAGCTGGATTTACTCGCTTTATTCGCGCAGACCAACCCACACGTTCACGAGTAACACGGATCACCAAACAACCAACAATTTTTATTTAATTATCTAAAAAAAATTATTTTATTCGCTCACCTTGATTTTTTATTTTTTAAAAAAACTTCACTTAAAAAAAAAATAATTATTATTTTTTTTTTTAATTAATTCGGTGAATCATTGCCTATATATTAAAACAGGAAGTAAAATGTGAAATAATAAAAAATAATAATAATTAATATATAATAAAATAAAAATAAATACCAGGAATAAAAATCGGCGATCGCGTTACTGTGCTTCTATTTGCTGCCACGGTACAACGTTCACATACACAATAATTTTGTTATTATTATTATTATTATTATTATTATTAGTATTATTATTTATCTATAAAGTAAAAAGTAATAAACAATAAATGTAAATATGTGAAAATAATAACTCGCGTGAGTGTTTAGTACTTACCACAAGACGAGATGACGTGATAAGCAGGCCGGTTTTAACAAAATTCAGACAGTATTCGGTCCGTAAATATGAGGAGTTACTCTGTTTTTGGTATGCCAGGAATGGCACAAAGAATCTAGACAACGCACAGGGCTGGTGCGCACCCGGTTTGCGCACACGCTGACACCGAGCGGCCGCGGGAGAAACCAGAATCCGAGACCGGCCGAAGTTTAGCGTAACCGGCCGATAAAAACTCTCCGTTACCCCGATACCTCCTACTAGAGTTAAAATCTGTACCACGTGATGGTTATCCCCCACTTAAAAGGTTTAATAAACGGTCAGTCGCAGCATGCACATATGAGAAACCGGCTGACTGTTACGGGCAACTCGCAACTCTATACTCTTGACTCAGTACACAAACTTTATAATACTCTATATTCTATACGTATACCTATAACACGGGTTTTGTTGTCTGTACTCTTACCAACAAGTAAAACAGCCAGTGGCTTTCATCGTTTTGTTTCGATCAAGCACTTGTCGATTTTCATTTTCATTCAGGTTCTTTTTTTTTTTTTTTTTATTTATACATTTATTAATATTTATTACTCGGGTTTATTATATTATGTTTATTTTCAGGTAGGTAGTTCCAAATAACGGACAACAGTTTTTATTTTTTATCCCCTAGTAAATAGTTTTTCTAAGAATTTTGATAATAAAAAACTAATTTTTGATTTTTTTATTTTTCAGCGCCAGGATTTAGAAAATGTTCCTGTAATTCTCACCAAAATATTCGACAATTATTAATTAGACATTGCTAGTCAAAATGGTAATTAAGCAGCAGGTAGACGATTCATGAAAAATTATAATTTTTAGTTTAAGGGGGGCGATACATGTAAACGCCTTAATTTTTACCATTTTCTGAGGATTTTTTTAACTCGGAAAGAATGAATTAATCTTTTTCAAATTTTTTAGGGTTATTTATTATGATACTGAAGTTAGCGGTCAGCTGTCAATTTAAAAAATTTTTTTAACAAATCAATTACAATAAAAAAAAACTTCTATAAATTTTCACGTGTAATTTTTATTAATTTTCACACGTGGAACTTTTTAATTAATTTTTTTAATAATAATTTAACTGTTATAAAATTATAAAAAAATTTTTAATGTCTGTCAACTTCAGTGTTATTATTTATTATGACACTGAAGTTAGCAGGCGTCAGAAAATTTTTTATTAATTAAATTACAACTAAAAAAATATTTATAAAAAATTACACTTATATAGTTTTTCAAGTTTTTTACAGGTGAAATTTTTTTTTAATTATTTAATTGAAATTTTTTCAATAAAAAAATTTTTTAAATTTTGAAATGTCGGCTAATTTCATTTTCATTATTTATTATGACACTGAAGTTGACAGATATTAAAAATTATTTTAGAATTTTATAGCAATTAAATTATTATAAAAAAAAATTTAATTTAAAAGTTTCACATGCGAAATTTAATTAAAATTACAAGTGAAAATTTTTAAATGCATTTTTTTATTGTAATTGATTTGTTTAAAAAATTTTTAAAATTAACAGCTGACGGCTAATTTTAGTATTTTTATATATTATATATTGAAGTACAGAATTTTTTTTTTTTTTTTTTCAAAATGGCTGCCGTAAAAATGAATCTGCCGAGACCCTCGGAAAAAAACATCACTTCTCGAACGGTGATTGGAAGTTAAAAAAATTAGTTTGTACGTGTTCATAAAACATATATCTTCTAGTTAAACCGATAAAAAAATCAAAAAAGTTAAAAAATCGTAAATTGGTACACCTCAAAAAAAAAGTTCGATTTTTTAGATCGTTTTTTAGCAAAAAAGATTAATTTTTGAAAATTTTTTTGGAATGTTCGAGGCTTAACTAGCAGCTATTACTGTAAAGTAGACGTGTAAAAAATTTCATTGGAATCGGTTAAAAACTTTTTGAGTTATTCGGCCCGCAAATTTCAAAACAGTCGTTTCGAAAAAAACGCGCTTAAAGTTTTGACACATGCTTCAGCTTCGAGTTAAGGCGAAGCACTTAAATGAGTTTTTAATATATAAATAATGACAATTTTGTTTTGAAAATTAACAGGTATATTTTTGAGTTGATATTCTAACAATTTATAAAAAAAAAAAAATCCATTTTAACAAAGAAAAATTTCTTGGTTCAAGAAAATTTTCGGTGTCTGAAGAAAGACCGAATTAAAATTTTTTTTGAAATTCTATTCTTAGTAGAAGTAATTTTTTTTTAATTCAAATTATCCTAAATACTTGATACAATAAATTTTTATATTTGATCAAGATTTTTGAATACTTTAAGGAAACAACGCGACCTATTTCAGCTAATAAAAAAATTTTCATTTGAGAAAATTTTTCTCTTGAATATTTGATACCCATTTTATATTATTTTAGCGTGCAATTATAGATATTGAATGAAAAAAAATGATTCAATATTATTTGATCTTCCAATTTGTCATTTTAGTCAATAAAAATTTACTTCTATCAAGATATTTAATTTTTTGGAGCAAATAAATAAATAAAATTTCTTGGTCCGAAAAATTCTAAAATTTTTTAGTTAATTTCGAAAAAAATTTTTGTTTATTATCGTTAAAATATTCTTAGCTCTAGAAAAAACATAAAAAGATTAAATTAAAATTTTTGTCTTTCTAAAAAAATTTCTTGATTCAAATAAATTTTTTTTTTTTTTTTTTTTAATTTGTTATATATGGCTTCAAAATTTTATGATCTTTTAAAAAGTCAATACCGTTATCTTCGAACGAATAAATCCCCACTTTCCGCAATTTTCAGTGCAATGGAAAAGATAGTTATCACAAAGAAAGTTAAAAGATGAAAGAGTAAGTTTAAGTGTGCTTAACGGATCTAGGATGTTAGGAAGGATCAGCTAACACAGTACAGGCACAAGAATAACTGACCTACTGGAGAAGCGGTTATCTTTATTCTGTCCAGAACACGATTCTTCCCTGTACTATGTATTTTAGTCTTCCTTTAAAATTACAAAGAAAAAAAGGAAACTGGCCTTCATAAAATTTCACTTGTCCTTTTAAATAGTTAAAATGCTATGTTAAATTTCCATTCATAGGGAAAAACATGTCTTGATCCAACAATCCACCTGAAAAAAATTTTTTTAACAATAACAAAATTCATTTACCTTGCTTGCGTGACGGATTATGTTTATTACTAGAATATACAATTGCTTAGTATGTATTCTCACGTTGACTTTGTCTTACACGAAAAAAAGTAAACTGTAATAAATAACAGTCGATTTATAATAAGTAATGATCAACTGCTAAAAATTACCACTTCAAACAGTAAAATCATGATTTTACTATTCACATTGTAAAATTGTAATATTTACAATTTACTCTTTACATGGAAGAAAATACTATTTCAAACAGTAATATTCGCCATGTAAATGTCTAAAATGTTTAAGTATAATAATTAACAATTCAGACTTTAATATTTATCATTTCGTACCTAAAAAATGATGTTATGATATGTAAAAAGTATAGAATAAAGTTAGTAAATTTCTAATACAAGCAACGTC
The DNA here is from genome assembly GCF_013202065.1 of Cotesia typhae. Classification (NCBI taxonomy): domain Eukaryota; kingdom Metazoa; phylum Arthropoda; class Insecta; order Hymenoptera; family Braconidae; genus Cotesia; species Cotesia typhae. Next base: position 1,505,936 of record NW_027423761.1, read on the forward strand.
AATATTTACAAAGTAAAATGGTAAATTTTAAACGCAACGCTAAAAATCAAACTGTAATTATTGACTTGCTTAGACTGGTAAAATGTATATTTTAAAAGTATAATTTTTACTGTTTGAAATATTAAATTCTCCCAGAGTGAGACCCCCTTCTCTTTCATCTGAGTTCTCCTTCGCTTCATAATATGGACTATATATTGAAATGGCAATTTTTACTGTTTGAAACTTTAATTTTTAAAGATAAAAGAGTCGTTATTTACTATAGTGACAACTACTAATTACTTATTTTGGATATTAAATTATAAATTGTAGCTTTTATACTTTCTACATTAAGTTCTGTAATATTTATATTTTTGGCACCCCGATGTCCGCTTTACTGTTTGAAACTATAAAAACTAACCGGAATCCGAGTGAATATTACAGTTTACTTTTTTCCGTGTAAGTTTTCAAATGCAATGCGGTAAAAAAATAATTTAATAATTTAATAACGATATAAATTAAAATTACTATTAAAATGTAATTATTCAATTGATAAAATTTTTTGGTGTAAATGTAAGAAGACGTCAAAGCTATATTATTTACCCAATTCGCCGACAAATTGAGGTCCGAGAATGGTGGTCCTGATTACCTAGCATGGTATTACTTAATTAAAGTACCAACTACAGCCCCGTAGAGGGACTAGACCTTCCTTTTATTTCTATCTATTTAAACAGAGAATGAACAAGCAACCCTTGTATATGCATGTTATGTACACGACCCTTCGGCAAAATTAAATCGTTAGTTTAATTGCAATTTCACGTACACGCATCAGTGATATTTAACAGTTATCTCTAGCTGTTTACATGCTATATGTCATTGTAAAACTTTTTATATTTTATTCTATTGCTGCTTGAAATTTTTAAGCTTAAACCTTATTAAAATCATTAAAATACTGCTTCTAAAAGTAGCAAGATTGTAAAAGCTATTTCAAATTCTGCAAAGAGATATTAATTGTGGATAATTTAATTACTCTAGGCAGATATTAATATAATCGTAATAATTAAAATTTGAAAATTTATCATTAAATACTTTATTTGTTTTTACAAAATGTTTTTTTTTTTTTTTTTTTTAAAGAAAATCTTCTGTTTCCAAAGCTGGTAATATAGGTTTCAGATTTAGTATCAATTTTTTCTAATCATTTTATTTAATTAACGATCATAAAAAAAAAACAATTATATAAATATAAAAAGGATATAAATTATATAAATTAGGATGACGGTTGACCCTAAAGGCCATCCCTGCAACTTTCCACTCATTTTGTGAAGCGCTCAAAATTGCGCTTAATACGTTTTTGAGCTCTTCGAGCTCAAAAATATAATTTTGATGTAGTTTTGAGTTCTTCGAGCTCAAAAGTCTGATAGAAGTTTAATAAAACACTATTTTTTGAATTTTCAAACCGCAATAACTTTTGAATGAATAAATCGATTTTCACGCGGTTGGCGGCATTCGGCGCAGTTGTTCAAATTCTACGATACATTTTTAAACACAAATTGATAAGACTGGAAGTTTCGGTGTAATTCGAAAAAAACGCTTTTATTCGATTTCTTTCGTCAACGATAACTCACGAACGAATCAACCGATTTTAACCAGCTTGGTGGCGATCGACGTGGTTTTTTGATATTAAGAGCTGATTAGTTTTTGGAATTTATCGATCGAGCCGTTTAAAAGTTATTAAAAAAAAACTTGATTTGAAAAAATTTTTTTTCGTAGTTTTTTTAAAATTCCTCAAAATCTACCGCTCGGAATCGGTCAAAATTGTACTCAAAATCTAAATTTGGTCAAGCCCTTTCAAATGACACCAACCGCGATTAAATCGGCCAAGCCGTTCAAACGTTATGAGAGGTTTACATACTGATGAAAACTCGAATTTTGGAAAACGCGGTAAAAACAATAACTTCCCAATTTTTGAAAATTTTCAATTTTTTAGCGGGAAGTTAAAAAGTTTTCTAGATTTATAAAAAAGCAATTTTGGATGAAATTTCGCAAGTTGTTTAGAGTAAAAGCTTCAAATATCGATCAGTTTATGCTCATTTTTTTCAAAATAAATTTCTTCTCTCAATGTAGATGGCTGATTATTATTCATTGTTTATTATTGCGCAATTATACTTATAAATGTCCAAATAAACTTGAATAAAATTCGTATCAACTTAGAATTTTTATTAAATAAAAAGTGAATTCAATAGATAGAAAAACATTTTTACAATAAGTCTGAAAATATTGCTGCAAACCAGCAAACTAATGGATCCGGAGCTTTCATGAATGAATGGAATAAAAAAAGGTGTAAAATAATGTCCCTGTCATGTAAATCTGTCTGGAGAGATAAATACAAAAGTCAATAAATAACAAGATTGAATTAGTTCTTTAAATAATTTTCATATACTTTCTCCGGATAGAGTATGTACTGGAGCTGGAACAGCAATAACAACATTAGCCGTTAGTTATTTACATTGAAATCCGTGAATAAGCCACTATATTTTCTGTTGCCATTTCCCATTATGCAATGTCGCGCTTTGCATTCAATAGAGTTTTCTCATAGCGTATACAATGAGATACATGTAACAGTGTAGGTTTATATATCAAGAAGCCTCGAGCCTCAAGCTAAGCGAGAAAGAGGGTACACGAGCAAGTTCATCGACACGAATATGAATATGATCAAGCAAACCGTATTTACCGTCTCTACTTAAACTACTCGAGCTTGAGCCATACCACCTGACTCTCTGACTCCTGACTCTAGCAAGAAATTTAGCAGAGTCGCGATAAACCTCGACCGACCTCGCCACGCTCATATTCCCTCACCTGACTATGCACGACCAACATTTATCCATCTACGAAGAAATTTACGAAAAACTTTGTTACTATTAATCAATTACGCCGCTAAACAATTGCAAAAGTTATTTTGCTTTCAAGATTTTCACTTTTGAAAACAATACGAAGAAATTTATTGTCATAAATATGTTAATTTGTTAACGAAATGAAATAAGTTAGCTGAATGATGAACAATTGGAATTATTTTCGTAGAATGGACTCGAAAGTATGTATAATATACTTAATTCAGTTTTAATTGGGCTGATGAAGCACTGAGTTCGGTGAGTTTACTATTGAATCGTGAATATTACGAGTAGTTTCTGGAATCCCGCTCTCAATAATCCCATTGGTTATTGCTTTTCCAACTTTGTGTCTGATATCCTTTATCAGTTTAATGTTTGACTAAATAGTACTATCTCACATGAGATTGATGGCAATGAAGGTAATAATGAATAACTAACCATTATAAGACTGCCGAGATTTACAAAAAAGTTTGGAAAATCCAAACTTTTGAGTGCACGCCTCATAATCACATTTTTCACATAAAAATAAGCAATAGTTTGAAAATACTAAAAAACACGCTTTTTATAGAAAACCGAACTAAAAAAATAGAAAATAAGTTTTAATAAATTTAAATTAAGAATAGTGTTAAAAATTTCAATAAATGTAATTAATAATAGTGTAAATAAAAAAAAAAATGTATTTTATTTTAAAAAAAGCGTGGGGTGCATGGGTCAATAGATATAAATATTCTATCGACAGATATGAGTAGAGTGATTATCATTTTTAGAATATCTTAAAAAGCACACCACGCTTTTTTTAAAATAAAATACATTTTTTTTTTTTATTTACACTATTATTAATTACATTTATTGAAATTTTTAACACTATTCTTAATTTAAATTTATTAAAACTTATTTTCTATTTTTTTAGTTCAGCTTTCTATAAAAAGCGTGTTTTTTAGTTTTTTTAAACTATTATTTATTTTCTACTTTTTAGTTTGGTTTATTTATAATAGCTTGTTTTTTTAATTTTAAACTATTATTTAGCAACTAACTCACCAGCATGCACTTTGTTAATATTAGATAAATCGTCTAAAGATAATGGTTGGAAAAATAAAATTTCTGCCTTATCGACTATAGATTAAAATTATGTAAATTAACAAAAATCTTATTTTGCAAATTGAAAAATGGAATAATTTTATCAAATTAGTGTATTGTCATCGGTCCTCGATAAATTTACAAAGTTTGAACGAAATCTGGCCGTTTAAAATGCGTCAAAATCGCGCCCAAAGAAGTCAGTTACAAGCATACAAACATACAAACATACAAATGAAGCTATTAAAAAGCGTGTAAAAATTGATAAAAACAGAAAACTCTGCTATGGTTTGATGGCGCCATAATTCTAACGTGAAGAAAAAAAATACTATTATAAAATGTATATGTAGACATTCAAATACACAGTCGTATCTTGGTTCTCACGAACGAATCAACCGATTCTGACTGAACCGATGACGATCGCCGATTCGATCAAAATAAGCGGCGTTCCAAAGAGTTTTATTGCCATCAAACTTTTGAACTCGAAGATTTTTAATGTGATTGAATGTGGTAGAACGATATCTTTGTAATATTCCTTTATTTTGACATAAAGTGCATCACACCTGTCCTTATATCGATGCGAAAATTGTCTTCTAGGTCAAAATAATAATAATCATAGCTTTCCGAATACACTGAGTACATCAGTCGATAGTTACCTGCAACGTTGTTCATTGCCTGTGGCTAGCAAGCAATAAAAAGCTTGCAGGCTTCAAGTTAGATGTTTAAATTTTACCTGTATTTGGTTTGCATTAAAAATTCACTTTTACGATCCAGTTTGTTAAGACGACAAAACGTCGTTGCCTAGGACGTGGCTAACCCAGTTACATTTGTTATTCCTGAGCAGGAAGACGTGCTTCAATCTTCGACGCACTGCAAAATTCTGTGTACTAACCAGTCATCTAAGTTTAAATAGTTTTGTTATGTGGGTGATGAGAGCTACTTTGTATTGTTGTCTCTTGTTTATCTGTAATGTTTCGTGTAATGATTTAAAAATTATAAAACAGACCGGAATTACTTCGCACCTTTATCGCGACGCGGTAAGTTTTTCAATACTTTCAATAATCAACAGTGATTAACGAATTTGTTTTCAACTTTAGAAAGAGTTGGCTGAAATGTGTTTTAAGAGTAATTCGAATCCAGTTGTTATCTCTGCGGATCTACTAAGCAAAGATTGGGATCCAGGTGGTAATTCGTGGGTTGTGATTGACCACAAATTCCAGAAACAGGCTACAGGCTTTAATTCAGCTTATCCAACATACGTACTCTCATTTGAGTCTATTGGTTACTTGAACGCAGCTATTAATCATTTTCGGATATCGACTGCATGGAGCATCAAGTCTCCATTTTTGATCGTTGAAAGAAAATCATCTTGTTTGAGTGCTGGAGAAGTATTGCAACTCATGTGGAAGCGGAATCTATTGGCCGTTTATTATCTGTGTAGTTATCAAGATACGACGATTAGTTTCACGTTAAATCCATTTGCAACCTACCCTCCAACACCATCGATTGTTTATTTCGAATTTAACGATAATGGAAAGAAATCGACCGTTTATGCCATGGTATATATTAAAGGTAAATTAATGATTTCGAATACTTGATTTGCTGTAACTTGAAAAAATTAAATCTAATATCTTACGGCTCTACATGGAAAAAAGTAAACTGTCGTAAATAATAGTTGATTTGTAATATAGTAATGATCAACTGCTAAAAATTACCATTTTGAGTTAAAATTAATTTAAAAATTTTTTTAAATAAGCAGTCTGCTCAATTCACCCTTATATTTTGTTTACAATGTTAGATTTTGTGCAAGTATTGTGATTGTTAACTCTAAGTAAACTGTAATATTTACTCGGATTCCGGTTAGTTTTTATAGTTTCAAACAGTAAAGCGGACATCGGGGTGCCAAAAATATAAATATTACAGAACTTAATGTAGAAAGTATAAAAGCTACAATTTATAATTTAATATCCAAAATAAGTAATTAGTAGTTGTCACTATAGTAAATAACGACTCTTTTATCTTTAAAAATTAAAGTTTCAAACAGTAAAAATTGCCATTTCAATATATAGTCCATATTATGAAGAGAAGGAGAACTCAGATGAAAGAGAAGGGGGTCTCACTCTGGGAGAATTTAATATTTCAAACAGTAAAAATTATACTTTTAAAATATACATTTTACCAGTCTAAGCAAGTCAATAATTACAGTTTGATTTTTAGCGTTGCGTTTAAAATTTACCATTTTACTTTGTAAATATTGACGTTGCTTGTATTAGAAATTTACTAACTTTATTCTATACTTTTTACATATCATAACATCATTTTTTAGGTACGAAATGATAAATATTAAAGTCTGAATTGTTAATTATTATACTTAAACATTTTAGACATTTACATGGCGAATATTACTGTTTGAAATAGTATTTTCTTCCATGTAAAGAGTAAATTGTAAATATTACAATTTTACAATGTGAATAGTAAAATCATGATTTTACTGTTTGAAGTGGTAATTTTTAGCAGTTGATCATTACTTATTATAAATCGACTGTTACTTATTACAGTTTACTTTTTTCCGTGTAGTAACAATATTGATAGCTTTTTTTTAGGATATTTCAAAAGTTACCTTTAATTCAAGCTTGAATATTGATAAAAGTTATAAAAAAGTAAATAATCCAGAATAACAAAAAAAAAAAGAAAAGAAAAGCAATATAGCAAATTAATAAAGTACGACGAGGCATGGCATGTTCATTGTCCGGCTTCACATATGAACCACATGAGTAATATTGCTGTGTATAACTTAGTGATGCCTCAACAATGGGACGGTTCAGTGCGGTGACTCCGGTGCATTTGATTATTGCATCGTTCGGTGTCCGGTAAAGATTGACGGAAATGCGGTCAAAGGATTGAATTTCGTAGATTTCTGGGTCTATTTGTGAACAATTTTGATTTAATTAATAAAATAAGTACACTGTGATAAATGATGAATAATTTGAAGAATTGAAAACACGGATAAAAGTAAAAGGACATAAATAAAAGTTTTACGATGGAGTTTGAGTATAAAACGACAAGAGGGTGGAAAAGAATGGCTGAAATAAGGGTGGTAGGAGAAAATTCCGTGCGTCGTTCAAGGCGGAGATTTACCTTGCGTGCCAAGTATTAAAATATCGCGTCGTCGCCTCGCGGATGGCGCATTCGAAAATTCCTCATGTACCTATAAGCGACGAACGATGAACGAGACGAGAACTACGACGAATTACGGATCAGGAGGATGAGGGTTGTGCAAAAGGGGTGAATTCGCACACGCCAGGAAGCTGGGCGGAATTGTGGGAGGATTTCACCTGCGAATATACCGTCAGGATTGTACGGGACACATTCCCAACGAATTCTTCTTATCGAACGGAATCTCCGAAACTCTATGGAAGATATTATTATTTAGATATTGCTATCAGGATGACATGATAATGTAGTTGGAGAAACTTTTGAATCCTTCAAATACCTTTTTCTTCAATAATTGCCAACAAAAATATGAATTATTAACATTTTTATTTATATTTACAGTTTTTTTTTCCTTTTTTCAACTGCACTAACAAAAAAAATATTTTTTAATATGTAATTGTTTTATTAAAAATTTTTTTTTTATTTTTTAGCTCAAGAAAAAAAAATTTTTTCAGTTACTTTCTTTTAAAAAAAACTTGCAAATTTTTGTTAAAAGTTTTTTTTTTCCTAAATCTAGAAAACTTTGAAAAAATTTTTATTTATTCAACTAAAAAGTAAAGTTGTTTAAAATTTTCAATAAAACAATTTTTTTTTTACAAATTGACTAATGTTTTCAAAATTCATTTGTTTTTCTCAATGTTTAGATGCAACTGTTTAGAATTTTTGCAATTGGAGAAAAAATTTTTTTTGAAAAAAATTAACATTTTTATGAATAGAAATTAATTAGTTAGGAATTTTCAACAATTTTATTTCTTAGCTGAAGGAAAAAAAATTCGTTAAATATTTAAAAATTTTCATTTTTTTGAACGAAATTTCTAATTGACTTTATTGATATATTTTTTTTTTGAAAAATAAATAAAAAAAAATGAACAATTTAAAAGAAAAAAAAAGTTGATTATCATAATTTTAAAAAACTTTAAAAATTAAAAAAAAATGTTCGTTTTTTTTATGAATTTTTTAAAAAAATATATAACAGAAACATCAAAAAAAGATAAAATAGAAATTTTATCCAAAAACATGAGAGCCAAAATTTTTTCCAATTTTTGAAGACCAAAAAGCTATTGAAATCTTTATTTTTTTTTCACAATATTAACTTCCCGCCAAAAAAATTGAAAATTTTCAAAAATTAGGAAGTTATTGTTTTTACCGCGTTTTCCAAAATTCGAGTTTTCATCAGTATGTAAACCTCTCATAACTTTTGAACAGCTCGGCCGATTTGATCTCGATTGGTGTCATTTGAAAGGGCTTGACCAAACTTAGATTTTCAATACAATTTGGACCGATTTCGACCGGTAGATATTGAGGAATTTTAAAAAAACTACGAAAAAAAATTTTTTCAGATCAAGTTTTTTTTTAATAACTTTTAAACGGCTCGATCGATCAATTCCAAAAACTAATCAGCTCTTAACATCGAAAAACCACGTCGATCGCCACCAAGCCGGTCAAAATCGGTTGATTCGTTCGTGAGTTATCGTTGACGAAAGAAATCGAATAAAAGCGTTTTTTTCGAATTACACCGAAACTTCCGGTCTTATCAATTTGTGTTTAAAAATGTATCATAGAATTTGAAAAACTGCGTCGAATGCCGCCAACCGCGTGAAAATCGGTTCATTCATTTAAAAGTTATTGCGGTTTGAAAATTCAAAAAATAGTGTTTTATTAAACTTGTATCAGACTTTTGAGCTCGGAGAGCTCAAAACTACATCAAAATTATATTTTTGAGCTCGAAGAGCTCAAAAACATAATAAGCGCAATTTTGAGCGGGAAGTTGCAGGGATGGCCTTCAGGGTCAACCGTTTTCCTGATTTTTTAAAATGAAAATTAACTTAGCAGATAGTTGATAATTTTAAGAATTTTTGTAACAAATAAATTATGGCAAAAAAAAATTTATAAAAAAAATTGACATTTAGAAATTTGAAAAAACTACAAATGCAATTTTTTAAAAATAATTTTTTGGAGCAAATTTATGTGTTAAAAAAAATTAAAAAATTGTCAAGTGACAGCTAACTTTAATGTCATTTTTTTTTTACACGGATAACTCATAATAATTTTCATGTGATATATATCAACTGCCACCATTGTTGGATTTTTAATTTTTTTTTTAATACTTCTAAAAAAATACTGAAAAATAAAAACTAAATCCTCGAATTGAATTAAAAAAGTTATAAATTGTTAAACAATTTAATATGGCTTAAAAAAAAAATTATAAAATTTTACAAGTTTAAATTAATTCATTTAATATAGTGTTTTATTAAACTTCTATTCGACTTTTGAGCTCGGAGAGCTCAAAAATGTAATAAACGCAATTTTGATTCCTTATTGGTTAAAACTAAGGCGCGCGCGCAGCGCACTATTCAAATTTCTAGTAACACTAGAAATTTGAATAGCGCGCTACGCGCGCGCCTAAATTTTAACCAATAATGAATCGTGGCCCGTTTTTTGCGAGTTTCGACCTTTGACGAACTTCAAGACTTTCATGTATTTTAATTTAGAGGATAAAAAAATGAATGGTAAAAATATTAATTGCCTTTTTTTTACGGCACTTCAAAAAAATGGCCTGAAATTCATGCTTCTAGACTAGAATACCCCTTTATGTAATGTAAAAATTTTGTTTTGATAATTAATTCATGAAGAATTTTATGAATTTGTTGTAGTTATTATAATTTTTACAAAAATTAAAATATACACTGAGGAAATAAATTTCTTTTAAAAAAAAATGCAATAATAACTGAAATTCATGCTTCTAGACTAGAATAGCCTTTTAAAAAAATCAAAAGTGTGTAATATTATATATATCAGTCGTTTATGACTAAATTATTGAAGCGACCTCAATTAAAAAAAAAAGATTACATCTAAATACAGGCTTTTGATCAATTATTCCATTTGATTTTCAATTAACAATTTACTCTCCGATAAATTAACAAGTTTTACAAGAAAAATCTCTTAAACCTTTTCATTTATACTTTTATTTCATGACGATACCATTGTACAATTATTTTTTTCAAACATCCTATGCTGAGTACTTTTTATTTTACACTAAAGACAGTTTTTAGTTGAATAAGTCTTTAAAAGTTTACTGGGTGCATTAATTTGGCCGTGAAGTTATTACGTGGTTCAATAATATTAATAATACTCCAAAATTAATTTATATCCATAAGATTAAAATTACTGATAATCATTATCAGTAACAATTATATATAAATTTAACGTTTTTCTATAAAAATTATTTTTAATAAATTACTTTTTTTTTTCTGTTAAATTTTCACACATTAAGTATCATCCTTTTGGATTTAATAATTCAAATATTCACACAGATTATTTTTTGAATATTGACCAAAGTCTTTTCCAAGCACCATAAATCGGATCCAATAAATTAACAATAAACTATTTAAATACAAAAAATTCATAAAACTAAATAAAATTGCATTAATATTAAAATAATGGCGATTTTATTTTTTTTTGTCTTGTATTTAAAAAATTGGTACACACATTTTCAAATGTTTAAAATTAGCAAGTAATAAAATTTTATTAAGTTAAATCATGACACACGAGTAAAAATTTTTTCGACGATTTAACATATTACATTTGTCTTTTTCGACAGATATGTATTTTAAGTTTTTTTTTTTTTTTTTTTTTTTTTTTTTTTTTTTCATATTAAATCTTCAATTTTTTTACTTTTTTTTTTTTTTTTATAAATCCTTTTATATATAACTTAATTAATTTCTTATTATCACTTTACCCTTTTCAATCACATGATTAAATACTACTTTATATCACGCCAAATTACACTTTAATTACAATAGATATTTAATATAACTACGTTAAATTATTTTACAAAATAATTCTAAAAATTTATAACAATTGTAAATAAATGAACAAAAATTTTTAAATAAATTTAAAACATTAATATCAGTTCATAGAAAATTTTTACATGAAATTAAAATTATTTTTATAGTGTTCAATTAATAAAATTGAGAGATGGATGACATTATTTTTAATCAATGTTAGTACTGTGTACTTTTATCAGATAACAAAATATTACCATTCTTTATTGAAGAGTTGATGTGACGTTTTCATTGTTGTCGCTTTTCGTTGCTATGGTGACCAATTTGGGAACGGTTACCATAGCAACGGTTACTATAGAAATATTTACCATATAAATTGTTACTATGAAAACGGTTATCGTGGCAACGGTTACTATAGCAACAGTTACTATGAAAACGTTTACCATAGCAACTGTTACTATGGAAACGGTTACCATGGCAACGGTTACTATGGCCACGGTTACCATAGTAACGGTTACTATAGCAACTGTTACTATGAAAACGTTTACCATGTCAACTGTTACCATATCAACTGTTACTATGAAAACCGTTACGATGGAAACGGTTACCGTGGCAACGGTAACCATAGCAACGGTGACCATAGTAACGGTTACTATAGCAACTGTTACTATGACAAAGATTACCGTGGCAACGGTTATACTATAGCAACGGTTACCATAGCAACAGTTACTATGAAAACGGTAACCATATTAACGGTTACTATGGCAACGGTTACCATATTAACGGTTACTATGGCAACGGTTACCATCGTAACGGTTACCATAGCAACTGTTACTATGACAAAGATTACTGTGGCAACGGTTACCATAGCAACGGTTACTATGGAAACAACTACCATGGCAACGGTTAAATATTTATGAGTAAATTATGTAAAAATATTGATTAATTAAATTCTCAATATTAAACATTTTGACAAAAGCGCGCAAAGCGCTTTCGATTTTCTAATAGTAATAAATATAATGAAAAAAATACAATTATAAAATAAATTCATACAAATAATTTAATTAATTAAACAAAAAGCGGAAACTTATATATTTAAATATTTCACGTGCCAAAAAGCAAAAGGGCGCACAATTTTTTTTTTATCGTCAATCAGCTGTTAGACATTTTCGACGCATAAAAATCTAACATTGATACCTCGAAGCTAAAAGGACGTACGGCTTTAATTTTATGCCTTTTGGAATTTGAAATTTGAAAATGTTACGACTTAAAGCTAAAAGAATCTAACTTGTCTTGTAAAACTATTTTTCAAAATATTGAATTAACACTTAACTATTTTTATGCGCCCTTTTTTCAAGCACTAATTTTCTAAAAGTTAAAAGGGCGCATGAAGTACGCCTTTTTAGCTTTGAGATGTCTGAATTTATTTAACAGATCCGTGTTTTTAAGGAGGTCCTATCGCTCCAGTTGAGTCACAACTGTAGTAGTCAATATTCGATAAATTAAATTATAAAACCCATCAAAATTCCTAAAATTAAAAAATCAATAGTTAAAATTTTGAAAATTAAAAAAAATAGTTAAATTCAAAAATTAATTTGAAAAAAAAAAAAATTTTAGATAAATTAACAAATTTTCATCCAAATTTTTTTTTCCCGCCAGAAAACTTTGAAAAAAATTTTTATCGAAAAAACCTCCTTAACGATTTAAAAAAATTTTTTTTCGCGTCCTTTTACCTTTTTACATTATATGTACATAAGAAGTAAGTTTTACAGTCAACGTGCATTTTAATTACATTTTACTAGATCAAATGTTGTATTTATACAAATTCTAACAAATTAAACATTGATCTTTGAGTATTTAAAAAACGACAAAGTAATTAATTACTTATTAGTAATTTTATTTTAATCTCTTACGTAAAAAAAATCCAAGTCTATATACGTATTATTTTTTTACATGCAACTATTAATAATAATAAATTTTTAAATGCATTTATATTTATTATTATTATTATTATTTTATCCTAAGGATATATTTGTTATCTCGTTAATTAAATTTTTCTTATGCCGACTAGACTGCATGAGTAAAACGACTAGATGTCTTATTGCACTCGTAGTTTCCGCGCACTTTAAATTAGCTAATTAGCATAAGTTATTTATTTATGAACTTATAAAAAAAAAAAAAAAAAAAAAAATTATTTATTTGTAATAATGCACGGCATTCATTTTAATTAGTAATTATCTAATTATGAATATCAAGATTGTTCATCACGTTTTAAATTCAATTTATAACTTACTTAGACATCATTATTAATCTTACCCCATGATTATCATTATAAATCTCTATTCAGAGGTATAACAAGAAAAGGCCTTATCACGTTCAACATCATCAGATCAGTGCCCAGTGCCATTTTATTTTATTTTATTTTATTATTAATTTATTATTGTTTTTATTTTTATTTTTGCTTACTTTGGAAGCATTCAGATACGAGATTGGCAAATAAGTTTTTTATAAACGGTAGCATATCTAGTAACGAACATTAAGGCATCAGGCACTTCAAGATGAAATTAATAAAGTAAATTTAAAATATAATGAGAATTGTTTATCCGTTGATTACAATCATTAATCAACCTTAGTCGCGGGTAATCCATATCCTACTATTAATTGTTCTTTTGGAAAATCCATTATTACAGTCACATGGAAACCCATATTCGCTGATGCAATGATGTATTCACACAGTGAAAACCAACTAAATGCTGTGGAAAAAAAATATTATTATTAATAATTTTTTTTTTTTTTTTTTTGTGATTATTTGTTAACATTTTTGGTAATATTGTCCCGTGTAAAGAAAATTGTCCTGAAAGAGTCATAAGCTTAGGATCCTAAACGTGACACAATTTATGACACAAAACCGAAATGAAATTTTGAGTTTAGAAAAATATTGTCGCAATTACTCAGAGTACAAAAAATATAGTAAAAAGTACTTTTATGACAATTTTAGGAAACTTTTATGATAATTTTAGGACAATTTTATGACACTTATTGCAATTTTAGGATACTTTTAGGACAATTTTAAAATACTTTTATGAAAATTTTTAAATTGTCAAAAAAGTATTCTAAAATTATCATAAAAGTATCCTAAAGTAGTCATTAAAATGTCCTAAAATTGTCATAGAAGTTTTCTAAAATTGTCACGTGTCACAAAATTGTCTTAATAATTTTCCTAAAATTTTCATAAAAATATTTTAAAATTGTCCTAAAATTTTCATAAGTGTCATAAAATTTTAGGATACTTTTAGGACACTTTTATGACAATTTTAAAATATTTTTATGAAAATTTTAGGACATTTTTCAGACAATTTTATGACACACAACAATTTTAGGATACTTCTATGACAATTTTAGAACATTTTAATGACAATTTTATGACATATAACAATTTTAGGACAATTTTATGACTACTTTAGGATACTTTTATGATAATTTTAGAATACTTTTTTGATAATTTTAAATTTTCATAAAAGTATCCTAAAGTAGTCATAAAATTGTCCTAAAATTATCATAAAACTTTCCTAAAATTCATAATAGTGTCCTAAAATTGTCATAAAAGTATCCTAAAGTCGTCATAAAAGTGTATTAAAATTCATAAAATTGTCATAATATTATTCTTATATTTTACATAAGAGTATCCTAAAATTGTCATAAAAGTACTTTTTACTAAATTTTTTACTCTGAGTAATTGCGACAATATTTTTCTAGAACCGAAATTTCATTTCGGTTTGATGTCATAAATTTCTCATAAAAATGTCCTAAATCGTGTCACGTTTAGGATCCTAAGCTTATGACTCTTTTAGGACAATTTTTTTTTTTACACTGGATGTGACCAATTGATCCAGAAAAGATTGAATTTTTTGATCATGTAAATTAAATTAATCTCTTATGAAAAATATTCTTACAAAACATTTTTTGGTAATAACAAAAGTTCCTATTCACAGATTTCAGTGAATTTTGCACTGGTAGATTTGTCTCATTTTTTACAATTTTAAAATTTCTACACAGAAAAAAAAATTTACTTGAAATAAATTATAGTTTAACACACCGTAATCTTTACAGATCAAAAAAGTAGGGTCAAATATATTTTACTTCAATACCTGTTCAACTACTGGGTACTTTACCTTATATAATTTTAGATAAAAAAATAATTACCTAAATCATGGCATAGTAAACGGTGTTTCAAAAAAAATATTATAAGGCCAATTGTACTGACAATACTGGTTGTAAATAACATTTGTTTATAATGAAGACTTTGTGCGTTAGGCGTTAATAAACGACCCAGTTTGACTGCTGCCAACATGTACGTCAGTGAACTAACCATGAACATTATAAAGATTTTTTCATGAGCATCTGAAAAAAATTCATTAGATTATATAGATTATTTATTTTATAATAATAAACAAAAAATAATCATTTCAAAGTGTAGAAATTTAAAAAAATTACAAATGCAATTTTTTTTTATACATAATTTGTAATTTGTAATAAAAATAAAAAAAAAAAAATTATCAGATGTTTGCTGAAATGTTTATTTTTGGATAATTTACTGACAAAAAAAAATTAAAACAATTATGATACAAAAATTAGCCGACGTTTAAAAATTTTTGATTTTTTTTATCAATTAAATTACAAGTAAAAAAAATTTTTAAAAAAAATTGCGAGTATAATTTTTCAAATTTTCTGCGTATTAAATTTTTTTTTCAATTTTATGACATTAAAGTTAGCTGTCACTTGATAATTTTTTAATTTTCTTTAACAAAAAAATTATTTTAAAAAAATTGCATTTTTAATTTATTAAAATTTCTACAAGTCCATTTTTTTATTAATTTCTTTTTGCTATAATTTGTTTGTTAGAAAAAAATTAAAACAATTTTGAAGTGACAGCTAAATTTTATGTAATTTCAAATTTTTCAATAAAAAAAATTGCAATTATAATTTTTCAAATTTTCTGCATATTAAATTTTTTATTCTAATCTTATGACATTAAAGTTAGCTGTCACTTGACAATTTTTTAATTTTCTTTAACAAAAAAATTTGTTCTAAAAAATTATTTTTAAAAAATTGCATTTTTAATTTGTTAAAATTTCTACAAGTTCATTTTCTTAATAATTTTTTTTTTTGCTATAATTTATTTGTTAATAAAAATTAAAACAATTGTGAATTGACAGTTAAATTTAGTAATTTCAATTTTTTAAATAAAAAAAAATTATAGAAATTTGAATATTTCAGCTAATTTAATTTTCATAAAACAATTAACCAAAAGAGAAAGAGACAAAAATGAATAAACGGATCAATTATTTAAAATAACAATAGTATCTATAGTTAGATTTAGTATAAAAACATCAATGACGATCCAGTTATCACATTTATAAACTCTAATCATCTGACAAGGTCTCATTGTTAAACCCGAGATAATCGTTTGTGATTACCGTAGCTTTTACTTACAGTAATTTTCTCGATTAGATATATATGTTACGCCGCACAATGCAGCTATTTCAATGATGTTCAACCAAAAGCAGAGATTTAATAGTCTGCATCCGATTAATTTTTTTGGCAAATCTTCAAGGTCTGTTAAAATCTTGCGGTAATACGAATGGTAGACAGTTGCTATCACCAGCCGTGGTCCAATGTGCAAAGCTATTGTTACACGCCATAAATATCTTTGTGGTGATACACCAGTTATTGCTGATATTGACGGTAGAACATTGTACACCTGTTAATCACGCAAATACCAATTAACCGTTAATAAGATACTGTTGTTGTTGTTTTACATGATTTTTCAATATTTTTAATAACTTTTATTACTCACCCGACAATGTGTCTCGTGAATATCATCTTGTTGAAATATATAAGCAGTAACAAAACAAATCAATAGTGTAACCAATGGTAAGCATGCTGTAGCAATGCACAACTTTCTAAATGATATTGCCAAGTGAATTAAACTCTTGTTATTATTTCCCACATTGTTAATCTCCATCGTTTTTTTATCCATCGATTTTTCGGATCTTTATAGTTATTATTAAACACACATATTTATTTTTTTTCACGTTTATAGTTTTCTTGATTTTTTATCAAGGAAAAAAAATCATTTTTAAAAATTTCATTTTTTCATCCTTCAGTTTGGATCTGTAAAAATAAAAAATAATAATTAAAAATTTTTTAAAGGTGTAAAAAAAAAAAACAATTTTTTTTTATAGCCAAATTATTTTTAGAATTGATTATTTTTTTTTTCTATCTATTTTATTAAATTTAGCCGATGTTCTAAATTTTTTTAAAATTAAATTAAAACAAAAAAATTTTTTTAAAATTGTACTTGCAATTTTTAAATTTTTTTACGCGGGCAAATTTTTTTTTTTATTTTTTTGTAAAAATTTTTTACAAGTGTAAAAAAAAATAATTAAAAATTTTTTACGTTTAAAAAAAAAAAAAATTTTTTTTATAGCCAAATTATTTTTAGAATTGATTATTTTTTTTTTCTATCTATTTCATTAAATTTAACCGACGTTCTAAATTTTTTAAAAATTAAATTAAAAACAAAAAAATTTTTTTTTTTAATTGCACTTGCAATTTTTGAATTTTTTTGCACGCGCAAATTTTTAAAAAAATTTTTTTGTAATAATTTTTTTAATAAAAAAAATTATAAAAATTTTTAGATGACGGCTAACTATATTTTATGTCTACTCTAAAAATAGAAAACAAAAATAATATGAAGAAATCTTGATAAAAAATAAAATAAAAATAAAAATTGGATTTTAAAAAAAAAAAAAAAAAAAAAAAAAACTAAACACGTAAGCAAAGACAATATTGAATTAAAAAAATATTGATTGACCTTTATAATTATTAAATATTTAATACACTCATCTCCACTGCACTACAAAGATGATAAGGACCAAACAAAAATCACAAATAGTTGAGATAAAAATAATGCCAATTTACTCATAACAATTAAAATAATTACAATTAACTATCTTTGTTGTTATTATTGACTGGATAAAAATAGATAGTTAATGGACAACACTGAATTTAAGAAAAAACAATGAAAAATTTTTAAATAAATGAGCAAAATATGTAATCGATTTTCTGAGACACCAGGATTGAAACATACCAACTCGGCAGTCCCCATCTGACTTTCATGATCGGCGCGGCGTCGGCTATTTCGTGTTGATCTCGCTTCCGCGCATACTGTTACTACACAAGTTGCATACAGCCAAAGCGCACACAAACTACAACAGAAAATTAATGCATTTATATCTTTAAAATTATCAAGTTAAATTAGATCAAAGTTTCATAATTTTTTATTTTATAAAAAATATTTATGACATTAAAGTATGATATTGAATTTAGCTGTCACTTGAAAATTTTTTTATTTTTTTTTTTAACACTTAAGTTAGTCGACATTTATCATTTTTTTATTTTTTTTATAACACTAAAGTTAGCCGACGTTTTTAATTTTTTTCTTTTTTTAATAATTAAATTAGAACAAAAAAAAATTTTTTTTTAATTGCACTTAATTAGACAGTTTTTAAATTTTTTTACAAATTATAATTTTTTTTTTAATTTTTTTTAATCATTTTTTTAATGAAAAAAAAAATCTTAAAAATTTTTAAATGTCGACTAACTTAATTTTCATATTTTTTAAAATAACAAATTTGTCCAAAAAATTATTGAAAAAAATTTTTTTTTTAATTTCTTTTTTAATAATTAAATTAGAACAAAATAATTTTTTTTTTAAATTGCACTTAACTAGACAGTTTTAAAATTTTTTTACAAATTATAATTTTTTAATCATTTTTTTAATGAAAAAAAAATCTTAAAAATTTTTAAATGTCGACTAATTTAATTTTCATATTTTTTAAAATAACAAATTTGTCTAAAAAATTATTAAAAAAAAATTTTTTTTTTTTTAATTTCTCTGTCAATTTAAAAAAATTTTTTTTGTCAATTTATTTATTAGAAAAATTCTTAAAATGATCAAATATCTACAAAATTCATTTTTATTAAATTTAGTTGTCACTTAAAAATTTTTTAATTTTCTTTAACAAACACCATTTCACCAAAAGTTTATTTTAAAAAAATTGCATTTTTAATTTACTAAAATTTCTACACGTCAATTTTTTTTTGCCATAATTAATTTGTTCATTGTTAATCAATTACAATATTAAAAATTTTCTAAAATTTTTTTTTTAATTTTCACGTGTAATTTTTTATTTTTTTTTTTAATAATTTAATTGCTAAAAATTTCTAATGTTTGTCAAGTTCAATGTCATAACTTATCTTGAATTTGTTGTTAAATATTAAGAAATTAAATTCCTGAGATAAAAATTTAGATAAATTTAATTGTTGAGTACAAGTTTTGTAATATCTAAATTATAATGATAACAATTTTAAAAACTTCTTGTGTAACAATTTTTATCGTGAATTAAATGTCACAATTTTAAAAATATTTAATTAAAATTAATTTAGCAGACATTTGATGAATTTAATAATTTTTTTTAAAAAGTAAATGCAATTTTTTAAAAATAATTTTTTGGAGAAATTTTGTTTGTTAAAAAAAAATTAAAAAATTTTGAAGTAACACCTAAATTTAATGAAAATGAATTTTGTAGATATTTGATCATTTTAAGAATTTTTCTAATAAATAAATTGATAAAAAAAAATTTTTTTTTTTAATTGACAGGCAGAAATTAAAAAAAAATTTTTTTTAATAATTTTTTAGAACAAATTTGTTTATTAAAAAAAATTATCAAGTGACAGCCAACTTAAATATCATGTATATAAATAGAGTATAAAAAGTTTAATAATTTTATTAACAAATAAATTATAGCAAAAAAAATTTTTTAAAAACTGCCATGTAGAAATTTGAAAAAACAAAAAATACGATTTTTTAAAAATAATTTTTTTGTTAAATAAAATTAAAAAATTGTAAAGCGACTGCTAACTTTAATGTCACTCAATCCAATCATTAATAGCTCATTAATGACAGCAAAATAACATCTGAAAAAAAAGGAAAAAAATAATGTCAATACACACGTGATAAGATTTAAAAACTTTTATTGTTTTATTTTTATTTACTTTATACTAGAGGTTAGTGCTGTGACATAGAGTACACAACTAACCCCACAACATGAAGGTTTTTTATGATAAAGATAAATGTTATATTAAAACTCGGCTTTATGTTTGGAACGAATAAATTTAAACTTGTGATATTTTAGAATTTTTTTTTTAAGCGATGTTGAATTGTTTAACAATTTATCTTATTGAATTCAATTCGATGAATGTTCCCGGGCTCTGTCGCTATTAGCTTATATTAAAATAGTCATAAAAAATTAAAAAAAAAATTTTTTTTTTTTATATTTTCATTTAATTGTTTTCCATATACATTAATTGCAATGGGGTCCACATATTGGACTATTAATCAATTTACATAAAATTTCATAAAAATAAGTATAAAAGAATATTACAGAAGTATTTACATTTTGATTTGATTCTCTTAAACTAAAACTTTTTTGAGCTTCTCCATTTGTATAAATTTTAGAGCCAAATACTCTAATTGAATTCTAGTTATTTTTGAGCGGTCTAATTATTGCATTAACCCTCAGGCAAAATAATAAATTTAAAAATGATCAGTTGATTTTCTCAACTTGAACCAAATTTTAAATAAACTTTCATCTTCTTTTCTTCCTGTCCAATTGGAGCTACCATTTTCTCTGAATGATCTTAGTATGTCTTGGTCAATTAAACTCTCTAGAACTCGCAAAGATTCAGTTGCAGTAAATATTTCAGGGATTGTACCTTCAGACGTTGAACAGCTTTCTATTTCATGCCAAGAAATTCCGAGCTTTTTAAAAACTTTACTGTAATTAATTGCGTCAGCGTTCAAAGGATGTAATCCGCATGTTTTAAACCCTTCTTGCAATATTTTTTTTAAATTTAAACTCTCGAATGTTTTTTGAAGCACCAGAGCCACTTGATTTTTCTTCAGGCTGATTTTCCCAGAATTTCCACACAAAGTTTGAAAAGCTTTTTGATAAGCTGCGTTAAATTTTGGAGAAAGCGCTAAATTCAACGGCTGTAAAATGTGAGTAGCGTTAAAAGGCAAAGCAATGAGAATAATTTTATTTTCACTACAAAATTGACTCAAAGGTAAAGTTAAATGCGAAGTATGTCCGTCAATGTACAATATAATTGGAATCTTGACATTACTTTGAACAATCCACGGGAAGAAAACATTTGCTACGTACTCGTAGAAATTTTTAGCCGTCATCCAACCAGTCTCTGAATTACTTAACCTAAAATTTGCAGGTGCGCCTTTTACAACGTCTTTAGGCACGCTTCTCCCTGCAAAAAGAAGCAAAGTTGGTGCTAAATTACCTGCTGCATTAGCAGTGACAAAAACAGCGACATTTTCTTTTTCATTTGTCCTAAAAATACTGTTGTTAGTTCCTCTTGGAGCTGAAACAGACGACAATTTAGGATTCATGGAGACACTAATTTCAACTGCGTTAAAAATCCTGGAAGGGTTAATATTTAAAAGATCTTCTGTTGAAATTTTAAGCAAGTGATCTCTAATTCCTTGAAACCACCCACGTATCCCTGCTTCAGTGACTTTCGCTCGGGTTACAGACAAAGTTTCAGAAACTTTTTCAGATACTTCAGGATGACGTTTTATAAAAGCTTCGTACCAAGAGCGACCAGGTTTATTATCCACAAAAGGAGTTTTGCGGTCATCATAATCACAAAACAGTTTAACACTCTCCAACAATTTCTGCTTAGTCACCGGGAACCCTTGCCTGCAACAAAAACAAATCCACTCTACTAAATCATTTTCTTCTTTGTTACTCAAAACTGTTGATGGTCCTGGTGGCTTATCGTTGTATTTGCATTGTTTTTTTGCTCTAATAGTCGACTCTGGAATATTATACTTCCTGGAAACTTCTGCTGTTGTCTTTCCATTAAGAACTTCTTCAACTGCTAATTTTACTACAGCTTTATCATAATTACATCGAGTTCTTTTAATTACTGTCGGCTTCTTCATTTTTTGTTTATTAACTTTTGATTTTTTATTTACTTTATTCATAGTTTTGTTTTGTAATCCTGAAGTTAGCCGTCAGCTGTTAATTTTAAAAATTTTAATAAATCAATTACAATAAAAAAATACTTTTAAAAATTTTCACTTGTGGAATTTTTTAGTTACATTTTTTTTTATAATTGTCATTTATTTTTCACTTTGATACTACTTAATTCACGCGCTTATTTAGAGGTTATAGCTGTGTTTACGTCCGCAGTAATACACGCACAGTTTCTTGGTACCAACTAAAATTCAAATTTGCGCGCGCAAGCATTTATTGCGCGCGCAAGCATTTATTGCGCGCGCATCAATTTAGGATTTGCATATATTTTTAAGCTTTGATATATTTGACCAATCACTTTACGAATAGTTTGCTTACATGATATATTTTCATATTTTTCATCTAAATTATAAAAAAAAAAAAAAAAATTGCGTACTTAAAACATGAAAATTAAATTAGCCGACTTTTAAAAATTTTTTTAATTTATTTTATTGAAAAATTATTTTTTTTTTTAAATTTAAAGAAAAAATTTCACATGTAGAAAATTTTAAAAATTACACATGCAATTTTTTAAAAATATTTTTTTGTTATAATTTAATAAATAAAAAAAATCAAAAAATTGAGAACGTCGACTAACTTTAGTATTTTTTTTTAAAACATAAATTTTAGTGATTTTTATTAAATTTTTGATGACACTGAAGTTGGCAGACAAAATTGCTTTAAAATTTTATAACAATGCAATTATTATAAAAAAATTTAATTAAAAAATTCCACGTGTTAAAATTAATAAAAATTACAAGTGAAAATTTTTAGAAGCTTTTTTTTGTAATGTAATTGATTTGTTAAAAAAATTTTTCTAATTGAGAGCTGACGGCTAAAATAATTTTTGATTCTAAAAAGGGTTATCTAACTTCTAAACGTAAAAAAAATTATTTAAAAATTATTTATATTAAATTAACAAAAAAGATATAATTATTCACTTCTGTAATTAAAAATTACTATGCAGTGATTTTCCGAAAGGTTTAAATTAACAAAAATAATTTTTTTTCAATCAAAAAAGTTATAACCGATTGCGCGCGTAAATTTGAATTCTCCATCCTTATTGGTTCAAAATTAAAGCGCACGCGCATGCGCGCATTTTGAATTCCCATTGTTGATAAAATAAGGTTTTTATTTTACCAATAGTTGTTTAAAAATTTCAGTCGGTAATGCAAATGTGACAAAAAAAAGATATAAAAAAACTTAACTGTGCGCAGGCGTAAATATAAATAACAATTCGCATGCGCGAAGCTCTAAATTTGGAGGGGCGTAGAAAAGAGGCCATATTGTACTGTTAAGTTGAAAGAAAGAAAAATAAATTTGTTGTACTATCATCTCGTGACCGTGAGTTTTAAATATTATTTAATTGTTTATAACAATAAACTAAAGATATAAAAATAAAAAAAATATTTTTATTACCTTTATTAATCATAATAATAATTAATAATTGTTAATTAATAATTGTTAGAGAGCAGGGGCCAGAGCGAGAGAAACTCGAGTAGACAAGAAAAGTTGACAAGACAGAGGAGGAGTAAAAGAAAGAAGGTACAGGAACTAGTGCTCAAGTTTATTAGAAACATACATATACTATATAAGAAGAATCATCATAGATTTTCCATTGAATATAAATATATACATTTTAAGTGATATCTATAATCAATTAGACGTCGATTTATAGCGCCATATATTCGTTTCATCATCTAAAGTTTGTTGCTGACACAACGAGATGGGCACTAGAGATGACGAGTACGATTATTTATTTAAAGGTATTCTGAAAAAATTATTTTTATTATTATTATTATTCTTAAAAATTATTTTTTTAATCGTAGACTTGAACAATGAAAGTTCTAAAAATCCTGTCAGTTAATTTGCTTAGCAAATATTTTTTTTATAACAATTATTTTTTTTAATTTTTTAAAAATAAATAAAAATTGGAATCATTGACATTGAAGAGTGAAGACGCACGTCATGAAAACTGACGTTGGCTACGAGTTAGCATGAGTGTCGTGAGTTAACGGACATGGACATATACTCTATACTCACCGACTCATCCGTTGTATTTAATTGCTTGTACTGTATTATTTTGTTGTTCATTACTTATAAGTATATCAAATCACGATTTTATTGTGATTGTTATTCTAGCTTATTAAAATTAACTACAAAAATTGACATTAGTTCATTTTTGTATATTTAGTTAATAATTAATAATAACACTGAAGTTGACAGATATTAAAAATTTTTTTGGAATTTTATAGCAATTAAATTATTTAAAAAAAATTTATTAAAAAGTTTCATGACATTAAAGTTAGCTGTCACTTGATAATTTTTTAATTTTCTTTAACAAAAAAATTTGTTCTAAAAAATTGCATTTTTAATTTGTTAAAATTTCTACAAGTCCATTTTTTTAATAATTTTTTTTTCTATAATTTATTTGTTAAAAAAAATTAAAACAATTGTGAATTGACAGCTAAATTTAATGTCATGAAAGTTTCACATGTGAAAATTAATAAAAATTACAAGTGAAAATTTTTAGAAGCATTTTTTTATTGTAATTGATTTGTTAAAAAAATTTTTAAATTTGACAGCTGACTGCTAACTTCAGTATTATTTAATAATAATATTAAATGTTAAGACTTTGTTACATTAAAACATTGTGCAATGTTCTAAATATCATGAGTCTACGCTATCCAAAGCAATGATATCATCGTTCAGCCAACTCAATATTAACAATTACGATCAAATATTAATCTACTTTTTTTATTTTTTTTGAGACTGGGCATTATTATCTAAAATTTATATACTTAAGTGTAACGAGAGTTTATTAATTACCTTAATTACCTTGAAATATTTTTGTCTCACCTCGGTAATTTAAAAAAATGAAAATTGATAAAGTATTGTCCGTGTCGTAAATTCAATACGATTGAATTATTCGGTCAAGACAAATATTGAGATAACGTATTTAAATAAAATAAAAGTTAAAACTTTTTAAATGTAGTTAAAATTGATTGGTAAAATACGTAGGAAGATACCACTCGATTTACATATGACTAACGTGGTTTTTTTTTTTTTTTTTTTTTTTTTAAAACACACATTAGATATCTTAATTAACATTTATTCAATATTAATTTTTAAATATAAAATTTATCACTATTTTTTTATTTTTTTTTACAGTCGTTCTTATTGGAGATTCTGGAGTAGGAAAGAGTAATCTATTGTCAAGATTCACCCGAAATGAATTTAACTTGGAGTCGAAGTCGACAATTGGAGTTGAATTTGCTACTCGTAGTATACAAGTCGACGGAAAAACTATTAAGGCCCAAATTTGGGATACTGCTGGACAAGAGCGTTATCGAGCTATAACCTCTGCGTAAGTTTTATTGTAATCTTTGTTTTGGAATTACAGAGAAAATATTGGTCCGATAAAAAAAGTTTTAGAAAATTTAATTTTATAAAAATAAACCTCGGTAATTATTTACAAGTGGGGTCCACCTTATTTTGGGCCATAACTAAGTGAAAAATTGACATTTAAAAGTTTTTTTTTATTCTGCTTGTTTTTACGGCGCACTTACGATAAAAAATATTGTAGAAGAAAAAAATAAGAAAGATTTCTATAGCTTTTTTGCCTTCAAAAGTTGGAAAAAATATTTACTCATGTTATTGAATAAAATTTCTATTTAATCTATTTTTTTTTTTTTTGAAAAGTACATGAATAAACAAACAATTTAAAAAAAAAGTTATACATCACAATTTTTAAAAAATTAAAAAAATTTTTTTTTTAATTTTTATTTAAAAAATTTGTCAAAATTGTGATAATTTTTTTATAAATAAAAAAATACATATAGAAAATCAAATAGGAATTTCGTCAAAAAAATTGAAATTACAATTTTTGACCTCACTTGTAAATATTTACCAAAATCTCTTTTGATTTTTTTACACGACTAATATTTTTATCGTAATTACAAAATGAAGACTCATGATAAATTAGAAAAATTATTGTTAAATATAAAAATCTTAATTTAAAAATTACGGCTTTCTTATTGGTTCTACGAGAAAATTATAAGACTTTTTTTTTTTTTTCAATTAAATTTCGAACAATTTTTATTTATAAAAATTTTTTATGCGACCAATATTTTCGCCTTGATTTAAAAATTTTTAAAAATTTGGTTATTTTTAAATTAAAACAAAATTCTAGCCACAATTATGAATAATTATAATACCTAGATATTAGAAAAAAAAAAAAAAAAAAAAAAAAAAAAAAAAAAAAAAACTAGTTGAAGAAATGGTACTGACACTAAAATAAATCTGTTAAATTTTTTGGATTTTTATAACAATTAAATTATTATGAACAAATTGTAATTAAAAAATTCTAAATCTAGAAATAAAAAAAAAAAAATTGCAAATTTTTTAAGAATTTGTTTTATAATTAATTTTTAATAAAAATCAGTAAAATTATCTGACGTCTTTTATGAAGAATTAAAATTATCAATTGCTTTAATTTTTTTTTTATACAATGACATTTTTTTTCTAAAAATTCATAAAAAATTGTATGATTAAAAAAAAAACATTTTTAAGAGTTAATTTTTCAATTCAAAAAAATTTTTAAGAATTAATTTTTCAATTCAAAAAAATTTTTTGTGAAAATGATAAAAAAAAATTTTTTTTTTATTGATATAAAATTAAAAATAATTAAAATTAAAAAAAATAAAAATAAATATGTATATTGATTATTACAGGTATTATCGTGGAGCTGTCGGCGCATTATTGGTGTATGACATAGCGAAACATTTAACATATGAAAATGTGGAGAGATGGTTACGAGAACTCCGAGATCACGCGGATCAAAATATTGTAATAATGCTTGTGGGCAACAAATCTGATTTAAGGCATCTTCGTGCAGTGCCAACTGACGAAGCGAAAGCATTTGCTGAGAGAAATGGTCTTTCATTTATTGAAACGTCAGCCCTGGATTCTACCAACGTTGAAACGGCCTTCCAAAATATTTTGACTGAGATATACAGAATTGTCTCGCAGAAACAAATAAGAGATCCGCCTGAAGGTGATACCATTAGAGCACAAAATGTTGAACAGATTGACGTTAAACCGACAATGAGTTCGGATGGAATGCGTAAACAATGCTGCCAGTGACTCGCCGCACTGTATTCCACGTAATTTATATTTATATTGATCATTATTAATATTATTATAAAGCATTAATAAAATAATTAAATATTAATAGTAAATATATATATATATATATATATATATATATATATATATATATATATATATATATATATATATATCTTAATTTATAGAATCAGTAATACTAAAGGAGGAAAAATAAAAGTGGTAGCTGGTGATAAATATTACAGGTGTGTAACAGAACGAGAACTAAGACTATGTGTGCGGGCCTGTACTCTCGTATGCTAAGTAACGAGGATCTCCGTAGCCTCAGTTAAAACTAAATATACTTCGGGGGATGCTACAAACAATTAACCTTCAGGACACTGATATTTTTATTATAACATCTTTATTGTGATCGTGGGCGCACTTTCGAGCTGTTTTACAATTTTATTCAATTGTCATGCTCGTACAGCCTACAAATTTGTTTTGTTAAACCATCTCCTCAGCTCTCTCCTGAAATTTTTTTTTCAACATCCATTAACAGTCTATAAATATATAATTATAAATATTTATATTTATATCTATATACATATACAATCGTGGTCATTAATTTAAGTTATTAATTTTAATATTACTGAAAAATAGCAGTTTGTAAATTAGAAAATTTATTTACTTTAAATTTTGAAAATTTGTTGATAATTTTATTTGTAAAATTAGTCGCGTATAAAAAATTATATTAATTAAATTAGTAAATTGGAAATTTTATCAAATATAAATTATTAAATTTTAATTTAAAATTTAAATTAAAATATTAAATTCAGTCATTTTTAAAATAGCGAAAAAATTGTGGCTATTTAAATTCAGCCAATTTCTTACTGCAGAAATTTATAAAATTTAATTGTAAATTTTTTTAATTCTAAAATTAGCCGTTTTTAAATCTCTCGTAATTTTTGAACGGACTTACGGATCAAAAAACGATTTAAGGCATCCAAAAGAATTTTCATAAATTTAGTTTTTTTGAAAATTTTACAATTTTATAAATTTCTGCAGTAAAAATTGGCCAAAATTTTTTTTCTGCTATTTTATAAATATCTAAATTTATATTGAGTGAAATTTACATTTTGCTAATTCGGCTGCTTAATTTCAAAACACAGTAACAATTTTGAGATTTAAAAAAATTTTTTTTATTTAAAAAAAGTTTGATAGAAAATTTTATTTGTGAATAGAAAATACTTGAGTATAAATGAAAATGAAGTTAGCTGACATTTCAAAATTTTTAGAATTTTTTTTTTTTTGAAAAAATTTCAGTTAAAAATTTAAAAAAAAAAAATTGAAAAAATTTAACTGCAATTTTTTATAAGTATTTTTTTAGTTGTAATTTAATTGAAAAAAAAAAAAATCAAAAATTTTTAGACTTTTGCTAACTTCAGTTTCATGAATACAAATATTTTTAAGAAAAAAATACTTTAAATAAAGTTCTAAAAAAATCAGGTACAAAAATTTTGCAGTTACTGTATTTTAAAATTGGATAGCTGAATTTAATTAATATAATTTTTTATTTTCAATTAATTTTACAAATTACATTATTAACTAATTTTTTTAGTTTATAGTTTATAAACGTTCGAGTTTACAAACGACTATTTTTCAGTAATATTAAAATTAATGACCACGATTGAATATGATGATGTGATTTTTTAAACTATCAATTAACTACTCACTTCAATCATATGTATAAATATAAATATATATTCATAATTGTGCTCAGGATTTTTGCCTTAATTTCAAAATAAAAATATTAAATTTTTGATATTAAAGCGAAAATATTGGTCGTATAAAAAAATTTTCAAATTTAATTTTATAAAAAAATATCTTATTTTTTCTTAAGACCAATAAAAAAGCCGAAATTTCAAAATTAAGATTTTTAAAATAAAAAATTTGAATCTTTTTAAATTGAAGTAAAAATATTTGTCGTATAAAAAAATCATGAGACATTTTTTGTAAAAAATTAACTATTGAATTTTTGTTGAAAAAAATTTTTTTACGACCAATCATTTTCGCCGTGAGATCAAAAATTTAAAAATTTAGGCAAAAATCTTGGCTCTATTCATAATATACAGACTCACATACATAGAAGACACGTAATACACACCATACAACATTATTATGAATACTGAACACAGACCACATAATACATACATAAAAAAAAAATATATGTTATAATAATAATAATTAAACGTTGTATTACCGCTTCTTTGTAATACATTATACAGTTATTATTCTCTACGCATAGTGTGACGCGACTTATATTAACGAATTTTTAATAATAATTATAAATATATTTATCATGAAAATATGTGTAAGTACTCGTATGTCAATGCGGGCCCTTAGAATGTCTAAGAAATCCGTTCAATGATGAAAAAAAAAATCTTAATGTTCTAAAATCAAATCAATCAGAAATTAGTGTAAAATTTTTAAAATCTAAAATATCAGCAAAAAATTTTGAGTCATTGCGTCAAAATTTTTACTGCGTAAGAAAAAAATTGGATCGTATTGCTCACTGTCCGTCGCGTTCTTATGTAGTTACAACAAAAATTTAGACACCATGCTACCTGTGGCTTTTATATTTTATTTTATTATTTTTTTTTTTTTAATTTTAAGAGGCTTTTTTTTTTAAGCTGTGCGAAAACTTGAGAATGGAAAAAAAATTGTAATAATATTAATGATAATAATAATAATAATAATAATAATAATAACAATAATAATATTAATATTAATTAACTTTAATGTTCGTTAAGCAATGAAGATGATATTATTTTGATTATCTTATATATTAATTGTTTTCATTGCATATTTATAATTACAATCATCTCAACGGTGTCTAGAAATTTATTTGATACATCGTAATTGATAAAGTTAATAATTTCGTAGTAAATAAAATCACATTTAATGAACAGTAAGTTGTAAATTTAAATGTCTATGCTTTTGATCACTCCGCGAGATTAAAAAAAAAATCTAGTAATTTTTATGAATGCTTTAGGGTAAATACAAAAGCGTAATATTAAAGAAAAAAAAAAAAAAAAAACACCACATTATGTATAATTCTCTAACCATATTTTTAATCAATGTTATTATTTCAATAGTTGGAAAAGGTACAATACAGCTTACGAGCTAAGAAAAAAATTTATCCTTTTTTTTTTTATTTTAATCCTCTAAACATGTGAAAGTAAATTAAGGAAAAATAAATTTTCATTTTAATTATCAAAAGTAAGACAGTTAAAGTTAAAATAATAATTTTCAAATTTTTTTAAAATTAATTTTTTTTTTTTTACAGTAATAAGCGACTAAAAAGCGATAAAAAAATTATACTACACAAAAATATTTAAAAATTTTTTTTATTGACCTTCAGTAAAAAAAATTGATTTTATTTTCAATGTTGTCGATAATTAATTACTTATTTAGTAAGTAATAATAAGTAGCATGACGTTGGATTGACATTGATTTTATTTTCATAATTAAACAAAGCTATGTCTGACGTTTCGCGCTACGGTGTCGAATAAATTGACGCTGACTCAAGACGTACAGTGCTTTTTTGGACAGCATGCTGATTTTTTTGTCTCCATACTAGCCATCTTATTAAATCAGCATTATTGCTAGTGTCACTTGTGTCTACTTTTGTTTCCAATTGTTGATAGTAAGCTTCCCGGAGGAGGCGAAATGTTTGGACATTACGATATGGTAAATTTGTTACTGGATCACGATATTTTGCTGGAAGTCTTGAATAATAATGAAAAAAAAAAAAAAAAAAAAAAAAAAAAATGCATTACAGTTTAAAAAAATTTGCAATTTAATAAAAAATTTATTTATTAAAAATTTTTTAACAATTTTAATTCTCGGCTGAAGAAATAAAAATTTTTCTTATAACTTTTTGGTTGAAAAAAAATTTTTAATGAAAATTCAAAAATTTTTTTTTAACTTGAAAGTTACGGAGAGAAAAATTTTTATTTCTTGTGTCAAAAAATATAATTTTCAATGAATTAATTTTTTATTACATTGTTAATTTTTTTTTTTTTTTTTTTTTAATTTTTCCAGATTACATTAAAATTTCATTGAAAAAATTGAAATTTTAATTTTTTAACTGAAGAAATAAAAATTATTATTATTGTAGTTTTTTTGTTAAAAAATTTTTGGATGAAAATTTGTCCATCTAAAATTATTTTTTTTCAAATCAAGTAATTTTTTTTTACAAAAAAATTACTGTGAGAAAAAATGTTTATTTCTTCAACTAAAAAAACAAAACTTAAAAATTTTTAACAAATTAATTTCTTCTCACAACAATGCTCATTTTTTTCAAATAAAATTAATTATTGAAGAACTTAAATATACACAAAAAGAATAAGATTACACTGGATAACATTCCAGATTATACTCAGTGATATCTGTAGTAAAAAGAAATTTTAGATAGAAGCTTGAAAATAAAAAAAAAAAAAAATGGCGCAGATATTACTGGGTATAATCCAAGATTCTACTGAGTATAATCCAGATATCACTCAGTACAATACAGATATTACTCAGTATAATCCAGATATCACTCAATATAATCCAGATATTACTTAGTATAATCCAGATATTACTTAGTATAATCCAGATATTACTCAGTATAATCTAGATATCACTCAATATAATCCAGATATCACTCTGTATAATCCAGATATTACTCAGTATAATCTAGATATCATTCAGTATAATCCAGATATTACGCAGTATAATCTAGATTATACTAGCTACTATCTGAAATTTATTTTCACTACAGATGTCACTGAGTATAATCTGGAATGTTACCCAGTGTAATCTTGTTTTTTTCGTGTAGAAAGGTAAATAAAAAATACCTCGTGATGGCACAAAGTGATCTTAAAGTTCGTCTAGGTGCAGGAGTTTTTCTGAATGCTTTAAGAAATTGTCTTTCTGATTCAAAAGTAATGAACGTTCTTTCATAGTAACCTTTACTTTGAGAAATTTCTTTATTACTAGATTTTTTTTCATCAGATTGCGATTTAGTATCATTTTCTCCTTTGTCATTTGTAGTTTCTCTACTCAAAGAGATAAAAAATAAATGTATTAATAACAATTAACAGTAAAATAACAATTTAACAATTTATAAAACGTACGGAATTGATACAAGTGTATCTAACACTGTGTTTGTATTAAAATCATCAGCTGGTTTTACTTCATCATCCCCATCGATATTTATTTTTTCACTTTCTTTATCACATGAGTCTGATAAGACCATTATTGGCATCGATAATGACTGATACCGTATCATAGGTTGTAACTGAGTTTTTCTTACAGTTCTCGTATTTTTTTTCTCACTTTCAAGTTTTTGATACTTTTCTATATATATATAAAAAAAAAAAAAAATCAAGTGGTTATAAATTAAAATGTAAATTTAAATACAAAGGAGGCAAATAAGTACCTAATGATTTAAGATTTATTTCTTCAGTCTCCATAGCTTCTTCCAACAATTCTTCTTGCGTAGGTTTCCAAACATCATGCCTTACTTTTTTAACTTTTCGTCTCTGATCTTCATTTCTTTCCTTGAGTCTCTTTTGTGTTGCAGCAGACTTGGCAGCTGTTGATCTTCTTATAGATTTTCTTCCTAAAATATCATCATAAATCATCAGCTATATATAAAATAAAAAACTTAATTAAAATGAAAATTAAGTTATCCGATATTTAAAAATTTTTAGAATTTTTTTTTATTAAAAAAATTATTACAAATAAATGAAATAAAAATTTCATTTGTAAAAAACTTGAAAAACTGTAAGTGCAATTTTTAAAAAATGTTTTTTTTTGTTTTAATTTAATTATTGGAAAAAAATTCAAAAATTAAAAACGTCGGCTAACGTTAGTATTATAAAATTAAATTTTATTATTTTTTAATTTCGAAAAATGCAATTACTATAAAAAAAATTTAATCAAAAAAATCCACATGTGAAAATTAATAAAAATTACAAGTGAAAATTTTTATAATTTTTTTTTTTTTTTATTGTAATTGATTTGTTATGAAATTTTTTAAAATTGACAGCTTACGGCTAACTTCAGCATTATTGCATTTCTTATAACTTTTAGACCTTAATTTCAAGTATTTTTTCCTAAAAATATGTATATTCAAGTATTTTCTATTCATAAATTAAATTTTTTATCAATTTAGCGCGCAAACTTTTTTTTAATAAGAAAAAAGAAAAATATACCTGTACTGTCATTAGAAAATTTTCTACGTTTAATAATTCGTGGTTTTTTTTCTTTGGTAACAGCTTTTGGCTGCGTAGTCACCGGCTTCGGTTCTTTGTAAGCCTTTGTTACAAGTCTACGTTTTTTTTTAGGTCCTTCTTGCTCAGCATCAGATACCGGCTCGTCATTTTCATCAATACTAAAATCTGAATCAACTTCATCTTCACCCTCATCTTCTTCCCTGAGGATAAAAAATAATTGTAACATTGAAGTTGACAGATGTTAAAAATTTTTTTGGAATTTTATAGCAATTAAATTATTAAAAAGTTTCATGACATTAAAGTTAGCTGTCACGTGATAATTTTTTAATTTTCTTTAACAAAAAAATTGCATTTTTAATTTGTTAAAACTTCTACAAGTCCATTTTTTAAATAATTTTTTTTTGCGATAATTTATTTGTTAAAAAAAATTAAAACAATTGTGAATTGACAGCTAAATTTAATGTCATGAAAGTTTCACATGTGAAAATTAATAAAAATTACAAGTGAAAATTTTTAGAAACATTTTTTTTATTGGAATTAATTTGTTAAAAAATTTTTTAAATTGACAACTGACCGCTAACTTCTTGATCATAAAAAATAATTAATAAATAAATTCTAAAAATAAATAATATAAATATTTACATATAATCATTATCCTGCTCGACTTCTTCAAATCCACCGTAAGTTGTTTTATAAAAATCATCTTCTTCCTCTTCATTTAATAATTTTGCCATTTTATTGCCAGCATTGGCACGTCTTTCTCTTGACGATGCCATTGTTTTTATTTATATATTTATTCAACAATTAAATAAAATAAAATATTTTTCTCACTGTCAAAATACAAAATATAAATTAAGGTTATCTTTGTGCACTAGTAAAATTCAAGAATTTCTTTTGTTTTAATTTACTTTTTAAATTAAGTCACTTGTTAGTTTTATTAAAAATTTTAAAACAAAAAATTCATCACTCACAAAGCATTGACAAAAATAACAATAAAAAATTGTTATTATTAAACATATATGTGCTTGTCTAGCTTTATCAGTAAATATAAAAACAATAATAATAATTATAAATCAAAATTTACAAAAAAATTCACAAGATGACTCTGCAATAACAGTGGAAGAATTTGATTGGCTAAACGGAAACTGTCCAATGAAAATAGAGATACAAAACTGACAGGTTAGAAATTTTTTTGTAAATATCGCAATAAAATTATTATAAAAAAAAAATGTAATTGAAAAATGTAAAATGTGAAAATTAAAAAAAGTTATTAGTGGAAATTTTTTAAAAGTAATTTTTTTATTGGTTAAAAAATTTAACAGCTGTCAGCTGACTTCAGTTCGTACAAAACTAAACAAATTTTATTTGTTAAAATTTCTACAAGTCCATTTTTTTAATAATTTTTTTTTGCTATAATTTATTTGTTAAAAAAAATTAAAACAATTGTGAATTAACAGCTAAATTTAATGTCATGAAAGTTTCACATGTGAAAATTAATAAAAATTACAAGTGAAAATTTTTAGAAGTATTTTTTTATTGTAATTAATTTGTTAAAAAAATTTTCAAAATTGACAGCTGACCGCTAACTTCAGTATTATTACATCTATTTGTATTTTCAGTCATAAACTTTATTAATCTCAATAACACTGAAGTTGACAGATGTTAAAAATTTTTTTGGAATTTTATAGCAATTAAATTATTAAAAAGTTTCATGACATTAAAATTAGCTGTCACTTGATAATTTTTTAATTTTCTTTAACAAAAAAATTTGTTCTAAAAAATTATTTTTAAAAAATTGCATTTTTAATTTATTAAAATTTCTACAAGTCCATTTTTTTAATAATTTTTTTTTGCTATAATTTATTTGTTAAAAAAATTAAAACAATTGTGAATTGACAGCTAAATTTAATGTCACAAAAGTTTCACATGTGAAAATTAATAAAAATGACAAGTGAAAATTTTTAGAAGCATTTTTTTATTATAATTAATTTGTTATAAAATTTTTAAAACTATTAAATATATGCTCCGTTAATTTTCATAAAAATTGACAGTAGTCAGCTGACTTCAGTTCATACACAACCAGACAACCATTTCCATCTGAAGTTTATTCATTCCATGGTCAGCCATGGAAGTAATAACTGACAAAATTTTTTTATGATCTGTAACATTACTAAAATAATTTTCCTAAGTGAAAAATAAAAAAAAAAAATCAGTGAAAATTTCTAAAATAAATTTTTTATTGCAGAAAAAAAAATTGCCAGTTGTCAACTAACTTCAGTATGCTGGTGAACAAGCTTGTGGTTGGTCGGAGCAAGAGGAGCTATCACCAGGAGGTAGTAAACCCTCGTTGATGTTTTATTCGCGTCGGGTGTGATCGGGTTTGATGACTAGACTCGGGTTATTTCGCGGATCCGCGTACCCACTGCGTGTACATACTGTGCGAGAGTAGTGTGGACTTTATTTAACATCAGCAAGTACCAAGCAGTCGTCGTTGGGAGTGGGGTGGTGAGTAGGAAAGCAACAGAGAGCAAAAAGCTTTACCAGTTA
Organism: Cotesia typhae; assembly: GCF_013202065.1. NCBI lineage: Eukaryota > Metazoa > Arthropoda > Insecta > Hymenoptera > Braconidae > Cotesia > Cotesia typhae. The sequence goes on from NW_027423761.1 coordinate 1,541,968, forward strand.
CAATCATTAGCAGCAGTATTGGTCTCTCTGTTCGTTGATTTGGTAGAGTTTCATTTCGTAACGGGAGAGTTGGGTGTGAACGTTTCTGCACATTCTAAGTTCCCTGGTTTTTATTTTTTATTATTATTATTATTATTATTATTATTATTATTATTATTATTATTATTATTATGATTTGGATTTTAAAATAATAAATGCGTCAGTGATTATTTTATTTAGTTATCAAAACGTTCGACATACGAAGTAGTAAAAGGCGAATGGGTATAGCTGTAATAAAAAAAAGGAAAGAAGAATAAAAAAAAGTGGCTGTGAAATCAGTGTAAAACGCTTAGCACACGCATCGTCACGGTATTGAAATCGGAGAAACGAGAAAACTGACTAAATATAAAATTCCATAAGCTGAAATAATTATAAATAATAAAAGAAAACCCAAGAAAGAGCTAATTTGTTGCTGTAAATTATGTGGGATTCTGTCGCAGGATTACAATCAGCCACACGTCTAGTCAGCTGACATATTGCGCCCTGCTACACCACAGTAGCCTTCGGTAAGTGTCGCAATAAAATTAATAAGCTTTACTTTGACCATCTACAATCACTATTTTTATCAGTACTCATATAATAACAAGCAAAGGTAATGTCACTTAGCATAATAAATTTATTAATGACGTATCGATTGATTTAAAATTTTAAATCCCCAGGTGAAACTGAAAGAAAAAAAATAACGTCGATTGCATTTATTGTTCTCTTACACACTCGTCATAGTATGTGCGTAATCATGATCCATTGCCGTGGGTGTGATCCAATCACAAAGCTCGTACATCTTACACTAAATATATTTTATTTTTCACAAAGAAACTACGCAATTGGAAGTTAATCTCTGGTGTGAGAGTGTGAGTGAATAGACAGTGGTGTTGACCCTGTAATTTATTTTATAAATTTATTCTCACTCAATAACATTTTTAATTTCATCATTATCTTCTTCAACTGCTCAACGGGTACGTCGTCGTTGTAGTATTTATCGTACAGTTATAATCGTCATCGTCGTCTTGGTTTGTCGATCAACGACGCCAGCGCCGATCCAGAGAATACATATCATATACACACATGTATTTATTCTTTGTGTGTTACATATTAATATAACACACACAATAAGCACTGTGTGTGTTTGATATTGTGTACTGACACCCCTACACGTTTCTTCGCTGTTATTCCCCTCCTAGTTTTCTTGCTTAGCTTTGGACTTCTCACCCTTATCCCTTCTTTTTGTGCACCACACAATTACACACTCTTGTAATTGTGTACTAAAACGCACAAACACTAATAATACTTAGCTAGCAACTACAGCTACTAAATATTAAACAGAATTTATAAACCGAGCTATGTAGCTTGTGCTCTTATTGGTGAATCACCTTTCTAGACTTTGTAGATGACTATTTAATTTTTTTAACTCCAAACTACTTCAATTACTATTTAATATTTAATTATCATCAGCTAATCAAAGCATCATTACATTGGAAACTTATATTTTACTTTCGTCACACTTTTACTTGCGCGTGGGTTCCCATTCGCCTGATTCTCTTTCCCTTTCCTCCCTACCATCGCACGTTTCCACCTTCCACTTGTTTTTTATATATTTATTTATTTACTTGTTATTATTTTTTTCACTTACATAAACTAGATACAACTTTTACACCATTAATACCAGTGAATTCATATCGTAACTTTAATCATCAACCTATTCAAGGCTAACTAATTAACAGATGAGTTTTACTGACATGACTTGCGTAAGAAATTATTTTGTTAGTCCATTAAATAGGGATTTCAAAAATATGTTGCGAATTAAAATTTATTTTGAAATAAATCAGCAATGTTGTAACTAGAAATTACTTTTAAATTTTTAATCATTTTATTTCTTAGTTGAAGAAATAAAAATTTTCCTCACAGCAACTTTCGTATTGGAAATTTTTTTTTTTTCTTTTTTTTTACTGTGAGAAAATTTTTTATTTCTTTAGCTACACAGAAAAAACAAGATGACACTGGATATCATCCCAGATTATACTCAGTGATATCCGTGGTGAATTTTTTTTTTTAGATAGTGGCTAGTATAATCTTGGATTATACTCAGTATAATCTTGGATTATACTCAGTATAATATTGGATTATACTCAGAATAATCTGAATTATACTAGCTACTATCAGACATTTTATTTCACTTAGTATAATCTGGGATGATATCCAGTATTATCTTGTTCTTTCCGTGTAAAAAATAAAATTTTTGAAAATTTTAAATAAATTTATTTCTTATAACAATGCTTATTTTTTTTTTTTTTTTTTTTTTTTTTTTTTTTTCTCAATGCACTTTTAACTATTCTTTGTTTGAGCCAGTACTTTTGAAAATTTTATAATACCATTGCTCACTTTCAATCGGTTTATTGACCGCATGATAATTATTAAAATCCACCAGTACAAAGAAATTTACAAACTGGGGATTTGAGCATGAATGTGTCATTGTACAGAATAATGACTCAATGTAGTTTTGGGAAACGATTAATTGTAAACTCAGTAAACTTTAACAAAGCTCACTGTTGCTTATTTATTACTTTAATTGAATGGTAACGAAATTATAAATTTAAAAATAAAAATGTAAAGTAACATTAACGAAGAACGTGACATTGATACAAATGATATTTATTTTATTAATTAAAAAAAAATAGAACGATAACGATAATATGCTTGATTTATTATATTATTTTTAGTGTAATTTTTAATAAAATACTCGGAGAAAAATTATTTTGATAAATTGTCTTTGATACAATTTGCGTACGTGTTAATTTTTGTTTAAATATTCTTTGAGTCATTTTTGTTTTTGTTTCGAATTAAAGTTATTGATAAAAAAAGTATTTTTTCTATTTACATTAATTTTTAAAAGAAAATTAAATTTTTTTTTTTTTTAATTTAAAATTTTGATTAATTTTTTTTTAAAAAAAATTTATTTTTTTAAATAATTAAAAAAATTTTTTTTTTTTTAAATTCAAATATTTATTTTTTAGAATAATTTTTAATTATAAAGTATTTTTTCTATTTATATAAATAAAAAAAAAAATTAATTAATTTTTTTTTTATATAAATTCAAAAATTAATTTTTTTTAATAATTTTCAATTATAAAGTATTTTTTCCATTTATATAAATTTTTAAAAGAAAATTTTAATTAATTTTTTTTTTTATTTAAAATTTTGATTAAAATTTTTTTTTTTAAATAATTAAAAAAAATTTTTTTTATCGAAATTCAAAAATTTTTGTTTTTAAATAATTAAGAAAAAACTTTTTTTTATAAAAATTCAACAATTTATTTTTTTATAAAAATGTATTTTTTAAACAATCAAACAAATTTTTTTTTATGAAAATTCTAAAATTTATTTTTTTATAAAAATTTATTTTTAAACAATCAAACAAATTTTTTTATGATAATTCAACAATTTTTTTTTAAATTAAAAATAATTAAAAAATAAAAAATTATTTTGGAGTTAAGAAGCAATAAATGTTTTAAGAAGATAAAAAAGCATTTATCAAAAACAAAATGTAGCGATAAAATGTTTTGAATAAGCAGACATAACACTAAAAGTGAGTTTAAAAGCCAGTGTATTTAAATTTATTATAATTAGAAAAATATGATTGAAAAGATAAATATTTAATAATGTGTCCTTGATGTTCTCAGGTTATTATTCGGACAAAGTTATATATTATACGTCCTTCATACAAGCAACACATATTATTATACGGTGACAAGTAAAGCGAATAGAGCCTATCTCATCGTCCTTCGCACAACCTTTGTTTCATCGGTTCGCTTTAAACGCACGATACAAATATAACACTAATAACTAAGTCACTGTTTTCTCAATCTCTATTTAGTGACCCAATCTTGAATGCGTTGATCAACACCCGGCTTACCTACTCTACCTGTAAGACAATAATTTAAAAGCTATGAGCTTTGAAGCTTGGACACAACAAATGCGTTGAGAGAGTCAGCTCTCAGATCAAGAAACACATTACCAAATGTACACGTGTTAAGCTCAAGCTTTATTAAATTTAATACCAACGCTAAATCCTTGGTACCACTACCAAGTTTCTGCTCTGGTGTTTCCGCTTTTTTACTAAAAGAACTTTTATATTTTCAATCTAGTGCGTATCAAGACAAAGAAATTTTTTGTTTCTTATAAATACAGCAAATAAATTACGCATTGATATATTTATCCATATTAGTTCTTAAAAGTAATGGCAATTGTTCTATACTCGATTTAATTGAGGTCATTGTTCTCGTGTTGTATTCACCCGTCCAGATGATGGATGAATAAACTTTAATGACAGGTCAAGATTGTTATAAACTCGAGGAAATTCAAATATTTTTTTTTCCTTTTTTTTCGGAGTAATTAAAATTAATTTTTTTCTAAAATTAAAAAATACTTTAATTGAGTCCAAAATATTTTAATTAAAATATAAAATATTTCTTTTTAAATTATTTCACTTGGCGCATTTAAAATTTAAATCATTGAAATTGATAAAAATACATTTTAAAGCTTTTAATTTTAAAAAAAAATTTGTCAGAAAAAATTGTCTAAAAGTTTTGTTGAATTCTATGTAAAAAAAATATTTGTACTTTAAAAATGTAAATTTTTTTTAAATCATTGAAATTAGTAGACACTTTACAATTTTTTTATTTTTTTTTAATAATAAACTAGGTTTAAAAAGTTTCACCTATAATTTTTTAGAGCTTCTAAAGATGGAATTTTTTAATTAAATTTTTCTTACTTTGATTTATTAATTAAAAAATTTCTTAAAATTTTTAAGCATTAATTTCATTAATATTACTAAAGTTAACCGACGTTTTTAATTTTTTATTTTCCTTTTAATTATTAAATTAGAATTAAACAATATTTGAAAAAAAATTCATGCATTGTTTTTCAAGTTTTTTACAATTGAATTTTTTTTTATTTTTTTGTCATGATTTTTTCAATAAAAAAAATTCTAAAAATTTTTAGATGTCGGCTAACATAATTTACATACTTTTTTTTTTTTTTTTTAGTTAAAAAATTTATGACAGTTCAGCAGACATCTAAAAATTTTTTTAATTCTTTTAAAAAATAAATTATAAAAAAAAAATATTTTTTTTTAATTTGCACTAATTTTTTTCAAATTTGCAAAAAAAAGAAAAGAAATTGTGAAAATTAAGTTAGCCGACATCTAAACTTTTTTAGAATTTTTTTTATCAATAAAAATATAACAAAAAAATTAAAAGAAAAAATTCCACATATAAAAAATTTGAAAAACTTTACGTGCAATTTTTTTATTGCTAATTCAATTAATAAAGTTGAGATTGATAAAGTTTATGACAGAAAATACAAATAGATGTAATAATACTGAAGTTAGCGGTCAGCTGTCAATTTTAAAAATTTTTTAACAAATTAATTACAATAAAAAAATGCTTCTAAAAATTTTCACTTGTAATTTTTATTAATTTTCACATGTGAAACTTTCATGACATTAAATTTAGCTGTCAATTCACAATTGTTTTAATTTTTTTTAAAAAATAAATTATAGCAAAAAAAAATTATCAAAAAAATGGACTTGCAGAAATTTTAACAAATTCAAAATGCGATTTAAAAAAAATACTTTTTTTGTTAAAGAAAATTAAAAAATTATCAAGTGACAGCTAACTTTAATGTCATGAAACTTTTTAATTAATTTTTTTTTAATAATTTAATTGCTATAAAATTCCAAAAAAATTTTTAATATCTGTCATGCTAAGTTCACACATAAAAAATAACTAGATATAGAAACATAAAAAAAAAAAAACTTACAAAACAAATTTAGTCTTAATTTACAACATTAAAAAAGATATGAAGCCCTGAAAAATAATAATGACTCTGGAGGCCATGTGACAGCGCACAATACTGACTGCGCATGCGCGGCGTATTTTTAAATCCGCACTAGCGCCATCTTCAGTCTAAATTCCGGAAAGTGTATTTAATAAAATATTTTGAAGCTCGAAAAACAAAGTAATTTAAAAAAAATAAAAACAGAAGAAATCCAAACAAAGGTAAATGATCTGTCAGAAGAAGAAATGAAAACAGAAAAAGATAAAAGCGTGTATGTGTGTGTGTGTGTGTGTGTGGTATTAGTTAGTTAAATACAAATGAGTCTTAAAGTCGGTTGTGCACTCGCCCAGTGGTGTGTGACACAGAGAGCAGTGGCGAGTGTGTAAGGAGCGCCGTCATGAAAACTTTCAGGCGCCATCGTCGTCGCCGTCGTTGTTGTTCTTCCTCCGTCCTTGCTAGCTGTACGGAATTCAACAAATATCGAACGCCTCCTCTCTGTGTGTACTCGGACACGACGACGACGGGGAGCTATACGTGATCGTCGTCGTAATTATTATTTTATTATTATTTATTTATTATTTTGAATTGAAGGAAACAAAAGTGCGCAAGTAAGTTCGGACTGATGATCGCTAAATTAAATTTAATGGAGAGATGTGAAGTGAACCAGCGAGTTGTGTGTTGGGACATAAAGATACGCCACGGGGAAATCCTCCTGTCGTACATTTATACCAACACAATCACTGGGTGCGAGTGAGACAGCCGGGAGTAATGAAGAAAGACTTTACACGCACAGCGTTGGTAAGAGTGAGACATTAAATAGATAATAAAATAAAACAAGAAAGTAACAGATAGATATTCTGAGATACAAGAGGAAGACAAAAAATCTAAGAAAGAGTTTAACAAAAAAAGAAAAAAAAAGAGAAAGAGTGAGACAGATTATTTTATTAATTTATTTATTTTATGAGACTAGAAGATTGGACAAACGGGGTTTATCGTCGACTATCGTGTGCGTGTATATTCTTCCGTAATACAGAGACATGGGACATGGAGCTCACTTGAAAGCACTCTTACTCCATGTTGTGCATCAGTTGCAACACTATATTGCGTACTCCAAAGTGAGTGATATCTTTCTTCTCTCTTTAATAAATATACGGCTATTTATTTTTATGTGGATTTGGATTTTTATAGGAATATTGTTGTTATACTTTTTAGCCAACCCTATTGTCATGGGCATTGTGTTACGCGGGGTGAATTAACTTAAAATTATGTAAATAAGCTGCCAAGCCCCGTTGGTAAGGACAGAGCGAGAAAAGTGGGAGTTGGAAAAAAAAAAAAATTGACAGATGTTAAAAATTTTTTTGGAATTTTATAGCAATTAAATTATTTATAAAAAATTTATTGAAAAGTTTCATGACATTTAAGGTAGCTGTCACTTGATAATTTTTTAATTTTCTTTAACAAAAAAAGTATTTTTTAAAAATTGCATTTTTAATTTGTTAAAATTTCTGCAAGTCCATTTTTTTTATATAATTTATTTGTTAAAAAAAATTAAAACAATTGTGAATTGACAGCTAAATTTAATGTCATGAAAGTTTCACATGTGAAAATTAATAAAAATTACAAGTGAAAATTTTTAGAAGCATTTTTTTATTGTAATTAATTTGTTAAAAAAATTTTTTAAATTGACAGCTGACCGCTAACTTCATTATTAATAATCTCATTGTTTTTATCTTCTCTAAAAAAATTAATTTATTTTTAAACTTAAATATTGTTGAATTTTATCTGTCATGTGTTATGACTTTTGGCCGAGTCGAGACTGCATTTGGGATATTTACAGCTACATGAGTTACTGATAAAAATATAAACTGTGATGGAAACAAAGTAAACTGTTGATAAGTCTAAAATTTAATAATAATTATTTGTATTTTTAAATTTCAGGTGAACGTCAAGTGACTACCAATTGTGGGTAGTCTGACAGGCGATTCAAACAGTATCGAGGTTTACTGTGTTTTTATTTATTTTAAGAAATAGAAAATCACCGAGATAAATAAAAGAGACTTTTACTATCTGAATTTTAATAAATAACTTAATCGTAGAAAAAAAAAAAAAAAAAAATAACTAACAAAATGGAGCGTGAGTCAAACCCGATGCAAGCGTTGTGTCGCAGCGGCTGTGGATTCTACGGCTCGCCAGCCACTGATGGCCTTTGCTCTCTGTGCTTCAAAGAGAACCTCAAGAAGAAACAACAACCCCCGGTATCTTCGGCAACTGTTTCAGCCTCGCAACCAGTGTCTAGCAATGCTGGAACGCTCCAAAGTAGTTTCAGCAGTCCTGCTTCTGCGGGTACCACCGCCCAGCCTACCATTCCCACAATTCCACAATCTACGACAGATTTATCAAGTTCAAAAGAGGTAATTTTATTTTATTTAAATTGCTGTTATGTAAACATATAAAAAAAAAAAAAAGAAAACGCACAAGTAGTATAAATTAAATTAAATGATTATCATTTGTCATGATTTCGCAAATTATTTTTGATCGTAAGATTTAAATTCCAGTTGTATATTATGGTCTCTGGTCATAGTTCATCTGATGCAAAACCAGTAAATTTTATTTTATTTTTATTTATTTTACTTATGCAGTTAAAAAAATTTTTTTTTAAAAAAAAAGGTTAAAAATATTGACACGTTGAATGTAAGATTGTTTATTAATTTTTTTAAAAATAATTAACAGGTAAATAGGGACGAACAAGAAGCTGAAGGTGGAGTGAGTAGTGGAGCGGCTGAAGGTTCCGTCAGCAGTGGTGATACGGATGATGGCTTTGATGGAAAAGAGACTGACAAAGAATTCAAAAAGAAGAAAAATCGTTGTGTTGTATGCCGTAAAAAAGTTGGTTTAACTGGTGAGTTACATAGTCAATTTATTATGATAGAACATTTTCGAATGCAGCTCAAATACTTATCTTGCGATATATAATTAAGAAATGGGCTTTTATCTCGAGAAATATTGACATTTTTAAAGATATAAGCTCATCCTGATGTTACACCCATTGAGACCTTTCATTTGAGTATCCACATCAATTTTTTATATATTTATGTATATTATATATATATTTTATATATTTATATATATCTATATATGAAAAATATATCAAAAATGCATGTGGGTACTCAAATAAAAGCTCTTGATGAGTGTAACATCAGGATGAGCTTATATTTTTAAAAATATCAATAATTAAAAAATTACCTTGTATCTTGTCAATTATTGACATTTTTAAAGATATAAGCTCATCCCGACATTACACTTATCGAGACCTCTCATTTGAGTACCCACATCAATTTTTCATATATTTATATATTTATATATATATGTATATAAGAAAAATATATGAAAAATGCATGTGGGTACTCAAATGAAAGCTCTTGATGAGTGTAATGTCGGGATGAGCTTATATTTTAAAAAAAATGTCAATTATTAAGAAAGTACAATGCAATTTAACAAAATTAATTATTTAAAAAACAAAAATTTTATTTATTTATAGTTGACAAGTTTGCTAGTTTATTATTATTGTTATTTAATAATTAATTATTTTAAATTTATTTAAAGGATTCGAATGCCGTTGTGGTGGACTCTTTTGCTCTGTGCATCGATACAGTGACAAACACGATTGCAAGTTCGATTATAGAGAAATGGGCGCCCAAGAAATTCGGCGTAACAACCCGGTAGTTGTTGGTGAAAAAGTGCAAAAAATTTGAACTATTTTAGTGTGTAGTCGTTGGGAAAATGGTTATAACTATATAAACAAAACAAAATATTATAATAATTAAATAAAAAATAAAAAAAATAAAAAAAAAAATTAAGCATGAGAAAATAACGAGATGAATTATCTGGCAGCTGATTGCACATTGAGGAATGGGGGTATGGTTAATAACCTAAAAATTAATAAAAATACATTGATAAATGTATGAATTAAATGAACACGTGTGGTTGTTTGTAAGAATGTCATTTCAAACAACAATGGTTATAATTATTAAAAATTAATAATATAATAATAATAATAATTAATTTAATTAATAAATGAACATTCTGTGAATTTTGGATGAGGGTAGACAAAGTTATTATTAATAAAAAAAAAAAAAAAATCTATATGTATGTATGATTGTAAGAATGGGTAAATTAAAATATGAGTGTTAGTGCCATGTCGGATTGTCATCTAGTGAGTTTTTAAATGCGAAATAACATCTGGTTAGTTGCTGCCAGTTTAATACTATTTTATCTATATTATTATTATTATTATTATTATTATTATTATTATTATTATTATTATTATTATTATGGTTTATTATTATATATATAATAATTATTAATTTACTTAATGCAAAATTAATTAAAAATAGATAAATTTAATACCAATTATATTTAAGTAGACTAAATTCCTGGTGCAGTCAGTCAGTCAGAAATTAATCTTGTTGAAGGCAGTCGATTGGATCCAGTCGAAAAAAGCCGAATTATTAAGCTCGAAAAAAAATGTTTTTTCTTGTATCAATTATTATTATTATTATTATTATTATTATTGTTTCTATATATTTAGCAAAAGGGAGTGTTGTTTAGGCAATGACTGACGTTGATGGGTGATCACAATTATAGATTAATTGGTAGTCTAATAACGATTAAGTATATTAGCCGATTAATTCATAAATAATGCAATGAAGTATAAGTAGTAACTGTGTGTTTATGTCCAATCTTACGAAGAATATATCGAGCATTATTACTCATTAAACAAAAAAATTTAAAAAAAAACACTGTTTGAAATTACGTTGCGAATGCTTATTTATGCGAATTAAATACGGAGTTTTTTTTTGTAATTGAATAATTAAAGATTTAAAAGTTAATTAATTTAATTAATTAAATAAATAAATTATAAAAGATTAAAAAGTAATCTGAAAATAAAAAAAAAAAAAAAACAAAACCCTTGGCTTGCCAAATGCAATACGTTCGGCGTATTGTCATTGCTTTAAACTGCAATAAATCATTTTAATCAAGGATTTTCGTTTACACTATTGTTAGAGTGTTAATTATTATTAAATATTATTAACTATTATTATTATTAATATTATTCAATACTTTTTGATTTTTTCTTCCTTGGCTTTTGATGTTGTTTTTTTTTTAAGTATACTTAAAAAACGACGAAAAGTTTTAATTTTTTCTAGTTTAAATTCGTGTGTTCCGCCCACGATCAATGTTAAATCCTAATCCTTAAATTATTAATTAATTAATTAATTTAAAAAAAAATTTAATTTTTTTGTTGAGCTTACTATAAAAAAATCATGCTGAGAATATAAGAAGAAATTAAAGTAATGAGTAGTTAAAGCAGTTTTATTTCATCATATTGATGAACATAATTATTGTAATCGTAAAAAAAAAAAATCTATAATAATAAATTGAGAGAATTTTTTAAACTTACTAATTTTATACAAGTTGGTTTTTTTTTTTTTTTATCAATTATTACAGTACGTAAAAACCAACTGGAGCTACTATGGATTAAGATCGTGGACGGGGTACATGGAGAGAACAAAATTACACTGCATATTCTCCTGTATTATACTCAATGTAATCTGTGATGAAAAAAAATTTTAGATAATATCAAATATAATCCAGATTATACTAAATTATTTTTGTATTATACTCAGTGTAATCTTCGATTATATCAAGTAATTTTTCTGTTTATACCGCGTAAGATTACACTGGATATAATCCTAAAATATATCCCGTATAATTTGAATTATACTCAGTAGAATTTTAGATTGTATCATTTTTTCAAAAATTGTGATATTCAACTTTGTTTTTTTTAATTTATAAATATTTTTGAAAATTTTTTTAATTTGTGAAAATTGTGGTAATCTTTTTTTTTTTTTTTTTTTTTTTAAATATATTGATAAAATCAAATAGAAATTTCGTTCAAAAAAATAAAAATTAAAATGTTGACCCCACACGGAAAGAACAAGATACTGGATATAATTTCAGATTATACTCAGTGATATCTGTGGTGAAAAAAATTTTCAGATAGTAGCTAGTATAATCCAGATTATACTGGGTGATATCTGGATTATATTCATTATAATCTGGATTATAGTCATCATAATCTGTATTATAATGAGTATAGCCTGGATTATACTCATTGTAATCTGGATTATACTTATTGTAATCAGGATTATATTCATTATAATCTGGATTAAACTCAGTATAATCCAGATTATACTCATTGTAATCTGGATTACAATAGCTACTATCTGAAATTTTTTTTAGTGATATTGTGAATTTTTAATAAAAATTGTGTAAAAATTGTAAAAATTGTATTCAACTTTTTTCTTTTTTAATTTATAAATTGTTTTGAAAATTAGTTAAAATTGTGATAATTAATTTTTTTGTAAATTGTTCAATTTTTTTTTATGTATTTCTTAAAAATGCAATGCAATGCATGGATAGAAAATGTTTAGATTATTTAAACCCAATTTTTCCGACAATTTAGAGTTGAAAAATTTTTCGTAAATATTTTCAAGAGGGGTCACTATTTTAATTTTTATTTTCTTGAACGAAATTTCTATTTGATTTTATTGAAATATTTAAAAAAAAAAATGATCAATTAAAAAAAAATTGAATATGAAAATTAAAAAAAAAAAATCATATAATCTAAAATTCTACTGAGTATAATTCAAATTATATGGGATATTTTCTCGGATTATATCCAGTGTAATCTTACGCGGTGTAACCAGAAAAGTTACTTAGTAAAATCGGAGATTACACTGAGTATAATCCAAAAATAATTTAGTATAATCTGGATAAAATTTGACGTTATCTAAAATTTTTTTTTACCACAGATTAAACAGAGTATAATATAGAAGAATATACAGTGTAATTTTGTCCTCTCCGTGTACTTATGCCCCTAGCTAAGTCAAGTCGTTGCTTTTAATATTTCTGTTGCTTACATTACTATTATTGTTCTTTATTATTATTATTTTAATTATTAATGGTGAGAAGTTTTGTTCACATATTTAACTGACAAAAAAATTGTAATCAAATAATTTGTGATTACCATTTCATTCAAAATTGGATAACTATTTTATTACAATTTATTTGAATTATTATATAAATAATAATTATTTGAATTTACAAATTTAAATATAAGTGCTTTTTTTTATTTTTAATTCCATTAAAAATTTTTAACATTTTATTTTTAAAATCAGGATTATTTTTTAGCGATTTTTAAAAAAGGTGGTGTTCATGTCTTCCTGTAATCAATAATTTTAAATCCTTAAGTAGTGTTGCGTCTCTTCGCTCTACGGAAAAAAACTTTTTTTTTTAATTTAATTTAAAATTATTATTAAATATAAAAATGTGAATAGAGTAAAATACTTACCACTTAAAAATTAGTTAAAATTTTTTTTTTTTTTTTTAATTTTCGCACGCTTTTTAAAAAAATTAGAAAAAAATCAAATAAGTCCAGGCCTTATATTATGATTGTATAGACAATATAATAAATTGCAATAAATTACGGTCGCTATTTCAAATAAATAATTCGCGCGTAAAATGCTTTAGACACAGTAACAAATAATTATTAAATTATTAAATTATTATATAATATAAAAACGTGTAAAAGAGAGTAACGCACATCAATTTATCAGATCTTCATCTTATTTTAGGCATAGCATATTTTTCTAACATCACAATATCGATAAAAGCCTTGTTTAATAAAATTATATAAATTAATAGCATACATTAATAAAATTTAGAGGGAGAGATTATATTAATAAATAATTAACGAGAAGAAATAAAAATAAAAAAGTAGTTTAAGAAAATGTATGCATAGTAGGTAAGAAAAAAAAAAAAAAAATGATTAAGTTACTTGTTAAAAAAGCATATGGAAAAAAAAAATAAGTACTGCCAGCGTTTATATTTGGCTGATCACAAGGACGTAACGATGCTTGTAATTAATACTTAATTATATTAATACATTTAAGCGATTTAAAAAAATAAACAACGTTTATATTAAATAATAATTATAGTATTTTTAAACATGCTCCAGCATTCGTGTGGTTAAAAAAAATTAAACAAATTTTTTTATATATTTTCCGCACGTTACTCCTTTTTTCCTTAAATTTTTCTTAAAAATATTTATATTTAAAAATAAAAAATTATAGAGTATTAAAAAAAAAAAAATTAATAATCCATTTGTAATTAATTACAAATAATTAAAGTAAAAGCTCCTATAATTAACACCCTATTTAAATTTATTGTTTCATTAAAATTTTTGATTTTTAAAATTTAAAAATAGTAAAATTTAATTTCAAAGTATAAACAAATTTTTAAAATTAAAAAATAGTAAAATTTAATTTCAAAGTATAAAAAATTTACCGCGAAAAAATCATATTTTTTTTAATTAGGACAAAACTGCTTACACGTTTGTAATTTTTAAACAGTTAAGGGGAAACACCACTGACGATAGAAAAAAAGAGGTGATTTTTGGGAATTGTTTTGACAGGGAAAATAAAAGAATTTTGGGATCGGATTTTTTTTTATTTTATTAAGGGTACATTAAAGATTATTACCCTAAATTTTTATTAAAAAATATTTAATTATTACAAATTTATTAACAATCTACTACACGGAAAGAACAAGATGACACTGGATATCATCCCAAATTATACTGAGTGAAAAAAATTTCAGATAGTAGCTAGTATAATCCAGATTACAATTAATATAATCCAGATATCACCCAGTATAATCTAGATTATAATCAGCATAATAAAGATTATAATCAGTATAATCTAGATTATACTGATCAACATAATACAGATTATAATCAGTATAATTCAGATTATAATCAGTATAATCCAGATTATAATGACCATAATCCAGATTACAATGAGTATAATCTAGATATCACCCAGTATAATCTGAATTATACTACCTACTATCTAAAATTTTTTTTCATAACGGATATCACTGAGTATAATCTGGGATGATATCCAGTGTCATCCTGTTCTTTCCGTGTAGAGCACTAAAAAAATTTCCCCCTCCATGATCGGATCAAAAACGGATCACCATGGAGGGCGTAATTTTTTCTAGTGCTCTACGAGATTGTTAATAACTTTGTAATAATTAAATATTTTTTAATAAAAATTTAGGGCAATAATCTTTAATATACCCTTAATAAAATAAAAAAAATCCGATCTCCAAATTTCTTTATTTTCCCTGTCGAAAAAATTCCCGAAAATCACCTCTTTTTTTCTATCGTCACAGTGGTGCTTGGCAGAGCTAAAAGGGTGGATAAAAGAAATTTTTTTTTTGCCAATCAACCTAAAAATATTTATAACAATCACGGTTGCTCAAATTCAAAACACAGTAACTGACAATTTTAAGATTTTTAAAAATTTTTCTTATTAAAAAAAAGTTTGCGCGCCAAATTGATAAAAATTTTGATTTCTGAATAGAAAACACTTGAATATAAATATTTTTAAGGAAAAATACTTGAAATTAAGGTCTAAAAGTTATAAAAAATGCAGCAATACTAAAAAAAATCTGGTATAAAAATTTTTCAGTTGCTGTGTTTTAAAAATGAGAATTAATTTAGCAGCTACTTAGTAATTTTTTAAATTTTTTAACAAATAAATTATGGCAAAAATAAATGAGAAAAAAAAATTGACGTAAAAATTTTAAAAAATTTATAAATGCAATTTTTTAAAAATAGTTTTTCAGAAAAGATTTATTTGTTGAATGAAATTCAAAAATTATCAAGTGCCTGCTAATTTTGATGTCATGTTTTAATATTGAGCAGCCGTTTAGATCCGTAAAAAAAATGAAAAATGAAAAAAAAAAAAAAAAAATTTGAATAGGCCTTTTGGCTCTAAGACAAAAAAATTTTAGAGCCAGAAGAGCAGATCTTTTTTTTTTTTTTAATTATAATTAATTATTAGCCTTAAAAAAAAAAATTACAACCCCGGTAAAAATAATGAATTTTCAACTCATTTTTCTTCAAATAAAATATTAGTTTTTTTTTTTAATTTAAATTTAAATTAAACAAAAAAAAAAAAAAAGTAATTTTCTATTTGAAAAAAAATCTATTGACTCAATTACAAAATTTTCATTTCTATTGACCCACTAATCATATCTCCACTGATAAAGTGTAATGAACTATTTTTACTTGTACAAATTACAAAATCATATCAGATTAAAATATTTTTTCAAAGTTTAGATTTACAAGCAATATACATTTATTATTTTTTAAATGAGTAGAAGAGTAATTAATTTTACCCGTGATAACTTTTTTTTTTTAAGACAAATAATTATGATTAAAAAAAAAATTTTTAATTTTTTGGTTTTAGCGCCAAAAGGGCGCATACAAAAAAAATTTTCAATCACTTTCCTTACAGATTTAAATATAATAAAAATTTTTAGTCTAGTTGAAGTAAAAAATTTTTTTATCAAGATTAATATCCTATAAAAAAAAAAAGTTGACAATATTGATTTGAAACACGATAAAAAAATTCAAATATTTACAATCAGTCTTATAGCGTGAATAATAGGAGCTTTTACTTTAAATAATCATCGGTAATAAAAAAAGGAAAAATGTTAAACAGTTGTTTATTTTAATATTTTGCTACAGGAGCCAATTTATATAGTATTTTTAAAATAGCACTATGAATGTAATAACAAACATCATTTAAACTCGATATAAATTATCCAATGATATTTCAATTAATTATCAGGCATATGTAATTTATAATTCCATCACAATATGAGTATTAATGAGTAACGATAACGCTAACGAAATTTAAAAGCCAAGGAAAAAAAATGCACTTTAATTTTAATGATAAAAAAGCGCGGAAGATTTGAATCAACTATTTTTTATTTTTTTTTTTTTTTCACATGGCATTCGTTGCTAGTTATCCCAGAAAGACTTAAGACACACTAATAATGTAATTGCTCAAATGTACAATATTTACTAATTGTGTATATTTTTTTTTCTTTTTCAAGGAATCCGTCTGGTAAAATTTTTTAAAAAGACAAACGCGTGCTTTAAAAGCGTACAACTTATTGAAGAAATGAGTTAATTAGTACTCATTTTTAATTTGACGACGTTGTGTATTACCTTTGGGTGTACTAGCAAAGTACTTGTGCAAATTACGTCCATTAACAATAAATTGTTGCTGTTCACTTTTAATAGCGCCTTGCACTGACAGCGGGGGCGTAGAAGCTGGTGTAAGAATTCCCAAATCATCGTCACATTCAATAAATTCAGATTTAATGTAACCATGATCTTCAATTGCTGAAACTTTAGTCTTAGAAGAAGAAGTAGAAGAAGAAGACAACGAGGATACCTTTAAAGAAATTTTAGTATCTCCAGAAGAATTACCAGTTAAATTATCAAATTCATTTCCAGTCTTAATTAATGATTTATTTGTTAATTTTATTTGTAATCCTGAAGCACTGCAAGTGTGCTGTATTGCAGCATGATTTTTTAGGCCGTACGTTGTTTTGTAACTCTTACCACATGAGCACTTGAACGCTTTACGAACCCTAAAATAGTTATCGTATAGTTCTTTACGTCTAATTTATAGAGAGAAAAAAAAAAAAAAAAAAAAATTAGAGTAAAATAAAATTGTAGAAAAAAAAAATTCCAGAATCTGGCGGTGGAAAATAAGAATTAAATGAACGTACTTGCCGTTGTCTCTATGACCGTTTTTAGAGTGATACTTGATCCCATTGACATTTTTATAACGCTTTTTACATCCAGGTACTGGACAGAGGAATGGCTTATCCGTGTTATTATTGTTCTGATTGATTATTGCTTGACCGACAACCCTGGGAATAAGAAGCGTATAATCGAGTGGCAGTTGATTCTTTCTTCTTAAGTAAGCGCTCCGCTATGCACCCCAGTACCTGCTCCCATAGCGTAGAATGTAGTCCGATGACAATTCTTCGGATGTTTCCCACGAGTCATTGCTGTCCTCCTGGTCACTTGTCAAGTCTTCTCCTTCCTCTGCTTCGCTTCCTAAATTATATATTTTAATTAGCTTTTGATAATTCAGTTTGTAAGTTAAAAAAAAAAAAATTAAAATTCATTTTCAGAAAAAATTTCTAATCTAAAAATTAAAATTTAATAAGTTTTTCTTATTATGGATTAATAAAAAAAAAAATTTGAATATATCTTAAATTGTATTAGTAATTTTTATTTTTTATTAATTTTTTAGAAATTTTTATTAATTTTTTTAATCAAAAGTTATGTAAAATTTTATAAAAAATTTTTAGAATTTTTTTTTTTATTAAAAAATTATTTTTAAAGAAATTTTTAAAAAATTTCACGTGTAGAAAATTTTAAAAATGACACATGCAATTTTTTAAAAATATTTTTTTGTTCTAATTTAATTATTAAAAAAAAAATTAGAAAATTAAAAATGTCGGCTAATTTTAGTATTATTGAAAATTAAATTAGCCGATATCTAAAAATTTTAAAAAATTTTTAAAAATTTCATATGTAGAAAATTTTAAAAATTACATATGCAATTTTTTAAAAATATTTTTTTGTTCTAATTTAATTATTAAAAAAAAAATCCAAAAATTAAAAATTTTGGCTAACTTTAGTATTATTGAAAATTAAGTGAAAAAATTTTTAGAATTTTTTTTTTTTTATTAAAAAATTATTTAAAAAAAAGTAAAAGAAAAATTTTTAAAATTACGCATGCAATTATTTAAAAATATTTTTTTGTTTTAATTTAATTATTAAAAAAAAATGAAAATTAATTTAGCAGATATTTGATAATTTAAAAAATTTTTATAACAAATAAATTATGGCAAAAAAATTTTATTTAAAAAATTGACATGTAAAAATTAAAAATTAAATTTTTTGAAACAAATTTATTTAGTAAAAAAAATTAAAAAATATGAAATTAAATTTAAAAAAATCAAAAAATTAAAAAGGTCGACTATCTTTATTTATTATCCGATAAATGTAAGAAATAATAAGTAAAAGTTTGAATTTTTATCATTTTCACAACTATAAAATGCTATAACTTATGAACTAATTGAGCTCAAATTTAAACTTGACTTTCGTATTCAAATTAATTATTATAAAAAAAATATTTTAAAAAATTCACTTATAATTTTTCAAATATTCTCCATGTGGAATTTTTTCGCTATATTTTTTTTTTCTATCATTTAATTGTTATAAAAATCTAAAAAATTGTTAAATGTCTGCTGAATTCAGCGTCGTTATTAATTGAACAATTAAATAAACAAATTACTTGTTGGCGTGGCATTTTTACACTTTGTTGCTACAATTGTTGATTTGGTGCGTGTCAATGTTTTTTCTTTTTCTCTGGTTGAATCCGTGAGGAAACGTAGAGCATAACTCAAGGGTATACATTGTGGTTGCTGTTGTTCAAATTGTTCAACGACCAGTGGATCATAGTCTGTCAATTATAAAAGATGATTATTAAATTGAAATTAATAAAAATTTGTTCATGTAAAAAAAAAAAAAAAATAATAAATAAATAGAATAAATTATAAAAAAAAAAAACTTATTTTTATAAAATTTCAAATTTTAGCAAATTTCAGTTTTATTAAATAATTTATAAAAATAAAATTAGCCGACATTTAAACATTTTTATAATTTATATTATTGAAAAAATTGTTGCAAAAAAATTCACATTTAGAAAATTTTTAAAATTATCCATGCAATTTTTTTATTTGTAATTTAATTGTAGGAAAAAAATAAAAAATTTTTTAACATTGGCTAATTTTATTTTCATAAATAATAATGAAAATTAAGTTAGCCGACATCTAAAAATTTTTAAAATTTTTTTTGTATTGAAAAATTATTTAAAAAAAAATAAAAGAAAAAATTTCACATGTAGAAAATTTTAAAAATTAAAAATGCAATTTTTTGTTCTAATTTAATGATTAAAAAAAAAATTAAAATTAATTTTTAGCAGATATTTGATAATTTTAAAAATTTTATAAAAAATAAATTATGGCAAAAATAAATAAGAAAAAAAAATTTATATCAAATTTATTTGTTAAAAAAAAAATTAAAAAATAATCTAGTGATTGCTAATTTTAAATAATGTCATTAAAAAAAA
The DNA here is from genome assembly GCF_013202065.1 of Cotesia typhae. Lineage (NCBI taxonomy): Eukaryota > Metazoa > Arthropoda > Insecta > Hymenoptera > Braconidae > Cotesia > Cotesia typhae. Next base: position 1,561,977 of record NW_027423761.1, read on the forward strand.
TCAAAAAATTAATGTAGCACATGTTTGATAATTTTTTAAATTTTATAAAAAATATATATAAAAAAAAAAATTGATATCTAGAAATTTAAGAAAATAAAAAATCCAATTTTTTAAAAACAATTTTTTTTGTTAAATAAAATTAAAAAAGTGACAGCTAATTTTAATTTTATAAAATTAAAAACGTCGGCTAACTTTATTATTATCTACTAAATTCAAATTCATGATAAAAAAATTAAAAAAAAAATTCACTTGTAAAAAATTTGATAAACTGTAAGTGCAATTAAAAAAAAAATTTTTTTTAGTTTAAATTAAAAAAATTAATCAAAAAATCAAAATTTTCGGCTAACTTGATTGTCACAAATAATATATAATAATTAATTAATTATCAACTAAAAAATACTTCAGTGCCCAGATAACCTCAAAATAAAAATGTAATTGCTATAAAAATAAACAAATAAAAATGACAGCTAATAATAAATAAATAAATAAATAAATAAATAAAAGAAATTACCGATATGTGTTTCTTCGATATGTTGAATAAGATGTCCTAAACTTTTAAATGTTAAACCGCAAGCATTAAATTTACAAACGTTCAACATAAATACTGCCATAGCAATGATGAATTGAAGGTGAACAGTCAAGTTGACACTCCGCACATGATCTTAATTTTCACCACAAATCACAATAACCTTAAAAATACACTAGTAATAAATAAATAAATAAAAAACAATAAATTAACTGAGAATAATTTAAAAATTCACTTAAAAATATTTAAAATGTACGATAAAAAATTAGAACGTGATTTGACTTGAAGTTGACTGTGAAAAACAATCGACGGTATTCGTGAGAACTTGTGGAATCTTCGGTTAAGCTCGTACAAGTTCGGTTGGTCGATAAAATGACCCAGGGTGTGGTAAGTGGTGAAGCAGCGACAAGACGGAAATCGTGATATTCCGTTGGGTAGTGGGCTCTTGATAGGCGGCAGTAAACTCCATTCGTGCGCCGTCTCTTCACCAGTTCAACATTCCAAAAGCCGGGTTACCTTTCCTGTTCCTCGACACTGCTCTTTGGTAAGTCAGCGCCTGTCGACTCGCAAGTGAGTAATAAAAATCAGGTTTAAAAAAATTATTTAACGATGGTATTATTAATAAATTAATGTCAGTGGATTTATTGCAATTATTTATTATTATTTATCCGTACGTGTTTTGTGGGAGTTTATGTTACTGAGTTAATTATTTGAGTGTAGATTTACAGAATAGATCTAAACGGAAATCGGCCATTTTATAGTGTGCCGACAACTCGCATGTTTTACTTACGTATTAATTAATTTTATTTCTAACATAAAATTTATAAATTTCATTAATTAATCCTTCAAATTTTTTAAATTCCACCGCCAAAACTTTAATTTTCCCGAAATTTTTTTAATTCTGTTACGTAATCGATAAAGTTCGTAAAATCTTTGTAAGTTTTAAAATTCAGTCCTCCAAAGATTAAAATTACACCGTGGCTGCTCTTCCCATTGATAGCCGGGCATTTTTTTTCTCAATAAAAAATTTTTTTTTTTTTAATTTCAGGCATTTCAGTCAACAAGACATCCAACTAAAATATAAACAACGTCAAAATGTTTGCCTGCACCCGATTCATTGCCCCAGTTGCCAGATCGGCTGTAAGTACTCTATAAAAATTAAAATTCTGTCTAAAGTAACCTCCACATTGTCTTGGTTACATAACTCTCAAGAAAATCGAAAAAATTAATTTAATTATTCAATTTTATTTTTACAGTTAGTTGCCAGCAGCAAAAACTACGTACGTCCTCTCACCAGTGGAGTAATCAGCCAAAGTCAATCTTTCGCAGAAAGTCAAAGCCAAACTCCAGCCTGCTTAGTGAGTCGCTTTGTAAATTTAACAATTGCATAATAAGAAGTTATATAACCTTACGCACTTTGGTTATGTTATTGATTTTTTAGTTTTTCATTTCATCAAATTTAAAATTAAACTTTTTTTTTTTAACACTACTTTTATATTTATTTATTGTCATTATTGCTTATTTTATTAATTTTTATTTCAGAGCCCAGTCATCCGTAGCTTCCAGACCTCCGCGGTAAGCCGTGACATCGATTCAGCTGCCAAATTCATTGGCGCTGGCGCTGCCACTGTTGGAGTCGCTGGATCTGGTAAATAATTTAATTTAATTTAAAAATTAAAATCACAATTAATTTGTCAATATATTTTTTCTATTATGCAACAATTACATAATATACACATTTTATTTCGGCTCTGGTAATTATTTACTAGTGGTCCATTCTATTTTTTTTGGGCATATCTAGGTGAAAAACTAACTTTTTTTTTTATTTTTTTAATAATTTATGATAAAAAATTGCTTTTTTGCCTTTAAAAGTTAAAAAATTTCAGCTCTTAATTTTGGATAAAATTTCTATTTGATTTTTATATATATATATATATATATATATATATATATATATATATATATATATATATATATATATATATATATATTTTAAATACATAAAATTATGAATAATTAAAAAAAAAAATTGAAAATCACAATTTTCTAAAAAATTTATAAATTTTTTTGAAAAGTACATAAAAAAATGAATAATTGAAAAAAAAAAAAAAAAATTAAATATCACAATTTTCTAAAAAATTTAGAAATTTTCTTGAAAATTTTATAACATTGTGATAATTAATTTTTTTTTGTTAAATAGTTCATTTTTTTTATTTATTTTTCAAAAAAAAAAAAAAAAATTTAAAATTTTCAAAAAAAAAATTTCGTTCAAAATCAAAATATTTGACCCCATTTGTAAATAATTACCTCGGCTCCTATAAATCCCGGAAAAAATTTTTAAGTTATGAAAATTCATTAAAATTATTATGAAATAAAAATTATAATAATATTTTTTTTTGTAACAAAAAATAGAGCAATCATTCTGGGGGGCTTGTTTTTCAGGAAAATTATAGGTGTGATGTCAATAAAATTAAGGTGAAAGACCCTAGTTATTGACACTTGTAATTTTATTTAAAAAAAAAAAAAAATCAACTAATAAATTAATAAATATAATTTTTTAATTATAAATTTTAAGAAAATTGGTTTTTTTTAAGAACATTTAATTTTTTTAATTAGAATAAAATTGCAAGTGTCAAATAATTAGGCCAGTGTCAATAACTGGGTTTTTTTACTTTACCTAAAAAAATTTTTAAATTTTAGAAAATAGATATTATGTCATCAAAGTTATTGTAAAATAAAAATTAGAGATTCATTAAGGAAGTCCTTGCGCCATCAATGTTAAATATAAAATATTAGATTATGCTTTTAGGGGGAACACACCACTGTGAAGATCGAAAAAAAGAGGTGATTTTCGAGAATTTTTTTGACAGGGAAAATAAAGGAATTTAGGGATTGAATTTTTTATTTCATTAAGGGTACATTGAAGATTATTACTCTAAATTTTTATTCAAAAATATTTAATTATTACAATGTTATTAACAATCTCATACACCAAAAGAACAAGATGACACTGGATATATCATCTCAGATTATACTGAGTGAAAAAAAATTTTCAGATAGTAGTTAGTATAATCCAGATTACAATGAGTATAATCTAGATTATAATGAGCATAATCCAGATTATAATTATTATAATCTAGATTATAACGAGTATAATCTAGATTATAATGAGTATAATCCAGATATTACCCAATTTAATCTGGATTATACTATCTCCTATCTGAAAATTTTTTTTCACCACTGATATCACTGAGTATAATCTGGGATGATATTAAATTTTACTATTTTTTAATTTTTAAAAATCAAAAATTCTGATTATTATCAAATTTTAATAATGAAATAATAAAATTAAATAGGGTATCAATAATAGGAACTTTTACCTTAATTATTAGTAATTAATTTTTTTTATTTATACTTGAATTATTTTCATGACTTAAAAATTTTTTCCAATTACCGCTCATATCACGTTATCTTCCACTTCTATTGCAGGCATTGGCATTGGGCTAGTATTTGGATCCTTGATAATTGGCTATTCACGAAATCCTACCCTTAAACAACAAGTATTTTCCTATGCAATCCTTGGATTTGCTTTATCCGAAGCAATGGGTCTTTTTTGTTTGATGATTGCTTTCCTTTTACTTTTTGCATTTTAATTAATCCTTCCTAAATGAGTAAAATAATCCTTCATTAAATAAATGAAATTATTAAAAATAATTATACTAATTATATAAATTTTTTTTTAGGTGCTGGAATCGGATCAGTATTCGGCTCATTGATCATCGGTTACGCCAGAAATCCATCTCTTAAACAGCAACTGTTCTCATATGCCATCTTGGGTTTCGCCTTGTCCGAGGCTATGGGTCTCTTCTGTCTTATGATGGCTTTCTTGCTCTTGTTCGCCTTCTAAGCCGTTATCCTCCATATGAATTACCGATAGTTTTAGTGCGTCACTGCCAAGACACCGTCATCTGGCTTGAAACAATAGTTCGACGACGGCTGTCTATGGTTCCAAGGGGGTCCATGAAATTATTAAAGCCGATGACTCTTGGTAGTACTGGTTGGAGCGCGACGGTTCAACAAATGATTTATTAATATTAATAATTAATTATTGAAATAAAAATAAAAAATTTGATAAATAAAAACGGGGCTGCTGATTAATTTTACAACATTTTTACAAAAAAATTAAATCAGTAAGAGCCGTCTAATTCCATCCAGTGGCTCGTAATTATTTCATGGCCTACCAATTCATGTAGCATAACTCATATTGTTATAAAGTAATTCAATTGCAGTGTAATAATATTTAACAATAATTATTAAACGTTTAGAAGGTTTATTAAAAAAATTAAGAAATTTTCAAGATAAGTCTTACATAATTTTGCATATAGTTCACAATGCAAAGCACGTACGCGCTCAATAATATCAAACATAATTATATTATTTAAATGCAATTTTTTTTTTGCGCTGTACGGTTTTATTGTTAATTACTATTAATCAATTGGAAAATTAAGTTAAATTAATTTGTTAATTTTGAAACGATTCATCATTGTTAAACCGTCGCGTACGCACGTTTTTGCGGTAACTCTTCGAGGAATATGTACAGTAATATCGAAATAAACATCCAGTCGTACGAAAAATATTAATTACTTTATTGTTATTAATCATTTTTTAAATTACTCCTTACCTGTTCTCTCCATTTATTTTTTTTTTTTTTTTACTCAAAAAAATGTATTTGTTTATAATATTTATTCAAAGTTATAAAAAAAAAAAATTTTGCAACATTTCTGGAATTTTTATTGAGTTGAAATTATTTTACAAAGTTTTAAATGTTGACCAATTATCTATATTATTAAAAAAATAACAAAAATTTTGTCTCAAGTATAGTCATTTAATAAAATCGGTTTAAAATAATAAATAAAGCTTCTTAAAACATTTATTGCTTTTCAATTCCAAAATAATTTTAATTTTTTTTTTTTTTAAATAAATTTTTGAATTTTTCTAAAAAAAAAATTTTTATCGAAATTTTAAATAATTTTGTTTTTTTAGCTAAAGAAATAAAAATTTTTCTCACAGTACACGAAAAGAACAAGATGACACGGGATATTATCCCAGATTATACTCAGTAATAATATCTGTGGTGAAAAAAAATTTCAGATAATAACTAGAAAAATCCAGATTATACTGCGTGATATTTGGATTATACTCATTGTAATTTAGATTATAATCATTATAATTTAGATTATACTCATTATAATCTAGATTATACTCATTGTAATCTGGATTATACTCATTATAATCTGGATTATACTCATTATAATCTGGATTATACTCATTATAATCTGGATTATACTTATTATAATCTAGATTGTATTATATTATAATTTAGATTATATTAATTGTAATCTGGATTATACTAGCTACTATCTCATTATAATTTAAATTATACTCAGTATAATCTAGATTATACTCATTATAATCTAGATTGTACTCATTATAATTTAGATTATACTAATTTTAATCTGGATTGTACTAGCTACGATTTGAAATTTTTTTTTTTTTTTTTACTACAGATATCACTGAGTATAATCTGGGATGATATCCAGTGTCATCTTGTTCTTTTCGTGTAACTTTCTTGTTGAAAAATTTTTTTAATTGTGGGAAAAAACCTAAAAAAAAAATATATTACAATTACAATCATGATTTTATTCAATTAATCTTACAATTATACAAATAAAATAAAACAAAATAAATTACGTTACAACATTACTAGTTACAGTTTCTCCGATATTATTGGAGGGTAAAACATTAAGTTGCTGAAGCAATCCTTCGCGTTCCCTAAGACTAGCCCAAGCTTTTTCCTGTTCTTTTTTAGTCAAAGGAACTTTACGCTGCTTGGATACAATTAATTTATTATAATACTCAACAACTTCACTATCAATAGCACTGATTTTCCGTTTAAGCGCTTGCCGTTTACTCTCTTCTTGAGCAAGACTCAACAGTCGTTTCAACTGAACAACATTGTGACTAGATAAGGTCAAAAGATCCTGCTGACAGCGTTTTATCTCAGCGAGTATTTCATCATCTTCATTATTCTTCCTGTGCGAATCCGGTTCGAGGATCCCTTGCTCCACGAGTTCTTTGTGCATGCGCATCTCCAGGTTCATTGAATTTTGAATAGTGAGATCTCGCAGCACCGGAGGATCGCCGTCTCTAAATAATTTGCTGTCGCTGTTGGGAGTATAAACATTTTCTTCCATCAAGGCTGACACTAGTCGTTGGGTTAGAGGACCAGCAATGCTAGTCGCTTTTTTGTCAACCTTCGACATTAACGCAGACACATCCGAGCGGTTTTTTTTCTTGTCACGATTTACATTGCTCGTTTCTTCTTCTTGCAGCAGGTCATTGTGCGCCCAGGTGTAGCTGTAGTGTCTTCCTAGAGGGGGAATTTTTTTAAACTCACCAAGATCTGAGTGGGTCGCAATCAGTTCTTCCAGGAGCTTTATGTCGTCTGGCATTATGTCTGCGCAGTAGGAATCAACAGACGCCCAAAATTTATTGGTCGTGTCATTTTTAGGGAGCAATAATTTTGGAACGTCTGTTTTAGATCCTTCAACTCTGACTATTTCATGCGGATTAGGTACAATTTGATTAGCTGAGTTACCTGCTGCCAGTGTCTTAGCTTTCAGCAATTTTGTTGACAACGGCGACTGACCTTTGAAGTACATGTCCTTAATTCGGGATTTTTCATCGCGTAATTTTTTTTCAAAAGACAAACCTTTCCCGCTCTTGGACCGTTTGTCCCGTCTTTCTTCCGCGGACGTCAAGCACGTTATTTCTTCTTGCAACAAGCGGCTCCTCACCACCACTGACGACAACAGAGTCTCCAATTCTAGCTGGAGGGTATCCAAATCCTCCATTCCAACGCTGTCTTCATTTGTACGCTGGAGAATACTTGTGTAACGAGGTAATAATTTACTATTCTCCGAGACTTTTATTACAGACAGCGCAAATGACATTTCAATCCCGTCAGAACTTGTTTCTGCTGCTTGCACTGGTGCTTGCGATTTGTTGTCACGAACCTTGACAGGTGTCTTTTTTAAATTTAATTTACCTTTTCCAGACATGATTAAATTCAAATTTACCATCTAAAAAAATACAGATTTTTTAATTCATTTATTTTGTCCTAATTTTTTAACATTATTTGCTAAACAGATGTATCACTTTATTTTAGGTTAGAATTTATGTGTCATGATTTTTTAATAAACTCTTTTTAAAAAATAAAAAATATATCACTTATTTTAATTGTCATTTTATTATTTAAACTATTTTTTAAGAATTTTGGATTTTTAAATTTATTTATTAACTGTAAAACAACTTTTTAAGGACAACAACAAGAAATCTGCTAGATACTTTTAATGACGATCCGCCATTTTGAAAACATAAATTAAGCGGGAAAATTTTGAAAATTAATTTTGCAGATATTTTGTCATTTTTAAAATTTTTTTAATTAATTATCAAAAAAAAAAAAAATAAATAAAAAAATTGACAACTATAAATTTTAATAAATTAAAATATTAAAGTTAGTTTTCACTTGGCAAATTTTTAATTTTAACAATTAAATTCTAATTCTAAATTAATTAAATAAATTATAGGAAAAAAAATTAGAAAAAAAATTGACATATAGAAATTTTTAAAAATTAAAAATGCAAGTTTAATTTTTTACAAATTTTTTTATTAAAAAAATTAAAAAATTGTAAAGTGACAGCTAGCTTTAATATCATGGGAAAATTTGAAATTAAACTAAAAATTTACCAATAGAGTAAGAAATATTTATTATATTATTTTTATACACAAATTATAAACACCAAGTATACTCTACATATTTAAATAATTATTTAGGGTCGATAAAAATTACTTCAACGATGTTTTTGTGGGTGATGATGTTCTTGTTGATAAGCTAAAGCACGATTATATTGCAAAAAGAAACGTTTTCCGTGTTCGAAGCTTGCAATCATAATGGCACAAGCTGGTGCTACTTTTATTATTCTAGGAGTTAGTCCGGTAAAAAGGCCTTGAATTCCATTTTGCTGGTAAATTCTTTTTACAATATTTGTAAAACTACTGCTATTGTTTTTTCCAGGTTTTTCTGAAAAAAAAAAAAAAAAATATATATATATATATATATATTTATTTTTTACTGAAAGAAAAAGATTTTTTGGAAAAAATTTGTGACAAAAAATCCATTTGCTAAAATTTTAAACAATTTTATTTAGCTAAGGAAATAGGAATTTTTGTTACTCTAATTTTTTTGTTGGAAAAATTTTTATTTAATTTGGAAAAAAAAAAATTTTAGATTAACAATTTGTGAATTTTCATCCAAAATTATTTTTTCTAAAATCAAAAAAAATTTTGGTAATTATTTACAAGTCGGGTCAACTCATTTTGGGCCATAACTAAGTCAAAAATTAATATTTTTTAATTTTTTAAATCTCTTTGATAAAAAAATTATTTTTAAAAAATTGTATTTGTAATTATAATATGTATATCAGGAATGTGAACTAGATAAGCAGAAATAATAATGTAATTTTTTATTATGATCCTATCTAGTCCACATTCCTGATATACATATTATAATTAAGAATTATGGATGATAATGAAAATAATATGTATTTGTAATTTTTAAAAATTTTTAAATGTCCATTTTTTATAAATTTTTTTTTGCCATAATTTATTTGTTACAAAAATTATCAACTATATTTGCTAAGGTAATTTTGATTTAAAAATTTTATCTTTAGAAGTTCTGAAAAATTATAAATGACATTTTTTTTTTTGAGTCTACCTGTTTTTACGGCGCATTTATGATAAAAAATATCAATATAAAAAATGAATTAATTTAAATTAAAGTTTATAATTACCAGTATAAATTCTTTTTTCGCCCATTTCTATTTGCTGATGCGTTTTAACTACGTCAAAGGGTATTGTTAAAAATGCAGCAATCTGTAAAATATAAAATTATTTAAATTTTCTTAGTTATATAAAATTTTAGGTAAATCTTATACTTACTGAACCAGCAAGTGCACCAGACATAAAATTAAAAGTAAATGTATGTTGTGCAGGAGGAAGAAGTTTCTTAATAGCTTCATAGCCACACCAGTAAATAGCACTAAATGGCACATCCCGGAATAAAGTTGAGCTCAAACCCATCCATAATCCTGATATTCCACCGTATTTTACAACTGTTTTTAATCCTTCGCCAATTTCTGTTGACATTTATTCAAGTAATTAAACTTATATATAATTTAGAGAATAAAATAAAATTAAAAATCTAAAATTAAAGAAAATACCTCTGTAACTCAATTTTTGGGACTGCATTTTAGTTCTTATAAGCTCTAAAGGGCTGACCAATGTAGCAGCCCATATTCGCGCGGTAGCTCCCGCGACAATCGGAATCCAAAACGGTTGTGTTTGATGTATACGTTGTCTGTTAGAGTTTCTGTTATAGTAATCCTTGAGATTCAATCGTAGTTGTTCATAAGATACAAAATACACAACAGTAGCAGGTACAGCGAGAATTAGGGTGGGACTGAGACCGCTCCATAGTGAAAAAAATCCTTCTCTTTTAGATATTTTTACAAGTGCGTCCTATCAATTAAAAAAACAAAAAATTAAAACTAATTCAATGGATTTTATTTAATTAAAAAATTTAATAATCAACTTACAACTGTTCCAGTAAATTTTCCATTTTCTCTCATCCAAGTCGGTAGTTTTCCATTACACGGGCAAAGGTGGTCCATTAATCCATTACAATATACGAAACATTTATTTGATAACATTGCTTTTTGTTGAGCTTGTAGTCGAGTTTTAACCACGTCCAAAGGTGTCACTATAATTTAATTAGTTAATATTAAATTCTTATGGCTTGACAATTTTTTTAATTTTTTTTAACAAATAAATTTGCTCCAAAAAATTATTTTTAAAAAATTCCATTTGTAGTTTTTTAAAATTATTAAATATATGCTAAATTAATTCTTATAAATTTGTTCATGAAAATTAATTTAGAATATATTTAATGATTTTAAGAATTTTATAACAAATAAATTATGGCAAAAATAAATTGACATGTAGAAATTAAAAAAAATTAAAAATTCAATTTTTTAAAAATAATTTATTGGAACAAATTTTTTTGTTAAATAAAAATTATATTTAACTTAGCTGTCACTTGACCATTTTTTAATTTTATTTAACAAAAAAATTTGTTCCGAAAAATTATTTTTAAAAAATTACATTTTTAATTTATTAAAATTTCTAAATGTCTTTTTCTTTTTTTTCATTTTTTTAATGCAGTAATTCATTTATTAAAAAAATTATTAAATATCTGCTAAATTAATTTTCATAAATAAAATTAAAAAATTATAAAATGACAGTTAACTTTAATGTCATATTTTGTTCCGAAAAATTATTTAAAAAAAATTGCATTTTTAATTTATTAAAATTTCTACTTGTCAATTTTGTTACTCATTTTTTTTTTATGACATTAAAGTTAGCTTGAAAATTTTTTAATTTTTTTTAATAAATAAATTTGCTCCAAAGAATTATTTTTAAAAAATTGCATTTGTAGTTTTTTAAAATTTCTAAATGTCAATTTTTTTTGCTATAATTTATTTGTTACAAAAATTCTTAAAATTATCAACTATCAGCTGTTAATCTTTAATAAAATTTAATTTAGCAGATATTTAATAATTTTTAGAATTTTTTACAAATTAATTATGGCAAAAAAAATTGACATAGAAATTTTAAAAAACAATAAATGCAATTTTTTAAAAATAATTTGTTATAATTTATTGCATCCTCTTAATTTAATTTAATATGAAAATTAATGACATTAAAGTTAGCTATCACCTGATGTCAATTTTAAAAAAATTTTTTTTTGCCATAATTAATTTGTAAAAAATTATTAAATATCTGCTAAATTAAATTTAATTGAAAATTAACTTAGCAGATACTTGATAATTTTAAGAATTTTTGTAAAAAATAAATAATGGCAAAAAAAAAATTTTATAAAAAAAATTGACATTTAGAAATTTTAAAAAACTACAAATGCAATTTTTTTTAAAATAATTTTTTGGAGTAAATTTATTTGTTAAATAAAATTGAAAATTAATTAGGTGACAGCTAACTTTAATGTCATTAATTTTCATATTAAATTAAATTAAGAGAACGCAATAAAATAAAGTGTATTATAGAGAGTGGTGTGTGCTTATAAGAAAGTAAGAGTGTACCAAAGAAAAATGTTAAAAAAAGATTATTATAAATGTAAAATGGTAACAATTTTGTAAAACACTAAATATGTTAATACAAATAAAATTATATTCTATTCTAATTAATATGAGTGTGAATTTAGCAGACATCTGATAATTTTTTAATAATTTATAAACTATTTATTTGTTACAAAAGAAATAGTATAAAAAAATGCGTATAGAAATTTTCACAAGTTTTTTCTATGCAATTTTTTAGATTTTTTTTACAACCATTAAGTTAAAATTAATCTAAAAATTCTCAAAAATTAGCTGTCAATTGAATTCACTTTCATCTAATTAATATTAAATTTTTGTAACAAAGTATATAAAATAATTACCAAAAACTGAAGTCACAAGTGCACCAGTACATGATGCAATCATTTGCTGGTACGGTTTGATGCGATACTTAGGATCATCAAAATCAATTGTAGCTGTAGTTTCTTCTGACAAACCCATTTTAACAATTTATTTTTCAATATGACATAAAAATTATAAACTGTTTAACGATGGATCAATCCAATATTTTTATTATTTCACCGGCTTGAAGAATCAATGTCACAACTTGAGAAATAAAATACTATTAATTATTGTCAAACACTTTAGTATTGTTATCATAACTGTTTATGATTTTAATTACACAAAAAATAATGTTGGAAAATGATAAAAATGTTTTATACATACCAAAAAATAAAAAAATAACAACGATGGCGGAATTTCATGCAATGTGACCAATATGCTTGAAGATAATGGTGAGAACAGATGATTTTATCATCTAAATGTCTGCATGTGATATTTATCTACAATCTATCTGTAAATTTATTAGAAATTCCGTGTTGATTGAATAATTTTCTTGTGAATTACAAGAAGATAATAAATCAATAAATTGTTGGTTTAATTTTTTTTAAAAAAATACTGAAGTTTTTTTTAGTTGATACTTTATAAATAGATATTTAAATTTTATCTCAGATGGAATGTCTACAAAAAATTTTGCTGTAGCGAAGTGTTCTATTTGGATGTTTAATGTAGAATTTTATTGATAGACGGCAGCACTTTCTTGAGGATGTTTCAAATTTTTCAAATTTTACCCGCGCTTATTTTTCACATAAGAGACACCTGCCGGCATGAAATTTTTTTTTTCGCAATCAGTTTTTCTAATTCGGCTTGCTAAAATACACGGTGTTTGTCGTTTGCACTCCAGTAATTTTATGACAATAATTTTTCGGAGCAAATTTATTTGTTAAAAAAAAAATAAAAAAATTATAACAGTGACAGCTAACTTTAATGCCCTCCAGAACACTCCTTTAATTAAATGAAAATTAATTTGACAGATATTTAATCATTTTTAGAATTTTTGTTGACAAATAAATTATGGCAAAAAAAAAAAATAAGAAAAAAAAATTGACATGTAGAAATTTAAAAAAATAAAAAATGCAATTTTTTTAAAATAGTTTTTTGGAACTAATTTTTTTGCTAAATAAAATTAAAAAATTTGCCCCAAAAAATTATTTTTAAAAAATTGCATTTGTAGTTTTTTAAAATTTATAAATGTCAATTTTTTTATAAATTTTTTTTTGCCATAATTTATTTTTTACAAAAATTCTTAAAATTATCAATTATCAGTTAATGTTTACATTAAGAAACTTCTTCTTCCTTAACAACATAAATTTACTTTTAATTTTATGTCTGGTGCACTTGCTGGTTCAGTAAGTATAAGATTTACCTAAAATTTTATATAACTAAGGAGAAAATTTAAATAATTTTATATTTTACAGATTGCTGCATTTTTATCAATACCCTTTGATGTGGTTAAAACTCATCAGCAAATAATAATCGGCGAAAAAAAATGTATACTGGTAATTATAAACTTTAATTTTTTTTTCTAATTTTTTTTTCCCATAATTTATTTGTTACAAAATTATTAAATATTTTCAAAATTAATTCTTATAAATTTATTCATGAAAATTAATTTATGGCAAAAAAAATTGATATAGAAATTAAAAAAATTGAAAATTCAATTTTTTAAAAGTAATTTATTGGAACAAATTTTTTTGTCAAATAAAATTCAAAAATTTTAAAGTGACAGCTTACTTAATGTCATAATTTGTTCTAAAAAATTATTTTTAGAAAATTGCATTTTTAATTTTTTGAAAATTAATTTAGCAGGTATTTAATAATTTTTTGAACTTTTTTTAACAAATAAATCAAGGCAAAAAAAATTGACTTATAGAAATTTAAAAAAATTAAAAATGCAATTTTTTAAAAATAATTTTTTTAGAATTAGAATTTAATTGTTAAAATTAAAAATTTGTCAAGTGACAACTAACTTTAATATTTTAATTTGTTAAAATTTCTACTTGTCAATTTTTTTACTTACTTTTTTTGATAATTTATTAAAAAAATTAAAAAAATGACAAAATATCTGCTAAATTAATTTTCAAAATTTTCCCGCTCAATTTATGTTTTCAAAATAGCGGATCGTCATTAATGTACACTCCGTACGTCATAGCCATCTTTGGTAGTCATACACGTATACACACATACACATGTGGCACACCAGTGTGTGTGCAAACTGTAAACTGGCCGACGTTGACGTTCATTCACGTCCATTGTGTCTGCACACTCTTTAATAATACTACCAGCGACTATAAAAATCCATAACTAAATTAAAGTGATGTTTGATTAAATCGATTTTCGTGTGTTTATTAGTTGACACTAAACTCGGCCTGACATCAGTATCTCGGGACGTGCCAGCTCATATAAAATAAAATGTTATCGTGCAATATTTTTTTGACGTCAATCGTCTTGGTGACAGTTGTCCACGGGTTCGTCATAGAATCAGGAACTTCAATAAAAAACCCAGTCGAGGATTTTATAAAACCTCACTACCATCATTATGAAGAGATAAAGGAGTTGTTCAACAAACTGGAGGAACAGTATCCTAATTTAGCAAAGGTACATTCTATTGGTAAATCAACCGAGGGTCGGGATTTGTTGGTTCTAGAGATTTCAGAAAATGTCAAGCAACGTGCTATTGGAGAACCTATGGTTAAATATGTTGCCAACATGCATGGTGATGAATCTGTGGGCCGACAGCTCATGGTTTACTTGGCCCAGTATCTTCTGGCTAATTATTATGTTGATGAAAGGATCAGAAAATTAGTAAACAATACTGACATTTTCCTCATGCCATCTCTCAATCCAGATGGTTTTGAAAAGTCTAAGGTATGATTTTTAAAAATATTTTATTTTCATTCTTTGGTATAATATTAATGAAAATTAACTTAGCAGGTAGTTGAGAATTTTAAGAATTTTTCTAACAAATAAATTATGGCAAAAAAAATTTATAAAAAAAAAATTGATATTTAGAAATTTTAAAAAACTACAAATGCAATTTTTTATAAATAATTTTTTGTTCTTATTTAATTATTCAAAAGAAATCAAAAAATTAGAAAAGTCGGCTATTAAACGACTAAATAAAATATTTAGAAAAAAATTCCACATGGAGAAATTTATTTTTAAAAATTACAAGTGAATTTTTAAAAATATTTTTTTTTATAATAATTGATTTGTTATAAAAATTTAAAAAATTGTTAGATGTCTACTAATTTCAAAAACTGGAAATATTTAATAGATTTACAAACTGTTTGATACTTCAAGATTGAGAAAAAATTTGCACGCTTTATTTTTGAAACTCTCAAGAGAATAGTAATTAATAATATCACTCAGTAATTTTTGCCATACAATAAAAGAGTGTTCAAAAGTAGCAGTGGCGAAATTAGTCATTTTGAAAGAGATGTAATTTATTCCTAAAAATATTAAAACTTTTATCGATTATGATTAAAAAATTAATTATAATTTTGATTTGTAAAAATTTAATTATTTTATGTAAAAATACGCCAGACAAAAATTTTTTTTTATTCTTTTAGTAATATAGATTATAAAAACTTGTAATAATCAATATCATTTTTTCCAACAGGAGGGGCTTTGTGATTCATTGAACGATTACACAGGACGTGAAAATGCAAAGCATATCGATTTGAACCGTGACTTTCCAGATCAATTTGAGCGTATTCCAGATTTTGCTGTTCACAGACAAAGTGAAACCGTTGCAATGATGATGTGGATTGCTAATCAGCCTTTTGTTTTGTCTGGTAATTTCCACGGAGGTGCTGTAGTAGCTAGCTACCCCTACGACTCAGGGTAATAATTTTTTCACCTTGAAATTAAGCCTTGAAATAAATTCTGACATCAATCTGCTAGATGATGTCATAATAACTTATTTAAATATACTTCCAGCACATCTCGGTCATGTTGCATTGAAAGTAAGTCACCGGATGACAATCTTTTCAAGTATTTAGCGCACATCTATGCTGATAATCATCCCATAATGCATAACGGTAACGCTTGTTTACCTGAGTACTTTCCTGGAGGAGTAACCAATGGAGCTAAATGGTAACAATGCCATCTGAAATTGATTAAAAATTATTTTATTGCTTTTAATTTAAAACCAGTTAAATAAATTATTATTTTTTTTTTTTAATAGGTATGAAGTTGTCGGTGGCATGCAAGATTTTAATTACGCTCGATCAAATGCATTTGAGATAACATTCGAATTAAGCTGCTGTAAATTTCCACCAGCTTCCTCGATGCCCGAGCACTGGCATTTGAACAAAGAATCACTTATTAAATATTTGGAACAAGCTCATATTGGAATTAAAGGTAAATTATCAATTTTATTTATTTTAATTTTATTTTATCTAATTTATTCATTTTTTATTTAGGTCTAGTACTTGATCCGAATGGCTACCCGATTGAAAATGCACGAATCCATGTTATAGGCAATAGTCATAATATTACCACTACGAACCGTGGTGAATATTGGAGATTATTACTCCCAGGTGATTACCAAGTTTATGCTAGTGCTTGGGGGTAAGTTGGATAGATTATTAAATTACATTTTGCAATTTAATATTTTTTTTCGATGAATTTACATTTGAAAAAAAATTTTTTTTTAAACAGCATTAAGGTAAAAGTACTTAAATTTTTTTATCATGTTTCAAATCAATGTTGTCAACTTTTTTTTTTATAGGACACCTTAATCATAGTTTTTACTTATCAAATTTAATAATTATTATATCAACTTAAAACCAACAAGTCGGATGTATTATTGACAGCGCAAAAAATTCAAAGAGCCGATTATTGACATACCATTGACCCTATTATTGACAGGTCTTTTATTACAGTTGAATTTATATTAACAATAATTTTTTTTTACTAACTAATGCAAAACTATTAATAATTTTTATTATTTTAAATTCGTTTAAGACCTGGCTTTTCTGGATTTTTTACTAGATTTTTTTTTAGTAATTTTTTCTAGTCTCAAATACGTCGATTCTTATAAAATCTAAAATTTTAACTCGATAAAGTATAAATAAATAATTATATAGTTATTTAGACTATAAATAATCCAAAATAATTTTAAGCAATGCAATTACATAAAAACGTATTTCTTAAAGTAAAAAAATTAATTTTGTTGGCACAAGTAAAATTTCTTGTCAAAAAAAATTTTTTTTTCGCTTAAAAAAATAATTCGGAAGAAAAATATTTTCTTGGTTCGTGAATTTTTTCTTCTGTGTAATGATATTGTTTAGAAATTACAATTAGCAGTTTTGGCCTACTGGAAAAATTGAAATTTTTTTTGCCATAAATAATTTATTCCTTGAAATTAAATTTTACTATTTTTTAATTTTTAAAATATTTAATATCAAAAATTGTAATTATCAAAAGATTAAATTAATGAAATAATTTAATTAAATAGTGTGTCAAAAATGTGGGCCCTGTCAATGATAGGTGCTTTTACCTTAATTAAATTAATTTAATAAAATTATTCAATTTTTTTTATTATTACATTAATTAAAAATTTTTAAAGTTAGTTTTTATGATTAAATTTTAATAAAATTACTAATTATTAAATTTATTTTTTCAATTTTAAATTTTATATCGCATTTAATAAAATTTTTTTTATTGATAAAAAATAGCAATAAATAAGATAATTTTTTGTTTTTTAAATAAAAATTCTAAACAAACTTAAAAAATTTTAAAAGCTCTCAAAGCTAAGCTTAAAAAAATATTATTGCAAAATAAATCTTCTGTATAATAATTTATTATTTAATTAATTAATTACATAAAAATTTTTAATTTAGATTTACACCTAGTGAGCCAGTCCATGTAACAGTAGAAAAAAACGAACCGAAAATTGTGAACTTTACATTAAATCCAGCGACTCCTGATGAACAAGGTAAAAATATGGATTACCCTCAAGTGTTCCCTATTGCGCGAGAATTTTCACCAATCGAAAGAATAATCAATGGCTACATGAATTATCAGGAATACGATTACTAACTCTCACTAATTCTTTTTAGTTATTTCTAACTGGCAATTTTATTTTTATTTAATTACTTTTATTTTTATGATTTTATTTTTATTTTTTACAGCTCTCAAATACTAGTGATGAATATGGAAATCATTCGAGCGTTATTTATTAAGAATTAGTTTTCAATTTACTTGCTTTATTTAAAATCGAACAAATTTTAAAGACTTATACTCCAGCAACTTATTCAATTAAAATATTAATGATCTAAACAAGGTATGGAGAAAATCCCCTAGTATACAGAAGCTTAATTGGATTGCGGAATTTTTATTTTTTAATTATAATTTATTTTGCACTCATAAATTTTCCAGATAATATCAAAATTAGTTTAATTGAAAAAAAAAATAAATCTACATATCTTCCTGACGGTAAAAATCTGATTTTAAAAAAGTATTATGATTTTAAAAAGATTTAAAAAAAATTTTTTTTTTTATTTTATTTAAAATTTTTCTTTTAACTATTTTTTTTTTTTTTTTTTTTTTTTTATTTATTAATAATTAAGTTTCAACAACTGCTAATAATATTGTTAATAAATGATAAATTTATGTAACCACAGTGAAATTCATAATTATTTTTAAATTACAAAGTTTATCAATTGCAGCGCAATATAAAAATGATTATAAATAAAAATCAGCAATTGAGAAATTGTATAAAAAAAAAAAAAAAAAAAAAAATTAAATGTTAAATGTTACAACTTATCATACATGTTTTTCATGTCTCTTATAATATAAATGAAATGTGTAGTGTATGATGATGTATAAATAATCGGTGTCAAGTAAACGAACAAAAAAAAAAAAAAAAAAAAAAAAAAAAAATAATAAAATATTTTATTTGCTCTTATTGGTAAATGATTTTATTCATTTCAGAATTAAATCACTTGGCCTATCCTCAATTCCTGTAAATGATTATTATTTATTATTTATTATTTATTTTAATTTCAATTTTCTCCATGCCTTGTTTTGTTATTTTTTTATCCGTTATCAATTATTATTTTATGATTTTTTTATTTTTATTTTTATTTTATTTATCCTTAGCTCAAGCGTCGGAAAAAGTCGAAGAAATTGTGCGTCCTCGAGATACGTACGGTTTTTATCATCCAGTCCCATTCGTCCATCATAATTATACATCAATGGAATATTTTCTGAAGGAATTAAATGGTTCGTATCCAAAATTAGTTCGTCTTTACAGTATTGGCAAATCTGTCCAAAGACGGGAGCTGTATGTGATGGAGATAACGAAAAATCCGGGAAAACACGACTCCAATAAGCCAGAAGTTAAGTACATTGCAAACATGCACGGAAATGAAGTTGTTGGTCGAGAAATTTTGTTATTATTGCTCGAGTATCTTTGCGAAAACTACGGCAGTGATGAAAGAGTCACCAGAATTCTTGATACAACCAGATTACATATTATGCCGAGTATGAACCCCGACGGATACGCTGTCTCGAAGGTTGGAGATGTTGATGGGATTGTTGGAAGAGCAAATGCCCATAAAGTTGATTTAAATAGAAATTTTCCTGACCAATATGTAACTGATGAGGTATTTATATTTATTTAATTAAAATTCAATGAGGTAAAGTACTCAGTAGTTGAACAAGTTTCAAAGTAAAATGCATTTGACCCTACTTTTAATTACAGAGATGAAATTATTAGTTTAAATTAGTGCTTTTTATCAAATTATAAACAATTTTAAATTGATTGAAGTGCAAAATAATGCAGATAATTAAATATTTATATTTTGACAAAGTTTAAAAAAATGTGTCTGTAATTTTTTTTTTCTTTTGGGAGCTCTTGTTATATAAATAACTAGCTGTTACCCACCAGCTTCGCTGGGCATTTTATAGAATTGCATTTTTAGATCTAAACTTTAAATTTAATTAGAGTATTGTTTTAACTTTCACAAATTCCAAATTTCATCGAATTAGCATATACCTTTTATCCATGTAAATATTTCAGCTAATATTCATTGTAACTTTCAATGTGCAATCATTATAATGTTTGTGTGGCTTTTTTTCAAAAATTAATAATAATTGACACGAAGAAAAAAATTTGAAATAAGAATTTGGAGTCTGTAGGAGCTATAGCTTGGAAATTAAAAATTTTTAATGTTAACACCCACCTTCGCAAACCCCTGTGAGATGAGCTATCGTAAAATTTGCCCATAGACTTTTTCTACATCTCTTACAGAAGATTCCTACCAAATTTGGAGTCGATAGGAGCAATAGTTTAAAAACGGGAATTTTTCATTGTTAACGCCCCCGCAACCCCCCTTGTGGGTGGAATTTTGTAAAATCCGTTTTTAACTGACCTCTACTCGGCGAAAGGAATATTCCTGCCAAATTTCAAGTCTCTAGATCTCATAGTTCCAGAGATATCGTGATGAGATACTATATCAATAGAAAGTTTTCTATATATATATATATATATATATATATATATATATATATATATATATATATATATATATATATATATATATATATATATATAGATGAACAAGACTGCGTAGTAAAAGTTTATAAAAGTTTTTTCATTTGTTTATTATAATTTTTCAAAGTTATGAAAAATAGAAATATCCGGGTAATGTTATTAGAAAATTATTTTACTGAAATTTTCTCCTTTTTTAGGATCTTTTTTTACTGTATCATTGAATAATTATAACATGCGCGTAAATATACGGATTTTGTATTACAACAATTCGAAAAGTCTGTTCAAGTACTTGTCCCATTTTTTTAAGTGTTCAAGTACTGGGTACTTTACCTTGTTTTTTATTTAATTTTTATTTAATTAAACTACCCTCTATTTTTATTTTGTAGTTAAATAGAACCCCCGAGCCAGAAACTAAAGCTGTGATGGATTGGATAACGAGTCTTCCATTTGTTCTATCCGCAAACATTCACGGTGGCGCACTTGTTGCCAATTACCCTTGGGATGACGGACCAAATCAAAACTCACGAGAAGCTAACTTAAGCCCCGACGATGCAGTATTCAAAGCGTTGGCTCTAGCTTATTCGAACGCACATCCGCGGATGCATCTTGGACAGCCGTGTCCTCCTCCGCCGGGTAGGAAATGGATGTCCACTGTGCTTGATGAACGATTTCCTGATGGAATCACCAATGGAGCTGCTTGGTATTCGGTGACCGGTGGAATGCAAGATTATAATTACCTGCATAGCAATGCTTTTGAAATTACGCTTGAAGTTGGCTGTACAAAGTTTCCTGTTGAAGAAGATCTGCCAAAATTCTGGCTGGAAAACCGAGAACCTCTTCTAGCTTTTGTTGAAATGGTATGTATATTAACAAGCGTGATAAAAAGTAAAAGGACGCATAATTTTTTTTTATCGTCAATCTACTGGTAGACATATTTGACGCTTAAAAATCAAACATTGATTCCTTAAAGCTAGAAGGGAGTACGTCATTAATTTTGCCTCCTTTGAACAAGATGGCACTGAATATCATCTCAGATTATATTAAGTCAAAAAAAATTTCCAGAGAGTAGCTAGTATAATCCAAATTATAATGAGTATAATCCAGATTATAATGAGTATAATCCAGATATCACCCAGTATAATTCGGATTATACTACCTACTATCTGAAATTTTTTTTTCACCACAGATATCTCTGAGTATAATCTGGGATGATATCCAGTGTCATCTTGTTTTTTTCGTGTAGTTTTGACACGGAATTTCTAAATGAACGTTTTAATTTCATCAATAATAATAATAATAATTTATTTATTTTCATTTTAGGCTCGCAAAGGTATTCACGGATTTGTCCGTTCTTCAATCGGTAATCCGATTGCTCATGCCAAAATATCTGTCGAAGGAATAAAACACGACATTTACACAGCAAAAGACGGAGACTACTGGAGATTATTAGTCCCAGGAACATATACAGTGACCGCAAGTGCCCCAGGCTACGAATCCTCGACCTTGGTAGTAAAGGTCCCATCAAACCGTAAATCCCGCCAGCAAGAAGTCGTCGTAGACTTTACTCTCATGCGGGATGACAACGACCACTGGTCTTCGGCGTACGATTTCCGTCAGCTCGTTAACTTACAGCCTGTTTACTTAAACAATTCTAAACTAAATGAAGTATTAAGTGAGTTTGAAAATAAACACCCAAGCTTTGCTGAATTCAAGGCTGGCGATTCGCTCGACAGTATGGCGATACATTCTCTGAAAATTTCACGCAATCTAGGCGGACCTGAAGAGAACAAAATCCACATAGCGTTAGTCGGAGGGTTGTTTGCATCCCAGCCGGTGGGTCGTGAAATTTACCGTCGTCTAGCTCACCATTTGATTAGCGGAGCAGTCATTGGAGATCCTCCGATTCTAAAGCTTCTTGACAACGCTGTAATTCATGTAATTCCCGCTGTGGATCCTGGATTTGAGAGAGTCCAGGACAGCTGCAATCCGATAGTCAACGATGAAGTTGGTCAGAAATTACTGGAGAATAATAACAACGATTTAGTAACAAGCGCATTGAAAAGAATGCTGAAGAATGAAAATTACGATGTTATTGTCAATATTTTCGGCGGAGAATTCGGAATTAGTTACACTGAAGATTTAAATGTCTACAAACGCTTGGCTGGTAAATACGAGAGTGCAATTCACAAAGATAAATGTGACGTTGATAGAATTGACTCAAATGCCGTCGGTGATTTTATACAAAAACAATTTAACATCCCTGTAATTTCTCTGTCATTATCCTGCTGCAAGTATCCAGCGGCTGAAAAACTTCCCGGAATTTGGCGCGATAATTTACTGCCAATTAAAGAGTTGCTTTTTGATTTGACGACTGGTGTCAGAGTTGAAGTAACTGATGTAAATTCTAATCCGCTTCGGGAAGCTAAAATTGTAATTGGCAATGAAGTTTACGGCGTGACTAAAAATATGGCGTACTTTATCAAAACATTGCTGCCGAATTCTTATTCACTGACAGTAACTTGCGCAAATTATGAAAGCAAAGTGGTTAATGTCGAAGTTAAGGATCACGAAATAGCGGATGTAAAAGTGCAATTAGATGTAAAGTCTACTGCTGGAGAAGTAGAAGCTGTTGATGTTAATAAAACTGGTAAGTCTGTTAATTGGATCCTGGATGACCTGAACGGAAGATTTTACAACGTCACTCGGCTGCATGTTGTTGGAAACACTGTCAGAGGAACTACGATCATGGGACTGGAGATTGGGATCCAAGATGCTACGACTAAGCTGACCGGAAAGCCGAGGATTATTTTCTCAGCTGGTGTTGGGAACGGCGCTCCGGTGACTCCAGAAATTTTGACAAATTTCGCGACTTATTTATTGTCGAATTATCAAAAACGCGAGACGATTTCTGAGATATTAAAGCGTTTTACGATTTACATTGTTCCGGATTTGTACCCAGACAATCAAAGCAATGTCACGTGTTCAACGAAGTCATCTAGGATAAAATTTCCAACCGAGGGAAAGCTTGGACCCGATGCGCAAATGATTGCAGACTGGTTCAAAAAAGTAGACGCTGTCGTTGCGGTTAATTTGAACGCCGGGTCACTGCACGTAGAGATTCCCTTCGGCAGCAAGTACGGGGCAGAAGGAAATTACAAGACGAATGATGAAGAAACGTTTTTGTACCTCGCTAATTCGTACATTCAACACCTGCCTGCTCTGTCGTTGCTGGATCAAAAGTGCAACGATGAGATTCAAACAGAAACTAAAGGCGTCGCGCATGGCGCCACTGCTTTGGCTGGTGGGCGCCCGGATTTGTTGATGGACTATGTTTATTTGAAAACCAGCACGCTGATGCTGGATGTTTATGTCACTTGCTGCAATAACGACCACTCGACTAACACCTGGGTCGATCATAAGAACAGTCTAGTGGGAATTATTCGCGCTGTTGAGAAAGGACTCACTGGGTTCGTTGTGTCCGAGACTGGAGAACCTATTGAGAACGCTGTTATCACTTATGATTACTCTGCTCATAAAGTTCTCTCTGGGAAAACCGGAGCTTGGTGGGTGCTATTGCCAGCGGGGAGTCATAATATTACTGTTCAAGCATCGGGGTTTATTTCGGATACTAAAGTCATTTCTACACCCGAATTGAATAAATTTACACGGCTTATGTTCAAGTTGGCGAACAATAATCAAGTTTTAGGATTACCGAGGATTGTTTTTATCACTATTTCGAGTAAGTATGATTATCAGGTAGATTTATTTACACTGATAGAAAATTTATGTTGACTCAAGAGATATTTTCTTGATCTAAGAATTTATTTTGGAAGACAAATGATTATTTTGCTTTAAGAATTTCTTCTCTTGATTTAGATTTTCTTGGCTTAAGAGCTATATTATCTTCAATCGATACATTTAGTTTTTCAACCAAAATAACATTATCGTTTAAAAAATTTAAAATAATTCAAAGTATATTTCAAAAATTAAATAGTCTTTAATTGTTATACCGAAAAAAAATTATTTCTTGGAAATAAGTAAATTAATGACTCAAAAAAAAGCCATTCTTAACACAAGTCGGTTGTGTCAACCGAATCAATGTTATCGCCTATCTTGAACCAAGAGACAAAAATTCTTGAAAGAAATATATCTATATCTAGTTTCAAGAGTTCAAATTTTGAAGAAAAAATAATAGAAGTAGATTGATTATCATTTTTAGAATATCTTAAAAAGCACCCCACGCTTTTTTTAAAATAAAATACATTTTTTTTTTATTTACACTATTATTAATTACATTTATTGAAATTTTTAACACTATTCTTAATTTAAATTTATTAAAACTTATTTTCTATTTTTTTAGTTCGGTTTTCTATAAAAAGCGTGTTTTTTAGTGTTTTTAAACTATTATTTATTTTCTACTTTTTAATTTGGTTTATTTATAATAGCTTGTTTTTTTAATTTTAAACTATTATTTGGCAACTAACTTACCAGCATGCACTTTGTTAAAATGAAACTTATGTTTTTTTTTTTTTTTTCTTTTAGCTGTCATTTGTATTGGATTACTGATAATTACAATCACTTGTTATATGTACTGTCAATCAGTTAAAGAAACTCAAAAAAATGATCGACGTGCTTATGCATTTAGTTTACTTAGAGATGGCACGAGCTTTTTTGATGATGATGAAAAAGAAGTTGAGTTATTCAATAGGTCTAAAGGTAATTATTTTTATTATTTATTTATTTATTAGAAAGTAATTTTAAATAAAGTAGAAAATCCAAAGTGCACGCCTGATAATCTTATTTTCCGCAATAATAAGGAAGGGAAAGTAAGAAATGTCTCAAATCACATTTCTCACTTTCCCATCCTAGGACTGAATACTATTTTTTTTTGCCCTCCAGGCCTAAAGTTGCCACTTTTTGCCCGAAGGGCAAAAAAAATTATTTGTTAAAAAAAAAAATATACTTGAATCAACTAAATAATTTTGAAGAATTTCATCTTGTTGGTTTGAATAGAAAAAAATTCTTAAACTAAGAAATTTTTATTAGTTTAAATAAATTTTACTTGATTAAAGAATTTTTCGTCTTGATCCAAGACAATGAAACTCTTCAAAATTATTTTCTTGGTTTAAGAATTTTTCTCTTGATTCAAATGAATTTTTTTTTCTGTGCATGTATAGAAAAAAAAAAAAAAATAAATAAACAAATTACATTTATCGCGAAATTAGAATCTATTTAGAACTAATTTCCCACAAACTTGAGATCAAGATCTTTCCAATGATACTAAATTTTATTTAAAAAAAAAATTGGTTACCTGTAAAGTCGGTTTACGGACGATAGTTTTACATGATAACGTCATAAATAAACATTAATCAAAAATTGTATACTTTTGTAATTGAATTGCATTATTATCACTGAATGATCATTGTTTTTTATTTGAAAATTGGAAAATTTTAAATATTTATTTTTTATATTTTAAATATAAAATTTAATATTTATATTTTAAATATTATTTTAACAAAGAAAAAATACTTTAATGTTACTAATACATTGATAATTAAAAATTGATATAATAATTTGATAATTGATAATATTAATAATTATTATTAATTGTTTTATTATTTCATCAATTTATCGTTTATAGTTATTATTGATTTATTTATATGTAATTAATATTAATTATTAAAATTACTAATATCAATAATTATAATTTGATATAAATATTTTTAAAACAATTAATTTACATTTAAAAATTAAAAGTTGAATTAATACTGAAAAAATTAAATTTTTTTTATCGAGTATGATCAACTATAATTTTCTTATTTAAAAATTATTTTATTGTTTCAGATGAAGTGCAGCAACAAAAAATATTAAATAGGCCTTACTACGATGATGAAAATGAGTTAGATTCAGATTCAGACGAAGGTAGCGATTTAGAATTTATAAAGCCTGAAGGTGATTGGGAAGATAGAGAACCTATTATGCCTCGACATTAATATTTATTCTAACAAAATTCTTCCAATCTTTATCCGTCTTTCAATCACTATCAACTATATCGGTTTTATATTTTAAATAATATTTATAAACTTTTTACTATACGTAAGAAATAATTTTTTAACAAATTTATTTATAATATTTTCCCAGTAATTGTACTGAATCAATCTTGTTACAGTGATATTTATTCATTTATAAAATATATTGCTTTCATGAAACGTGATAAATTAAATATTTTAAGTAGATTAAAATATGTAAATATTTTCTCAATTTTAGATAGATTTTTTATATACTGTTGATTATTAAATCATGTTAACTTTATTAAAATTAATTACAGTAATGATCATATAGATATAATGTACTTATTTATGTACTTTAAATACATTTTTTAAAGATTTTTATACGTAATTATACTTTGGTAAATAATTATTAAATTATACAGTAAAAAAGTACAATAATTATATTTATTTTTACAATAAATAGTGTAATATATCAGTCAAAATGTGTAATTAATTTTTATTGAAAAAAATTATCAAAAAAAAAAAAAAAATTGAAATATCGATGAAAAATAAAAATTGTTTTTGTATTTAAAAAAAATCATGTTTGATATTGTTATTTTTTAAGATATCTTTTTATATTTAATGTATTATTGATAAATATAATTGGATTTATTTATACTGTGCTATACCGGGTGTCCTGTAAATCGCGGACAATTTTACAGAGTTAGAAAAAAAAAATTCTGAATCGAAAAATTGTCTACGATTTTTCGATCTGAGGCAAAGATAATTTACTATGAATTAATTAAAGTGTCTACAGCCTGTGATGCCCATAAGAATATGGTTGGTAAAAGGGCGCATACAAAAAAAAAAATTGTAATTTTGATACCAAATGTTAAATAATAGATTCACAAGACGAGTTATGCTAAAATAATAGCCTCGTTTACAAAGTTTAATATAAACAAATAGAAAATAAATCAATCAAAAATAAATTACGTAAAAATTAAGTAATGAAAAAAAATCACAATGATAGATAACATTCAAATATTTAAAAATTTCCCGCTTTTTTTTAAATATTCAAATATTTTAAAATTTCCCGTTTTTTTTAAATATTTAAATATTTTAAAATTTCCCGCTTTTTTTAAAACATTGTAATATTTTAAAATTATAACATTTGAATATTTAAAAAGTTCCCATTTTTCTTCAAACATTATAATTTCATGATAATTATAAGAGTGGATAAATTTTTTATTTCTTAAAAAAATTAATGAAAATCAGCATTGAAACGTCCTTCTACACGTATTTCTCCCCCTTAAACTTTAAGACTAAAGTTAGAAGTCGGAACATTGACGTAAACAACATTTTTATGTATATACCCATCTATATAAAGCAATACGTCATAATGACGCACCTTCTTCCTTATAAATCCAAGATTTTTCTCTCTGAACGCACACTATTCTTCAACCAGAGTCGAAGAAACATCTCCAAGCTTACAAACTCGAAAGTTAATTCAAGGTAATGTAAATTTTTATTCAATTTATAAAAAGTAAACAGTTAAAACAATATTGAAGATAATTAAAACTTTTTTACACAATAAGTAAATTTTACACAAAATGTTTGTAAGCGAATAATTAATTTGTAATTTGTAATGGCACCCAGGAACCACAAGAGCGTATAATAAAAATTCTCTTTTTTTTTTCTAAGTCCAAAAAATTTTTAGTTTGAAGAAAAAATTTCTTTTTTGTTTTTTTTACATTTGTTTTTCATCCAAAAATTCGTTAATTACCAAAAAAAAAATTTTCTTTATACGCCCTTATGGCATATTAAAATTCTATTATTTTTTCTAAGTTCAAAAAAATTTTTAGTTTGAAGAAAATGTTTTTTTGCATTTCTACACATTTCATTTAAAAATACGTCGGTTACCAAAACAAATTTTTTTTATTTTAATTTAATTTATTTATTAAAAATTTTTTGAATTGCTTAAAAAAATAATTTTTCACTTTTGATAAAAATTAAGTTAAGTCGGCCTAAAAAATTTTAGAATTTTTTTTTTTTTTTAAATTATTAACAGAAAATTTTTTTTTGCATCTCAATCAATGATTTTTTTTCTAAAATTAATAAAAAAAAATTTTTTATTTTGACGTATTTGTATCGTATAATTTATTGATCAAAATTATCATTAAAATCAATTTTATTTAATTTAATTATTGTAAATTATTCAATATTTTATGTGAAAAAAATTGCAGCAATGTTCTCATGTGGTTCACGATTTTTAAATTAAATTTCAGTCAAGAAATATGGCTAAAATATTGTTGACGTTCATCATTCTAACATGCCTGATCGTAACGATTACACCAGCGGTTTATGACTATGCATGCTACAAAAAAGGATGTAGCAAAATTCAAGGTCGAGTAAGTGTTAATATTGCAATTATTAATCAATTTCATCAAACATAGTTATAAAAAAATTCCTCGTAGTTTTAAAATTATTTTCACAAATCGATTGTTCACATAAAATCATGATAATTATTATTTTTTATTGAATAAACTCAGATATAATTTTTTTTTAATTTTATAAATAAAGACAACATTAAATTTCTGTAAAATAGATACAATAATTTATTGTTAAGTCATTAGTAATTGTAATTACTTATTTTCTCATAGTGCTCAACGAATGCAGACTGTTGTGATGGATATCAATGTCACCCACAAACTGCCACTTGGCAAGTTGTTCAAAAGAATGGATGTTACCCAATAAATCCTGTTCCATGCAGCCAATTACAAAAGAAAAATGTTTAAAAGTATTTGATCTTGATATTAAAAGAAACATTGTTGTTTAAACACACTACGGTTGTAAAGAAATAAAAAAAATTATTTCAAATAATAATAAAAAATTCTTTTGAAAATTTCTTCTAATTATTTAAAATACGTAGCTTTTAAAATACCTGTTACGAAAAGAATCGAAATTAACCAAGAAAATTATCAAGAAAAAAAAATTTTTTAAATCTAAATGTGCATGCTTTAAGCACTCATGTTTTATATAAAACTAGCTGTTACCCGCCCGCTTTGCTGGGCATTTTATAGAATTGTATTTTTAGATCTAAACTATAAATTTAATTAGAGAATTTTTTTGACTTTCACAAATTCCAAATTTCATCGAGTTAGCATATACTTTTTATCCATATAATTATTCTAGCTTATATTCATTGTAACTTTCAATGTGCAATCATTATAATGTTTGCGTGGCTTTTTTTCAAAAATTAATAATAATTGATACGAAGAAAAAAATTTGAAATAAGAATTTGGAGTCTGTAGGAGCTATAGCTTGAAAATTAAAAATTTTGATTGTTAATACCCAGCCCCGCAACCCTCTGTGAGGTGAGATATCGTAAAATTCGTTTATAGATTATTTCTACATCTCTTACAGAAGATTCCTACCAAATTTGGAGTCGATAGGAGCTATAGTTTAAAAACGGAAATTTTTCATTGTTAACGCCCCCGCAATCCCCCTTGTGGGTGGAATTTTGTAAAATCCGTTCTTAGCTGACCTCTACTCGGCGAAAGGAATATTCCTGCCAAATTTCAAGTCTCTAGATCTTATAGTTCCAGAGATATCGTGATGAGTAACTATATCTATAGGAAGTTACCTATATATAGGGGAAGGTGGGGCAAGACGGTCCACCTGGGGCAAGAAGGCCCACCTAAAAAATTGACCAAGAATTTATTTTTCTAATATTTTCTCATCATATTTTGGAGGTGGACCATCTTGCCCCCAAAAAATTTTTTTTTTTGAACTTTCGAAAAATTCCGGTGAATTGAGTCAAAGTCGGACGAGAGTAAATCCACTTGATAGTAGAAAGACACAAAAAATACAAACTGGCTTAGGTGGGCCGTCTTGCCCCATCCTCCCCTACATAGATAAAATATTTGTTAATTTATTTTTAATTTCCCGCGTACAGTAATTATTTATGATGAAAATAAAACACCCTTACGTGTTTCGTTATATCAGCTAGTTACAAGTTGATAATCATACATACGTTGTCTAAAAATCTGGAAAACGGTTGACCCTAAAGGCCATCTCTGCAACTTTCCGCTAATTCCATATCTAAGCGCTTAAAATTGTACTTTTATGACGTTTTTGAGCTCGAAGAGCTCAAAAACATAATTTATGTGTTGTATGACTCTATCAAGTACTATATCCATAAAATAGAGCAAAATGATTAATTAAAAGTAATAATGGGCTTTCCAACTTGACCATGTCTGATCAGGTCTGATCATTTTTTCTCGGCTAAGGAATTATAAACTGAAAAATAAAAAATAAAAAAAGTAATTAAATAATTTTAATTATTTTTATTTTTGCTTTTTTTTTTATATTGTAGGTAAAAATTATAAAATAAAAACTGTAGTTACATTTTTGATCATCATAATTTATTTTTGAACATAAAAATGACATCATTTTACCTTGCAAAGTCATAAAAAAAAGAACAGAAAAACAATTATTTTAAAATTTAACAACAAAGTAAAAAATAAAATGTTACGAAATTAATTACTTTAAGACATTAATTACTTTATTTTTTTACGTCAATTATCGAAATTAACGTTAAAATTATTTTTTATTAATTATTAGCGACCCGGTCCGCTTCGCTAAGCCTCAGTCAAAATGACTAAAGTTTTTGTAATAATTTTTTATTTTATTATAACGATCAATTAATTTTTAAGTTCGAACAATAAGTTCAATACAATAATAATGTGTAAATGGAAATTTAATATTCTAACACCCACCCCCGCAATCCTTATTGGGGGTGGATTGTTGTAAAATCCGCTCTTAGATCATTTCCGCATCACTTATAGAAGACTCCACCTAAATTTGCCGTCTGTAGGATCTACAATTTGAAAATTAAAAATTTTCATTGTTAATATCCACCCCCGCAACGCCCCTGTGGAGCGAGCTATCGTAAAATTCGTTCATAGATTATTTATATATCTCTTACGGAAGATTTCTACCAAATTTGGGAGCTACAGGAGCTATAGTTTACAAACGGGAATTATTCATTGTTAACGCCCCCGCAATCCCCTTTGAGGGAGGATTTTTTAAAAATTTTTTTACATATAAACCTACTCCTAAAAATTCTAAAAACAACAAAAAAAATTTAGCTCAATCGGTCCAGCCGTTCTCAAGTGATGCGTGGACATACATGCAGCATTTTATTTTTATTTACATAGATTTTTTGATTAATGGAATTATTTTTATCTATTTAAATCAAGCAAAAATTTCTTCAGCAAAGAAATTATTCTTAATTTAAATAAATTTAAATCAGATGGATTAATATTTGAAATATGTAAAATAGAGAAGAAAAAGTGGAATAAATATCACGTGATTTTGTTCCATGTTCTTAAAATAAAAAAAAAAAAAAAAAAAAAAAAAAAAAAAAACAAGATATTTAATTTTAATTGTTATATTCTTCTCGTAATTCATCGAAACTAATATCACATGTTTCTTTTTGACAAATTCTCAACTTTGACGAATTCTCAACTCCTCTTCCGCGCCTAGAGAAATTTCGTATATAAACGACGGATTTTAAAGCCGTAGCACAGTTTTAAAGATTATACTTCTTACCAATAATCATCAAAAATGAAGAATTTCATAATTATTTTCTTCGTCTTGGCTGCCGTTTTCGGTGAAATAAGACCCGGGCCAATAGAAAATCGTTCATGTTCCAGCATTCAATTGGAGAATGCGACTGTGAATGCCTATACGGTAAGCCTATTATTTTTTTTGCACGCCTCATAACGCGAAGCTTTATCCTGTTTGAAAAAAAATTTTTTTTCGCTCAAGAAAATAATTAAGAAGAAAAATATTTTCTTGATTCAAGTGAATCTTTTTTTTCTGTGTGTTGTAGAATTTAATAAGACAAAAAAAAATATTAAGTATTGATCTCTATTAAAAAAAAATAAAATTATTTCAGATTGCTGGAAATTATTTCGGATGTGTAGACAGTCCCAACAAACCTCCTGAATTAAAACGGTGCATTAGACTAAATTTGGCACCCCGTAGTTCCAACACACTGGATTCAACTTTCTTTTCAGCTTCAAACACGTAATTATATATTTTGCAAATTATGAAAATGTTTTATTTTTAAATGATTATATTAATTTGTCTTTTTGGATATTCAGAATTGGTCGTAGCGAATTGTTGAGTGCTAACGCGACAATAGAGGGACCGAAGATTAAAGTAGTGTATGATCCGTTGTACAGCACTTTGCCACAAATAACTTTCACCGCACTGGAATCCAATAGTGACTACCTAATTACTTTAGGATGCAAAGATAACATAGAGTAAGTTCAATCTAAAAGATCAATAAAATTTAAAATTTCCGAGAGCTGCGGTTTTTATAAATAAATTTAATTTTTTTAGAGATGGGTGGATTTCATATTTTGCAAGAACTCCTGAACTTTGCTCAATGTACAGAAACAAGCTAGATGAAGCAATTGAAAAATATGGTCTTGCCTCCATACCTTTGGCAACAGTTAATCACGATAATTGTGGCACATATGAAGTTTCAGTTGAGTCACTCAACTTTTAATTTTATATGAAAAAAAAAAAAAAAAAAAAAAAAAAAACATGTAACACGACAAAGATTTTAATAAAAATATCCCAAATATCTATATATTTTTTTTTTTATAAAATATTATTTCTATGTAGTGTATAATATATTGAGACACCGTTTCTTTAGATACTTTCATTTTAATTTTCATTGAAGAAAAAAAAATTATAATTTCAAAATAAAAATTTAAATTTAAATTCAAATTATGGCGGGAAATCTGATAGGCTGATTTTTATTTAAAATAGAAATTTAAATTTAAATTCAAATTATGGCGGGAAATCTGAAAGGCTGATTTTTAAAATACTCAACGATGAAATCTTTTTAACCGACAGTTAGTAAGATTGAAAACAACTTGACAGAGAGACTATAGAGAGACCGCACCTCATCTCTCTCCTTTTATTTTTTGTTTCAACGTAGACAACCTGATGTCGATGTCATATTATGGCCATTCAAGGCTCTGTCGTCACAAAATATCTGTATTAAAACTAGTACTATTGTTGTTATATTTTAATCTGTTATTGACAGTGAATATTTATTTAGTTGAAAATTAATAGTTTCTCCATGTGCCAATTGTTATAAACAAACCATCAATGTTTCAAAAATTCTCTGAGTGACGTTAAAATAATATTAACTCCAAAACTTAAAATTTATTGAGCTATATAAAAAAAGGAGTTAATTTTTTTATTTAAAAATGGAGGTTTTAAATAAATTGCGAAACACGGTGAGTAATACAATAAGTAACACAGTGAACAGCACAGCTTACGGACTTTCTCAGCTGTCAAATGTATTACCTGGCAATCCAGTGACACGAGAATTCGAAGTAACAGCTCACATCGCCAGCGCTGGTCCTGGTTTGCTGTGGAAAGTTTACAGTGGGTATAAAAAAAGTACCAAACAACCAGCGGCAGTATTTGTTTTCGAAAAAAGGCTACTAGACAGATGGTCAAGCAAACTGGAGCGTGAAACTATTTTAGAGGCGTTAAAACGAGGAGTTACTCAGCTGACTAAGCTAAGACATCCACAAATTCTCACTGTTCAGCATCCTCTTGAAGAATCTCGAGACAGTCTTGCTTTTGCGACTGAACCGGTGTTTGCTAGCTTGGCAAATGTTTTAGGTAATATTGAAAATGTTTCTCAACCAGTTCCTAAAGACTTGAAGGATTATAAACTACTGGACGTTGAAATAAAGTATGGATTACTTCAACTTGGAGAAGGATTCACATTTCTTCACACTGATGTCAAACTTTTACACAGAAATTTGTGTCCAGAGTCAATTGTTATCAACAAAAATGGCGCTTGGAAAATATTTGGTTTTGATTTTTGTGCTTTAAATCAAAACCCTAATGATAAAGAGGTATTTTTATCACACTGAAGTTAGCAGACGTCTAAAAATTTTTTGATTTTTTTTTTTTAATAATTAAATTAAAACAAAAAAATATTTTTAAAAAATTATGAGGGTGAATTCAGCAGACAGCTAAATTTTAAGAATTTTTTGATTAATTTTTTACTCAATGGTTGTAAAAGAAATCTAAAAAATTGCATAGAAAAAACTTGTGAAAATTTCCATATGCATTTTTTTATACTATTTCTTCTGTAACAAATAAATTGTTTATAAATTTTAAAAAAATTATCAGATGTCTGCTAAATTCACACTCATAAAAAATTGCACTTGCAGTTTTTGAAGTTTTTTACACGACATTTTTTTTTTTTAATTTAATTGAAATTTTTTCAATAAAAAATTTCTAAAAATTTTGAAATGTCGGCTATTTTCATTTTCATGTATTATTTTTCATGTCGTTAAGGTTAACCGACGTTCTAAATTTTTTGATTTTGTTTTAATAATTAAATTAAAAAAAAAAAAGATATTTTTAAAAAATTGCACTTGCAGTTTTTGAAGTTTTTTACACGTGACAATTGTTTTTAAATGTTTAATTGAAATTTTTTCAATAAAAAAAAATTCTAAAAATTTTTAGATGTCGGCTAACTTTAGTCTTACATTTTTTAAATTGAAATTAACTTAGCAGATAGGGTAAAAGTTCCTATTATTGACACCCTATTTAATTTTATTGTTTCATAATTAAAATCTGTTAATAATTACAATTCTTAATATTTCATGACAATTTCACATATTTTTAAAATTAAAAAATGATAAAATTTTATTCCAAAGTACAAACTATTTACTGCAAAAATATTTCATTTTTTTAAGTAGAACAAAACGGATGACACTGAAATTAACAGACAATTTTTTATATTCTAATAACAATTAAATTATCATGAAAAAAAATTAAGTGAAGAAATTCTGTTTGAAGAAATTGAAAAAAAAAAAAAAAAAAAAAAAAATGATACTCAAATTAGCAGACGTCTGAAAAATTTTTAGAATTTTTATGAGTTATTATTACAGAAAAAAATATTTTAAAAAATTCCCACATAATTTTTTTTCAAATTTCTACATGTGGAATTTTTTTGATATTTTTTTTTTTTGATTATAATTTGATCGATTTGAAAATCGATGTTTTTGAAAAAACATATTTTTTTTATCATAATTAAGACACTTAAAATTTTGAAAAACTGTTAACTGGTTTCACTATCATGATAAAATACTAAAAAAAATATGACAAAATTTAGTAGTCTCTTGACCATTTTTTAATTTTATTTGACAAACAAATTTGTTCCGAAAAGTTATTTCTCAAAAAATTGTATTTTTTTATTTTTTGTTAAGAAGTCAAGATTTACCCAAGTCCGCTTAAGCTTATTATTATTATATATCTATACTATTATTATTATCGCTAGTGAGTTGGTGGCGATCTACGCGCCGCTTGACGGCGCATACGACTCCTCTCCCCTACATTCTTTATATTTTTTTATGTATTGTACACTTGGTTGTATTACGTGCTACCACGTGCCTCTTTATATTAATTATTTTTCTTTATGGTCTACGTTATATTATTATAATATTATTAATAACATATTATTAATTATTTATTATTTAGAAGACAAATAAAGATTCATTTAGATTATTCAACATAAGTATTGGTGTAAATTAATTCACTTCCTCACATTTTTTTTTTATTTCTACACGCCACCGTTTTTTCTTATTTTTTTTTGCCATAATGTATTTGTTAAAAAAATTCTCAAAATTATTAAAAATTTTATCGACCAAATTTTCGTAAAAAATTTGCACTTACAATTGTTTTTTAAATTCTAGATGAAGAATTATTTCATTAAAATTTTTTTATGATAATTTAGTTACAAAAATCTAAAAAATTGCCAAATTATCAGTTTTTTTAAATAATTTTTTTTGTATTACGACCTTGATCTTTTAGAATAGTTTATTAAAAAAATACTGAAATTAACAGACATCTGACTATGTATTTTTTCCAAAAACATATTTAATTTTAAAGTTAATCCAGGTGATTATTGCAGTCAAGTGTAAAAATGAGCTGAATTATTTAGTTAGTTGAAAAACGTCATCAATTTAAAATTTAAAAAATTTCATACTATTAGTCTTTCTTTTCAATAAAATTTATTGAATTATCTAGAATAAAAATTTACCATTAATGGCTTTTTTCTGTTATAATTTGCTTGTTAAAAAAAAATCCTAAGACTTATCAAATGTTTGTTAATTTCAGTATTTTAATTAATAAAATTTAATTGCAGCAATTAAAGCATTACTTTAATTGACATCAATTGATAATCAGAAAAAAAATTTTTTTTTTCATAAAAATCTAATTTAATAATTTTATTTTCCAGCCTTCTTGGTCTTACGTCGAATATGATCCCAGCGTATCACCAATAGGTCAAGCTCACTTGGACTATCAAGCGCCAGAATGTATTATTGCAGGAAGTTGCAGCCCTCCGAGTGATATATTTGCACTGGGACTGCTTATTTATACCCTGTACTCACCTGGAAATCGTCCATTCAATGAGTGTCACGGAGACGCATCAAAGTGTCGAAGATTTTTCGCTGATTATAAAATATCAGTAGCAGCTTCGAAGCTTAATTTAATTCCAGAAAATCTCCGAGGCACTGTAAAATTAATGTTGAGTAGTAATCCAGAGCTTCGACCTGACGCTCACCAATTTATTAAAATAGAATACTTCAACGACATCGGAGTAAAAACTTTGAATTATCTCGAAAAATTATTTCAATGGGATAATCTTCAGAAATCTCAATTTTACAAAGGACTTCCACAAGTGATGAAACAAATGCCGCATAGAGTTGTTTTACACAGAGTTCTCCCGTGTCTGTACAAAGAATTTGTAAACGCTCCGATGATTCCTTTTGTACTACCAAGT
This sequence comes from Cotesia typhae, assembly GCF_013202065.1. Lineage (NCBI taxonomy): Eukaryota > Metazoa > Arthropoda > Insecta > Hymenoptera > Braconidae > Cotesia > Cotesia typhae. Next base: position 1,599,544 of record NW_027423761.1, read on the forward strand.
ATTTTACAAGTCTTGGAAGAATGTACTGTCGATGAATTTACGGAGTATATTCTTCCGAATATAAAACCTGTTCTAGCGATGGAAGATCCACCGCAGATAAGTCTCGTTATTATTCAACGGATTGACATTCTTCTAAAACTTTGCTCAGCAAATGTTATAAAATCCGATATCGTGCCGATGCTCACTCGTGCATTAGATTCGCCTATGGAACAACTTCAAGAACTTTGTCTCGCTGCGCTACCGTCGATAGCTATGTTGATTGATGGTCCTACTATGAAAAATGTTATCCTTCCAAGGATTAAAAAAATCTGTGTAAAAGGAACTGGTCGTAGTACGAGTCTAAGTTTACGAGTTAATTGCTTGTTATGTTTAGCAAAAATGTTAGAGCACTTGGATCGATGGATTGTGCTTGATCAAATTCTACCATTTCTTCAAGAAATACCTCATTCTGGCGAGCCTGCTATACTGATGGCAATAATAGGTATGAATATAATTATAAGAGAATAAGAAAAATTTTGGCTTCGGCGTATTTGTGAGTCAGAATTTCTTAAGGGGTTGTATCCACTTGTAATTTTGAATAAATTGAAAATTTTTTTTTTGCATATTTTGAATGTATATATATTCGAGAAGAATATTGTCTGTAAATTTCAAAGTAATCCGGTAAATAGCTTCGGAGTAATGAGCGTATTTGTAAAGACGTCTCCGAGCGTTTGAAAATAGGCGGAACCGTAACTTTAAATAATAGCCAAAACTTTAAATGCGTTTTTCTCGAAACGATGTTTTCAAAGTCGGTGAGGAATATTTCTCCGAAACGGCTTGACCGATTGACTTTAAATTTTCACAGGATTTTCTTAGATACTTTTGTCAGGTAATGATCGAAGGAATAAAGTTTCTGATAAAAATTTCGATTTTTTAAGTCACTTTAAAGTGTAAATTTTCGTGCAAAAAAAGATTTTTTTTGTTGGGAAGCCGCCATTTTGTCTAAAATCAAAATTTTGACTATTTCTTCGATCATTACCTGTATTTATCTATCCTAAAAGTAATCCTTTTGGTTTTTTTTTTATTTCAAATAATTTGGATCAGAGATATCTTCCTCACCGCCAGACACCTTTTTGTGGAGGACTTCTTCAGGAGATCTTCTACAGGAACGACGGAACCCAATATTTTTATTAATAAAATATGAATTCTTAGAATACGTTAAATTCGCTAAATGTTCATATATTTTATGTATATATTCAATAAGAAGCCTCTCCAGAAAAAATTAACAAAAAAACACATTTTTTCGAACTTATAAGTGGATATAACCCCTTAAGCGGGCCACTAAAAATCGAATATTCGATTTTTATATATCTATGAGCATATTTTGGTAGCTTTACAGGTTGAAAGTAATACCCTAAAATGATTTTTGAAAATTTCAATTTTTCAAAAATTTATCATCGAGTAAAAATTTCGAGTACTTTTTTTTTAAATTAAAATATATCAGTGAGTAATTGCTGGATTTTAATAAAACTCAGTTTGTATGCTAAGAAATAGCAGATGAATAGAACAAAAATAATTTACGTAAAAAAAAAAAAAAATTGTTTATAATTAATTAGTTTCATAATAAACAAATGGTAATTTAACTAACTTCTCGGTGTTGTAGAAAAAATTTTTTTATAAAAATATTCGTTGAACTATTAACTAAATGATGGCACAAGAAAATTTTAGTGATATTCGAACATACTTCTACCTTCTGCAATTTTCCAGGCCAAATAAAACTTTAAAAATAAATGACATTATTAAATATTTATTAAAATTTAGAATTTATTTTTTTATAGATTTTATAACTTTCATGACAGAACTTTTGCAATAATTTGTAACTAATTTCTGTTCTTTAGATGAATATAAAAGACAATGATAAAATGGGCTTTTCAGCTATAATTAATTTTTTATTATGAATTTTCTAAATAGTTATAAATAGACTCGAATTTCACGATATGACAATTTATTCAAAAAAATTTTTCTATTGGTTTATTTTAATAACAAAATATAATTTTTAATATACTTATCAAAATTTTCGTTTGATGAATGTCTTAATTGCATGTAAAAGTAAAAGTATTTCGTTCATATATGAAAATTTTTTGAGATTGAATTTTTATGAATTTTTTCCGTCACATTTGTCCATTAAATTATTTTTAATTGATCCTGTGATATCACTATTACTTTTAAAATTTTCCAAACTCTGCATAGTGTAAATATAAATATAAAAAAAGTCATTAAGTCAAAGTTTTCTTATCCACAATCCATAAATGTTTGTAATAAAAATCTGACTTGAATTTAATTTTATTTATTATTTTTTCAGGGATATATAAATTGGTTTTAACTCACAGCAAATTGGGAATTAATAAAGAAATCCTAGCTACAAAAGTACTACCATATTTATTACCACTCTTCATAGAGCAAAGTTTGAGTCCGTCACAATTTGAAATACTGGCTTCTTTAATAAACGACATGGTGAATCGTGTAACAACAGAGCACCGTGAAGCATTGCGACAATTAGATGGAGTTCGCCGTGAAGCACAACAACTTGATGAAGCCCTGAAACAAACGACAAATCCATCGACTGTCGATGTATTAAATGATGTTTTCCCGTCAAATAAAATAATATCTCCGCAGTTACCTGCAACAACTCCTTTAAAAGAAAGCAAAGGATTCACGTTAGAAGAAAAACACAGGTACTATGGTTTTATTTCTATTTTTATAAATAAAAATATTTAAATTCAACACGGAAAAAAATGGCAATAAAATTTTCAGAAAATAATCTGCAAAATTTCCGGAGTGTATGTTCTGCAAAATTTTTAGAAAAAATTTGTAATTATTACAGATAAGATTATGTTAAAAATTGTATATCGCGTTATAGATGCCATAAGGGCGTATAATAAAAATTCTGTTTTTTTTTTTTAAGTCCAAAAAATTTTTAGTTTGGAAAGAAAAATTTGTTTTTTTGCTTTTCTACATGTTTCATACAAAAATACGTTAATTTTCGAAAAAAATTTTTTTTTTTTGGAAATCGACGTATTTTTACATGAAACGTGCAGGAATAAAAAAAAAAAATTTCTTCAAACTAAAAATTTTTTGGACTTAAAAAAAAAAAAAACAGAATTCTGCGTTATTATATTGAGTGAAAAAAAATCTAGATATTAGCTAATATAATCTAGATTATAATGAGTATAATCCAGATATCACGCAGTATAATCTGGATTATAATGAGTATAATCTAGATATCACTCAGTATAATCTGGATTTTTTTAACTGCTATCTGAAATTTTTTTTTACCACAGATATCACTGAGTATAATCTGGGATGATATACCCAGTGTTATCTTGTTCTTTCCGTGTGCTTTACCTTATGAAAAATTAATTTATCTAGAAATACACTGCAAAAAATCAGAAAAATTAAAATTCTTTTAAAAATTCAAAAAAATGTTACAAATTAGCAATGATGCTGATTTGAATAGCACTTTTTAATTTATTACGATAAATTTTCAGTGATAATTGAAGAAAAAATTCTGTCACTACTACACTATGTAGAAAAATTTCTACATAATTAGAGACTCAACATATTAAATTTACAGATTTATAATTACAGAATTCACTACGTAAAAACTATGTATTGAGTTCTGTAAATTTTAAATAAATTTTACTGAATAGTTTCTTTCATGAATTTACTAATTAATTATAATTTTAGATTCGCACAGCAACAAGAAGCAAATCATCGATTGCAAATACAAAGCCCACTGACTCCGCAACCGCCAACGCAACCCAAAAAAATAGAACCTAAAGATTTAACCAGCACGCTTCTAGAGAACAATCTCAGTCAATTGAATCTGTCAGCAAGCAAACCTGCCCAACCTAATTATACTAACTTTACATCACCGTCTTGGGATACTAATGTTAATCAAAACCAGTGGAAAAATACAACTTCATCAATGCCTATGTCATTGTCTTCAAAACCTTCAAATACACCAATGAATTGGAATTTAAACGGAGTGAATAGTTCAATTAATTGGAGCACACAATCTACAATGCCTGTTAATCAAATTTCTAATTGGAATAATTCTAAGCCGCAGATAAGTAAAAATAATTCTGATTCTAGTGGAATAGGTTCAATGAATTCTATGATGATGCCAATGACTTCAGAGACATTTAATAATGTGCAACAAAAAAAACCTGTTAATTTGACTACCCAGGATATTATTGATTTTCTCAGTGAATAAAATTTTGTGAATTTTTTGTATTTATTGTTTGTAATATATATTTTTAATATTTATAACTATCATCGAATCATTAACGTAATTAATGTTTATCATTTTTTGCGGTATTACATTGTTAATGAATGTATCACCGTTGTAGAATTTGTATATATATAATAAAGAGGAAAATAATTATTTTTTTTCTCATTTGGAAGGAGTTAGTGAAATGTGTTGTAAATTAAGATGTATAATCACGAGAAAGGATATAATAGCTAGCGATGAAGTCTAGGACGGTAAATTGCAGAAGTTTGATTTCTTCATTGATGACAAACAGGTGAAATTGAAGTCGGCAGAAAAATAAAAATTTTTTTACATTCTTACAACAATTATTATGAAAAAAATTTAGGTAAAGACTCAGTTATTGACACTTGCAATTTTATTTTAATTAAAAAAAAATCAACACTAATTAAAAATCGATTATAAAAAATATTCAAAAAGAATTTGCACTTATAACTTTTTTTAATTTCTAATTGTAAATTTTTTTTTATAATAATTTAGTTGTTACAAAAATTAAAAAAATGACAAATGTCTTTTAACTTCTGTATCATATAAAAAATATATTTTAAAAAATTCGCACTGATAATTTATTAAAATTTTTACATGTCAAATTTTTTTTGCAAATTTTTTTTACTATAATTTATTTATTATAAAAATTTATTTAAAAAAACAAAATTTTACTTGTAAAAAATTGAAAAAAAAGCGCGCCATTTTTTAAAAATATTTTTTTTACCTTGCCGTAAATTTTTTTTTATAATAATTTAATTGTTACAAAAATTAAAAAATTGACAGATGTCTTTTAACTTCTGTATTATATAAAATATATATTTTAAAAAATTCGCATTTATAATTTTTAAAAATTTTTACATGTCAAATTTTTTTGCTATTTTTTTTTCTATAATTTATTTATTATAAAAATATTATTGACAAATTATAATTGAAAAATTTATAAAAAAATGAAATTCTACTGGTAGAAAATTGAAAAAAAAAAAGCGCGCCAATTTTTAAAAATATTTTTTTAGGTCAAATTTAAAAAACTAGAATTTGAATTTGCGCGCGCAAACGCGCGCCTGAATATAGAGTTCGCATATATTTTTTTTATGCTTATTATTTATTCGACCAATCACATCACGAATAAATTGATGCCACATACATTTCATCTCAATTTTATATTTTTAAAAAATTAAATTAAAAAATTAAAAAAAAAAATTTTTTTTTAATTTCGCTTATTTTAACTGAACAGATAAGTCATCGACAGTTATCGACCGAGAAAATCCAAGAACTTTCATTGCAAGTCACGTGATGACAACACTGCATGACAATAATGTCGAGTAATCGCATCAGATGTTTTCCTCGAGTAACATTTATATTTAGAGTGCTTGACACTGACAGATGCAAAAATAATTAAAGTGATGTTAGTATTAAAAAAATCACGTCAATTTGGGATTATTACTCACACATAAGCCTTATGTGATCAATTTTTTTTTTTCAAAATACAATTAATAATTCTATTTTAAGAAACAAATATAAATTTCAGGCTGAATTTATTTTCAAGAACTTTGGACAGCTTTTATTAAAAATTTATCTTTTTGATAAAATATTTTAAGTAAATAGTGATAACAATCATTAATATTTTTGCAAGTGAAGAGGTAAGATTAAATTAATACATCTTTTATTTATCATTTTTTTTTATTTTTTAGGCATTTAACATAAATTTGTAATCTGATACTGCACAGAAAAAAAAATTGAATCTAGTACAATTTGTTTGAACTAAAAAACATTTCTTAGTTTAGGAAATTTTCTACTCAAATAATAAAAATGAAATTTTTTTAAATTATTTATTTGATTCAAGTTAATTTTTTTTTCTGTGTGATGAATGGAGCAGGTATTTAAAAATTTTTTAGATTTTTATAACAATTGATTAAAAATGTTAAATATTTATTTAGTTAAATTTAAATTTAAAAAATTTTACACGTAGAATTACAAAAAAAAAAATTTTAAATGAATAATAATAATACTAAAGTTAGCCGACATTTAAAATTTTTTGATTTTTTTTTAATAATTAAATTAAAACAAAAAAATATTTTTAAAAAATTGCACTTGCAGTTTTTGAAGTTTTTTACACGTGCAATTTTTTTTTTATTTTTTTGTAATAATTTTTTCAACAAAAAAAAACCTAAAAAGTTTTAGATGTTTTTAATTTTTTTTTTTTTATTTATTCTATTATAATAAAAAAACATTTTTAAAAAATTGCATGTAGAAAATTTTAAAATTTTCTACATGTGAAATTTTTTCAATTAATTTTTTTTTAATAATTTTTTTCAAAAAAAAAAAAATTATAAAAATTTTTAAATGTCGGCTAACTTAATTTTGATGGATAATACTAAAATTAGCAGAAGTTTTTAATTTTTTTAAATTATTAAATTAGAATTAAACAAAATTTTTTTTAAATTGTACTTTTAGTTTTTCAAATTTTTCACAAAAGAAATTTTTTTTTGTAATAATTGTTTCAAAAAAAAAAAAAAAAAAAAATCTAAAATTTTTTAAACAAACTTAATTTTTATCAAAAGTGAAAATTATTTTTTGAAACAATTCAAAAAATTTTTAACAAATAAATTATAGCAAAAAAAAAGTTATTTAAAAAATATGACATTGAAATTAGTAGACACTTAACAATTTTTATGATATTAAAGTTAACTGTCACTTGACAATTTTTTAATTTTATTAAACAAAAAGATTTGTTCCAAAAAAATTAGTTTTAAAAATTTGAATTTTTTATTTTTTTTAATTTCTAGATGTCAATTTTTTTTCTTATTTTTTTTTGCCATTATTTATTTGTTATAAAATTTTTTAAATTATTAAATATGTGCTACATTGATTTTCATCAATTTTTTAATTTTTTTAAAAATAATAAACTAGATCTAGAAAATTATTTAAAAAAAATTATACTTAGAATTTTTTAGAATCTTAAATATGAAATTTTTTTACAAATTTTTATATAATTTATTGGTAAAAAAATTTTTAAAAATTATTAGATGTTTCTTAATTTCATGACAATAAAGTTAGCCGAGATTTAAAAATTTTTAGAATTTTTTTTTAGTGAAAAAATTATTACAAAAAAATTAAAAACATTTTATTTGAAAAATTGTACGTGCAATTAAAAATAAATATTTATTAGTTTTAATTTAATTAATTAAATTAAATTAAATCAAATTAATTAAAAATATCGGCTAACTTTATTATTTTAATTTCAGTATAATTAAAAAAATTTAATTTTTATAACTCGGAAAAATTGTAAGTACAATTAAAAAAAAAATAATTTTTAATATCTAATTTATTTTACAAGAAAAATAAAAAATTACAAAAAAAAAAAAAATAAAAAAAATTAAAAATTTACTCAAATTTTAACATAATATTTGTAACAAATAATTAATAATAAATAAAAAATTTAAAGGTGCAAGGATGAATATGGCAAGAACCGGAGCTATGAAATTAGCGAGGCTGCGTGAGCTAATGGCAGCAGTGGAATTGGAAGGAGCAGCAAAGAAAGGAATCCAGGCGGTAATAGTTGGCTCAGAAGACGCTCACCTTTCAGAATATATAACTGACCATGACAAGCGGCGTCAATTTATTTCTGGGTTCCAAGGATCGTTGGGAACAGCAATAATAACAGAAAAAGAAGCAATGTTGTGGACAGACGGGCGATACTACGCCCAGGCCCAAGCAGAATTTGACCCACCTGATGCTTGGACATTGATGAAAGAAGGAACAATTGGCACACCGACGCAAGACGAATGGTTAATCTCAACTCTTCCGCCTAACTCAACAGTTGGTGCTGATCCAAATCTGATGAGCTATGCTGTTTGGATACCACTGTACAATTCTTTGAGTGCTGCTGGGCACCATCTACTTCCGCTTGAAGAGAATTTGATTGATAAGCTTTGGGGAGACGAACAGCCTCCAGTAATTTCTAATCCAATTGTCCCACAATTGATAACTTTCACAGGAAAAACGGCTGGAGAAAAAATAGCCCAGTGTCGAGAGGCCATGAAGAAAAATCGTGCTAGTGTTCTTGTAATTACTACATTAGACGAAGTCGCTTATTTGTTGAACTTGCGTGGCTCTGACATACCTTACAATCCAGTTTTCTTCGCTTATGTTTTTATTACACTGACTGATATACATATTTTTGTTAACAAATCAAGACTTATCCCGGAAGCTGCGAAACAATTAAATGAGGAAGGTGTGGAAGCTATTTACCATCCTTATGAAGATGCCAGGTCGTTTTTGAAACAACTTGCGCTGAGTAATTTATTTATTACCGGCAATGGGGCTGAAAATGAAAGGATTTGGATTAATAGCAATGTCAATTATGCTTTACACACTGAATGTGGGGAGGTTCAGAGGCACGTTGCTGTTACTCCCGTGAGATTGATGCAAGTTGTTAAAAATCAAGTTGAGATTGAGAATATGAAGCAAGCTCATGTTAGAGATTCAGCTGCTCTTGTTAAATATTTTGCTTGGCTTGAAGATAAAGTCAAAAGCAAATGTGATCCTCCGATCACTGAAATAACTGGTGCTGATAAATTAGAGCAGATTCGGCGGTAAGTTTTAATTTTTTACTCAAAATAATTAATCAGGAAAATGTTTTCAGCGTATTTATATCGCGGTTCAAATGCCAAAAGGGCGTATAAAAAAACTTTCAATTTTGCTCTGAAATATAAAATTTAACTTTAAAAACCCGTGTAAAAAAAAATTGTCCTAAACAAGTCATAAGCTTAAGATCCTAAACGTGACACAATTTAGGACATTTTTAGTTAGGAGAAATTTATGACACCAAATCAAAATGAAATTTCGATTTTAGAAAAATATTGCCGCAATTACTCAGAGAAAAAATATTGTAAAAAGTACTTTTATGACAATTTTAGGATACTTTTATGTAAAATATAAGAATAATATTATGACAATTTTAGGACACTTTTATGACAATTTTATGACACTTATGACAATTGTCATCAAAGTGTCCGAAAAGTATCCCAAAATTGTCATAAGTGTCATAAAAGTATTTTTAAATTGTTATAAAAATATCCTAAAATTGTCATAAAATTGTCTTAAAATTGTCTTAAAATTATCATAAAAGTGTCCTAAAATTCATAATAGTGTCCTAAAATTGTCATTGTAAAATATAATAATAATATTATGACAATTTTTGGACACTTATGATAATTTTAGGACAATTTTATGACAATTTTAGGATACTTTTAGGACCATTTTAGGGCACTTTTAAGACAAATTTAGGATAGTTTTAGGACATTTTTATGACAATTTAAAAATTGTCCTAAAATTGTTATAAAATTGTCCTATAATTGTAATAACAGTGTCCTAAAATTGTCATAAAAGTATCTTAAAGTCGTCATAAAAGTGTACTAAAATTCATAAAAGTACTTTTTACAATATTTTTTCTCTGAGTAATTGTGACAATATTAGTTTTAATTAATTATTTTTTAAGATACTATAATTGTTTATCTCTATTATCATCTCATTTATATTGTAAATTTACTATTTTGTCTATTGTAGTATATCTTACTCCATTACAATTTGAATATGTTAAATAATTGTACTCTGAAATTTTTTCTTATTTTTTTGTACTTGAAAATTGCCATCTAGCCATGAGGCTTTAAAATGAATATAATCTATTGTTTTTTTAAATTTTATGTTACATATAATGATAATTTTTATTTTTTTAGAGAGCAGAAAAATTTTGTTGGTTTAAGTTTTCCAACAATTTCATCAGTTGGTGCTCACGGTGCTGTTATTCATTATTTGCCATCAGAAAAAACAGACATACCTATTACGGATCAAGAAATATACCTCTGTGATTCAGGCGCACAGTATTATGACGGTACTACTGATGTTACAAGAACTTTTCATTTTGGAACACCAACAAGCTTTCAACGAGAAGCGTTCACTCGAGTATTCAAAGGACAGACGGCTATCGCTACGGCAGTATTTCCTATGATGATTAAGGGAAACTATTTAGATATTTTAGCGCGTAAAAGTCTGTGGGACGTTGGGTAAATATTCACTGCACTATTTTTAATTAATAAAATGTGCATTAATTATTAATTAAAAAGTAATATATATTTTTCAGGCTTCACTACTTGCATGGCAGTGGTCATGGCGTAGGAGCTTATCTCAACGTTCATGAAGGTCCTACTGCAATTTCTTGGCGTCCTTATCCAGATGATCCAGGATTACAGCCAGGAATATTTTTATCTAATGGTGAATTTTTTTTTTTTTAATTTACAAAAAATCTAGCTATTGTAGCCGGTTATTACGTCCACATTTCTCAACCGATTCTTATAAAATTTTGTAGACACATTTTAAGAATCAATGACAAGATCAAGTTCGAAGATGAACAAAGTTGGCTAGTTAGTTTACGAGTTGTGGGTGTATGAAAATTTTTTTTTTTTCATTTCAATAAATTTTGAACTTAATTCCATAAAAATAATTTTCCGGAAATCAAAAATAGATAAAATTAATTATATTTATCTTTAAGTTCATATAATTGCTTTCAATTTAAGCTGTTGATTGCCTAATTTTGATTTTTTTAATTCAATCTATGATTTTGAAAATTAAAAAAAATTTTTCAATTATTTTATTTTGGGCCTCTTTTTAAAAAAAATTTTTTAGCCGTACACTGAAAGACTAAAACGACACTGGATATCATTCCAGATTATTCTCAGTGATATCTGTGGTGAAAAAAAATTTTCAGATAGTAGCTGGTATAATCCAGATTATATTGGGTGATATCTGGATTATAATCATTATAATCGGGATTATACTCATTATAATCTAGATTATACTGAAATTACCTCTTTTTTTTTTATCGTCACAGTGGTGCTCCCCTTTAATATAATGCATATTACTGAATATTTATTTGCAGAACCTGGATTTTATGAAGACGGAAGTTTCGGAATACGCCTTGAAAATGTTCAGTTTGTCATAAAAGCCAAAACACCTTACAATCATAGAAATTTAGATTTCTTAACTTTTGAAACAGTAACATATGTTCCAATCCAAACTTCTCTTCTTGATGTTGACTTACTTACCGATCAAGAGGTAAAATATTATTTTTAATTTCATTTTTTATTTTAATTAATAAGTATAAAAAATAATTTTGACATCTTTATATTGCAGATTGAATATTTAAATTCTTATCATGCCAAATGTTTAGAAATACTTCGACCTCTCCTTCAAGGTGAAGATGACATTCAAGCACGTCAGTGGCTTGAAAAAGAAACACAACCGATATCTAGATAGTAATATTTAGAATATCAATTATTTGTTTGTTTAAAACAATTTAAGAAGATATAATTGTACTTTTTCGTTAAATTCGTTTTTTTTATAATTCATAGCTTTTTATACACACGAAATTTATTACTCAATTATTTACGTTCTTAAAAATCAAATTTAAATTACAGTTTAAATATTAATCATTTGTAAGCGATAATAAAAATACTAACTAAAAGAGTATCGAGAATTAGAGATAATTAAATGTAATTTCTTTGTAATAGGTTCCATGGCTTCTTCTGACGGCAAAAAGTATTTATCTAAATTTTATCAAGCAAACTTGAATATACAAGACGGGATTCTGGACCTAATAAAATCGATATTGTAGAAAATGGTCACAAAATTAAAAAAAAAAAAAAAAATTAGAAAAGTTATTTGAAATTTTGAAATTTAAAAAATTTTTAAAATCTAAAAAAAATTCGAAACTTTTGGCTGATTTTCAAAGTTATTTTTTATTGAGAAAAAATTTATCTAGATTTAGAAATTTTTTTTTTTGAAACTCGAAATGATATCTCTGATACTCAATTACTGTATAATTTTTTATGTTTTAAAATTAGGCATAAAGTGAATGAATAATCCAGTAGCAGTAAGAATATCAAATGACCTTGTGGGTTACGAAATTTAAGAATTAAGTCATCGATATATTGTGCATATGGACATATATCATGTTCCTTGGCATCAGGATAACGCCTACGAAGCTACCAATTTTGATAGTATATAAATCTAGTATACATTCACTAATAATATTCGTTAATTCACTTCTTTTTTAAACCCATTGATTAGTTTAGAAAAGTTCGAAATGTTTTATTTTAAGTGTTGAATCGCCACTTTTTCAAATTATTTAAAATTATATTTTTTTAATAGTTTTCGTCTACAGCTCTTAAGTTTGATAGAGTTAAAATTTCTGAAATTAATCCGGGTGCACGGAAAAAACAAGATGACACTGGATATCATCCCGGATTATACTCAGTGATATCTGTGATGAAAAAAATTTTCAGATAGTAGCTAGTATAATCTAGATTATACTGGGTGATATCTGGATTATACTCATTGTAATCTGGATTATACTCATTATAATCAGGATTATACTCATTATAATCAGGATTATACTCATTATAATCTGGATTGTACTAGCTATTATTTGAAAAAATTTTTCTCTCAGTGTAATCTGGGATGATATCCAGTGTCATCTTGTTCTTTAAACTAAAATAAAATTAGCAAATAAATTTTTTTTTAATTTTCATTTTAAAACAGTAAAAAATTATGTTTTGTTAATTATAATATTATGAGAAAAATTTAAAGCAACATTTGTCATTGATAATGTTACAGACATACTCGAGAGTTTTAATTAATTAATTGGTTATGTACAAGCAACATATTTATAGATTTTCATGTTTTTACTATTTTTACATCGATTGGAGCGAAAAAAAATTTTTTTATACGCCCTTTTGGTTCTGCAATGCCATAAGGGCGTAAATTTTGAGATACGCCCTCATGATTTTCGTAATGTGATATTTAATTTTTTGGAGCAAGAGAGGAATTTTCTCAAGGCAAGAAAATTTACATCTATCAAGAATAAAATTTTTTGGAGCAAGAGGCTGAATTTTTTCAAAACAACAAGATTTTTTTGGCTTAAATAAATTTTCTTGAATCAAGATAAGTATTTCTTAAAGCAAGGGAATTAATTTTGTTGGAATAAGTAAAATTTCTTGTGTCAAAAAAAAAATTTTTTTTTTTGCTCAAGAAAATAATTCGGAATAATCGACAGTATTGTTTTGTTTTTTCAGAAAAATCGGTAATTAAATTTTTTGTGTTGATGTATTAACTGATTTTAAATTTTACTATTTTTTATTATTTCATCTGACTATTATTTTTATAACTTATCAAAAATTAATATATATTATTATAATAAAATTGTTAACTTTTTTGAATTTTTAAAAAATATAGAAAAATACTTATTTTCATAAAATAATCATTGTTATTTTTTTTTTTAAATAAATAAAATTAATAACTATAATATTACACCTGACATACATTAAACTTTTCAAATTTTTCAGCGCATGCGCGTCTCATACTTTTTTCGCGCTCACAATACTTGCGTTGTTGCCATAGCTTTATTAACGTATTCCTTCCTCGGCTAAAGTCTGGTAAATTTTTCATTACTTATTAATAAATATCTGTGAAACTGTGTGGTAATTATCAATGAAATTATTTTTAAAAAATTGTTTAGTTGTTAGTTAACGTTACTCTAGTTTTTTAAAAAGATCCTAAGAAAAGTTTCTGAGATATAAAAATGTTTGTAGGTAAACTTTTGGATATCCCGTATACCGTAATGTATAAGAGCGTTCAAAACTCAAACTTTGAAATTAAATGTCTCTGAAACTAGATGGTCAAAAATTTTGAAATTGGCGCCAATCGATGCAGAATTATATGAAGATTAATCTGGCAAAATTTTTTAAAAATCCTAAAAAAACGACTCTGGCGAGGGTACTACCTTAACAGATCCAACATAAAATTTCTATATATCAAAATATCGATTGATTGATATTGAATTGAAACGCATGCGCAAAAGCACTATTGCACTAGTGTTTTATGAATGAAGCGAATGGTCCAGAAAGTGATATGAATGAATTAGTAAAGTGAGATTTGCTTTTGATGCAAAAGTGAAAGCTCATATAATTGAGCATGATTACAAAGTTGTTTCTTCACAAAAAAGCGTTCAATACAAGATAAAAATTATCCGAAGAAATAAAAGATTTTTTAAAAAAACTATCTATCAAAATCTCGTTACTATTCATTTTATTAGCATATATGAGTCTATCGAACGTGTATGTATGTGTAATGCAGCGAAACGTAAAAGAGCGCTAGTATATAGAGAGTAGACTCTTACTTGGTGGTAAGCTATATATTTATTAAGTAAAAAGCGTGGGCAATAATTCTCCCACTTGTAATCTGTACAATTCTTAACTGGCCAGTTTATGAATGAAGGTGCTTGAATGAATGAAGAAATTGTACTTAAATATATTTACACATATATGACGGTACAAGACAGGTAATTTCGAAAAAATTCAACCTTCGGTCGAATAAATTCGGTTGAAAATAAAACATTTATCTTCATTAAATGTACTGTTTTTATTCATTATCTTCATTAAATGTAAACTATATACTGTTTTAATACAATAAAATATTATAATTAAAAAATTAAAAATCTAAAAAAAAAATTTTTAAATGACAAAAAAAAAATTAATTTTGTTTAAGAAATTTTTTTGTTAAAGTAATTTTTTTTATTAAATTAATTTTTTTAAAGATTAATTTCTTGTTAAAATTAATCTTTTTTTTTTTTTTTTTTTATTAATTTTACTTTAATTTAAAAACATGTATGGATAACACTCACATTTTATGTGTGAAAAGGTGGACCTTCTTAAAAACTCCACCGTCCATCTTACGGCTTAAAATAAATTTAATTTTGTTTAAAAAATTTTTTTGTTAAATTAATTTTTTTTGTAATTAATTTCTTGTTAAAATTAATTTTTTTTATCAAAGTAATTTTTTTAAAAATTAATTTCTTGTTAAAATTTTTTTTTTATTTAATTAATGTTTTTTTTTCTAATTAATTTTATTTTAATTTACAAACATGTATGGATAACACTCACATTCCATGTGTGTAAAGGTGGACCATCTTAACAACTCCGCCGTCCATCTTACGACTTATCTATAAGAGTACAAGTAATAGAACAATTACCAGCAATACGTCAGGTGTATGACGTGTTTGATGATAACGAATAAATAAAAGAGATTGGTAGCTGCGGAGAGCGATCCGAGGGTTTGGGGTGGCTACTGGCGTACAAACTACAACTTGCTGACAGGGTAGCGGGCGTTTGGAGTTGACGGTCAAGGGCACTAACGACGTGACGTCACGCGCGGCTGCAATGACGCAACAGTCGCTAGGGGCAACTCAGTCAGGAGTTCCTCGCTTGGTACCCCCCACCCGAGGGTCTTGTGTCACACACGTGTCGTTTCTCAATGAACTCAATCCCTTTGCGTTCCCGATTTCCCCTAACCCCTTAAGCACCATCCAACACATCGGGGATCATGCGCGCAGATTAATTTCAACCCTTAGTTAAGAAGTTTCAGCCTGATATTTGTTTCCGAACCGCAAGTCTACATATTTTATCAGTTTGGTTACTTTAGTATCGTTAAAAGCTTTTTATTGTCGATGACCTTTTGATAATTCATATTAAATATATTTTTTTCTGTACTAAGATTGTTACGTCATTAAAGGTACATTTATAAATAATATGTGACTGCTGAGGATTGCAAACTATAATAAATAAAATTTTGCTTAATTATATAATGACTTTTGTTAAAGTGTACTGTACTTTCTTAACTATTAACAGTTATCAAGATATAAGCTCATCCCGATGTTACACTCATCAAGAGCTTTCATTTGAGTACCTACTTGCATTTTTGATATATTTTTCATATATACATATATATAATATATATAAATATATAAAATATATGAAAAATTGATGTGGGTACTCAAATGAAAGGTCTCGATGAGTGTAATGTCAAGATGAGCTTATCTCTTTAAAAATATCATTAGTTGACAAAATAGTAATTTAATTTCTTTATCATTGACATTTTTAAAGATACAAGCTCATCCCGATGTTACACTCATCAAGAGCTTTCATTTGAGTACCTACTTGCATTTTTGATACATTTTTGATATATACATATATATAATATATATAAATATATAAAATATATGAAAAATTGATGTGGGTATTCAAATGAAAGGTCTCGATGAGTGTAATGTCAAGATGAGCTTATATCTTTAAAAATGTCAATAATTTACAAGATATAAGGCAATTTCGAATGCAGCTTAAATACTTATCATAATAAATTAACTATTGATGAGAATGATACAAAATTTTGAAAAGGCACAAATTCAAGTCAAGATTATCCTGGAGACAAAATTTTTCTTATTATCTTAATAATATAGATTAACGGTTTGGGTTGTGGAATGTGGGTGGATAGACTTTCTCTTTCTTGTGCCTAAAAAAATATTCAAATTAAGATGACAGATAATATTTATTAAATTAAACTTATTATCGTTCGTATTAAAAGATGATATTAGATGATCGGAAACAATCCGGAAATGATGAAGCAGAAGAGATGAATACAAGGAGTGTTGGAGTAATCGATCGGTTGGTATCCACGGCAATAGGTAATAGCTAATAGGTAAAAATAATGCATGGTTAATTGTATATGTATGTAGAATTGAAGATATGTCAAAGGTGACCGCAATAGTGGATTGTGGGTGGAAAGAATAGCCAAGGGGTTGATGTGGTTCTGTAACTGGTACTGCTATTATTTCTTCTCTATGCATGAAACATCGCTGAAGATTATACATATACACATATGTTTTGCCATGAGTGAAGCAGCAACAGGTTTAATCGTATCGGGGTGTGGCAGTCTCTTGGTTGGATGACTGGCTGACTCGTTTCCTTGGTTATAAGCTACAGTCCGAGCTTCACCACGAACTACTCTTTGGTATAGTAGTAAATAAGATCGATGTGACAAGAAGAAATAAAAAAAATTGATACCTCCGTGTTCAGGCTTTGATAACCGGATAAAGGTGTCTACAATCACCTTATATTAAAGAGATTCGCCAATCGCTATTTTTTTTCTTCTTGTAATTTTTTTTTTTTTTTTTTTTTTTTTTTTTAAGTCTGGCTTTTATTGCACATATCTTCAATTTATTTATAAATCAATAAATTCTAACAATTTTAGGGATTTTTTTATTTCTTCTTTTGGCGGGAAAAATTAAAAAATTATTTTGGCGGGAAAAATTTTAAAATTTTTTTTGCGGGAAAAATTTATATTTAAATTTAAAAACTTTTTTATTGAATTTTTTCAAAGTTTTGATGGGAAGAATAATTATGGATGTAAAGGTGAAGAAATAATATAATAAGGAGAGAAAAGAATATTAGAGTATATGTTGATGACCGTGGGTGGCGACCGTTGAGCGAGATCACTTGGTAGGAGTGAGAAGTCAATAAATGGAGGGAGAGTTGAGAGCAACGACTAAAAGAGGGGAAAGTAAGCGACACGATGGTGGTGGGTGGTGGGTGGTGGGAGACATATTGTGTGTTGTGTGTGAGAGATAGACATCCACTGTCGGTAAGAGGAAGACGGTGCAAGGCAAGAGGTGTAGAGGAGGTATCATCTCGGTCCTGAGCCTATTTATAGACATGTTCTCACAGCCTCACTCCTGCCTACATCGAGTACTGTATCTCTCATAAGTATACCACTGTATATGACGATACATTCAAATACGTTAACAATAAATAAATTTTTTAATTTCATCGATGCTTTGATATAAAAATTACCATCCCCGAAACTCCTTAATATTTATTGATTTATTATTAATTGCAGATATTCTGTAATTTAATTATTATTTTTAATACAATGTACGAAGGATAATTCATTATTCTCAGGTATCTGTAGTCCCGTATGTATTTATATATATCTATACATAAATACTTTTATATTATGAACATATAAATATATTCATATTTGAGTGCTCTGGCTTGACGCACTTTCTTCGGTTCACAAACGAGTTTTGTACACGGATGAAAATAAAAATAATAAAAAATAAATACTCAGAAAAGACGCTGGTTACAACGACTTGACTACTCTACTATACTCTGGCATTACTTCTCGATTCCTTTTTGGATACCGATGCATTTTAATGTGACAACAGTCCTTCAGGTAAAATCCAATCAATTTTTATTTCATTTTTCGTCAAAGATTTTAAAAGTTTTTCAATTAATTTAACAATAGTTTTTGAGATTTATGACCAGACTGCGTAAACAACAATCATTCTTTTATCACTAATGAGACCCTGAGACTGTAATAAAATTTTAGTATAATGTCATAATTCAAGTGAGAAATTATTGGGAAAGCAAGAAGTTTTTTAAAATTAAATTACGCTCTTTAATGATGATATGAATCTTCAGGTAACATATTATTTATACATTGAAAATTAGTAGTATGTTAAATGCTAATAATAATTTTTAATATGAAATATGATTTATTGTATTTTACTCTAAGTTAAATTTTATGTAAGAAAATATTTAAATAATTATTGCGATAAATCAAAAAAAATTTTTTTTTGTTTTAATTTAAAATTTATACATTCAAAAATATGTATATAAAATTTTAGATCAAAATTTTGTGAATTTTTGGAGTTATAGTCAATTTAGTGAGAGCAGGTAAACCGATCATTTTCACTCAGCGCTCCGATAAAAATGTTGAGTTCGCTAAAAAACGAATTGAAACAGTCAATAAAAATGATAAAACTGGCATGGACACCATTGGAGATAAAAAGGAACAACCCTCATGTGGCCCAGAGGACTCTATAGTTTGATTTAAGTATAAATATTTCATAAAATACATGATTTTAGAGTAACGTTTTTCAAACTGGTCATATTAATAACTAAAACAAATATAATCCGATTAAAAAAATTTTTTCTTTAGTCAGTTTCTCTTTATAGCAACTTCCCCTTTATAGTATAATTAATATAAATCACATTTATATTAATTATACCCGTGTAAAAAAAAAAATTGTTCTTAAAAAGTGATAAGCCTAGGATCCTAAACGTGACAATTTAAAACATTTTAATGACAAATTTATGACACCAAACCGAAATCAAATTTAGATTTTGGAAAAAATATTGCCGCCGTTACTCAAAGAAAAAAATTTTGTAAAAAGTACTTTTGTTACATTTTTCGGACACTTTCATAACAATTTCATGATACTTTTATAACAATTTTAGGACCACTTTAAAGACAATTCAGGATTTAAGCGTATTAACAATCAATAAATAAAAAAATTAAAATAAAATAACAAATAAATGAATTGTCACAAAAATCCACTCTTATAATTTAGATAGAAAATATGAAAATATATCATGTAAACAAACTATTCGTAACGTGATTGATCAAATATATCATAACCATGAAAATATATGCAAATCCTAAACTCAGGCGCGTGCTTGGGAAATTTTAAAATATTCAAATGTTATAATTTTAAAATATTACCATGTTTTAGAAAAAGCGGGAAATTTTAAAATATTTGAAAATTAAAAAAAAAGCGGGAAATTTTAAAATATTTGAAAATTAAAAAAAAGCGGGAAATTTTAAAATATTTGAATAATTACAAAAAAGCGATCTAAATTATATTCAGTTCTAAGAATGTCACAAGAATGTCACATGAGTACTTTTTACAATATTTTTAACTTCCCGTTAAGAAAATTGAAAATTAAAAAAAATTGGGAAGTTATTGTTTTCACCCAGTTTTCCGAAAATCGAGTTTTCATCATATCTTTACGTTTTGAGGTCCTAGGAAGCTTCCCTGATAATTCCCGCGATGGTGTTTGTATGTCTGTATGTATGTATGCATATAAACCTCTCATAACTTTTGAACGGCTTGGCCGATTTAGGCCGAAAGAAATCGAATAAAAGAGTTTTTTTCGAATTACACCGAAACTTCCGGTCTTATCAATTTGTGTTTAAAATTGTATCATAGAATTTGAAAAACTGCGTCGAGTGCCGCCAACCGCGTGAAAATCGGTTCATTCATTCAAAAGTTATTGCGGTTTAAAAATTCAAAAAATAGTGTTTTATTAAACTTCTATCATACTTTTGAGCTCGGAGAGCTCAAAACTATATCAAAATTATATTTTTGAGCTCGAAGAGCTCAAAAACGTAATAAGCACAATTTTGAGCGCTTAATTACGAAAATAGCGAGAAGTTGCAGGGATGGCCTTCAGGGTCAACTGTTTTCCTAATTTTTTTTTTCGGATGATCTGTTTTCAAAGTAACGATTTGATATTTCTTAATAAAAGTTTAGGATATTAATCTTCAATGTCCTTTTAATAGGATAAACAAAACCTGATCCCTAAATTTCTTTATTTTCCGGTCCTTATTAATTTTTTTCATACGTTCGTCTTTAAAATATCTTAACATTAGAACTTTAAACTTACAAAAAAATTTTCTACATTCTATAAATATTTTTCTAAAATAAAATATACAAAGAAAGAATAAAAGTCTTGCGTCAAGCGTAAATTTTCTCAAATTAAGAAAATCTTAAGGAAGACTGAAAATTTCTTGAATGAAGTTAAAATTTTTTAAACGAAGTTAAATTTTTTTAAGCCAAGAAAATTTCTTCTTGCTCCAAAATAGCTTCAGTCTTCCTTATAATTTTTTTGGTTCAAGAAATTTTCTTTTTTTCTGTGTAGTATTTAATTATTTTTCGATAATTTTGTGATTAAAAAAATCATATGTAAAAAATTTGATTTGCACTTACCTTATAAATAATTTTATTATAACATTTAACTTAAATGTGCTAATTATTGGTAATAATATGGAAAGGTTTATAGGTAGGTAAAGTAAAACAATTTTTATGTGAATCAATGTTAACGTGTATTTTTTTTTTTTTTTTGTTAATAATTGTCGTAATGCAATGTTCAGATTTTGCGTTGAACAAGAAACGTTTTAAACAATAATAAGCAAGTTCGAATTTAATGTGCGTAGCACTTGAAAAAAAGTCACGTGTATACAATGACACTACATATAACTTTTTAAAAATTTTTTTATAAATTACTTATAAGCAACCATTTTGTAAAAAAGTAATCTCTGGTATCGGTGAAAGTGAGATAAAAGATAGAAAGACAATATTAAAGCAATAAAGAACAATACATGGTAAATATCGAACAATTTAATTAGCATATACATTTAAATCTTCTGCAGTTTTATTTCTTTCCTCATACACGAAGAAATTAAATCAGTAATTGTTACTCATACTTTGTCAAGTTAACATTAAATATCATTTGATTGCACGGGATTATTTTTTTGATATAACTCTTCACGGAAAAAAAAATATTGTTACTGAAGCCATCTATTAGATACCTACTCGTAGATTCTTACTGTAGCAATGTGTATTCCTACAAGAGCACTACTGTAGGGTTACTGGAGTGATCTGTTGGTTGGCTACAATCGCTAACCAACATTTTTCTTACAGAGCCCTTTTACCAGACAAAACGATTTAAATATTTTATATTTTATATTTAATAACAAAAAATTTTATTATTCTATCGATTCAATCTTTTAATAATTTTATTATTATTGAAAAATTATACGGATAAATAAAAAAGAATAAGTAATTAAAAATTATAAAATAGATTACATATTAAATTAACAAGTTTTTGATAATACTTATTTATTTTTCATGGAGCATTTAAAAAAAAATTGTCACAAGAATTTAAGAATTTTCAAAATTTTATATATTTCTTGATGGTCAATTTTTTAAAAAATTTTTTGGAGACGTTTTAAATAATTTGTTGGATCTATAAATTTGCTCCAGCACATTTTTCATTAAATTATTCGGATTTGATCCTGTCATTGCACTAATTATTTTCAACTTTATTTAAAAACTACCCAAACTATTAATATCTCTATTGGAAAGAACAAAAAATTAATAAGCCAAAGTTTTTTTTAATCATAATCCATAACTCTCGACAGTCGCATATGAATTACAGGTTGCTAGTAAATAATTACATTAATTTTGGAGGTGATAAAATGTGTCAAAAAACAAGATTGCGCGCAGAATCTGAGACTTGAACGAGGCATTTACCCCTCACAGCAATCCCGTTTGGCTCTCCCAACGCACCGGCGTAGCTATTTTAGCCAACTACTGTATTCCTGCCAGAACGATCTAATAGATGGCTCTAGTAACTCTCTAACAGTTGGTTGAGTGGGGATAGCTACTATAGCATTACAATATTGCTCTGAGAGCGATATTTTTTTTTCCGTGTTTAATATTCACTAATTTTCACTACATAAATGACTTAGATACTTAAACTATTTCTGTTTTAGTTTCTTCGTGTAAATTGCACCTATAGATAGTAAACAAATTCGAAATATATATTTTTTTTGTTAATTTTAAATTACATATTCTTCGACGTAGAGAAATTTTTTTAATAAAAATACTAATTCTATATCAACAACATATATACATATATATATATATATATATATATATATATATATATATATATATATATATATATATATATATATATATAATTTAAAATATGTACGCCTGCCTATTCAGCAATACAACGAGTATTTAAAAATATGTGCGTGCAATGGGTGTAAAATACCCATAACTTTTTAAAGAAAATATACACGCTTTTTGTTAATAAATATAGCATCATATACATAAAATTAATTACTCGTTTTTAATCATATGTATACACATATGGATGGATATTTCATATTTCATAGTAGTTTAGACGAAAAAAATTTATTATTTCATAACAATTTTTTTGGAGTAAATAGACATTTAAAACAATTAAATTACCCATTTATTATTCACTCTCTCTCTTTTTCTATATATAATATATATCGGCATTTTTTCTGTACCTGCATTCAGTTAAATTTATATGTATACATATAATACGGCATATATATACATATTTACAATATTACTTTATGTTTTAACCATAAATAACCATTAATAATGTAATTACACTTTTTTCAATGGATTCTCTAATTTTTTTCTTCTTATTTATACGGGAAGAAATAAAAAAAAAATTTTTTTAAAGATTGTCCATTGAGTTTTAAAAAAACTCAAATTTTTTGAAAATCGGCGTTTAGCGTGTCCGGATCACGGGGGAAAATTTAACAAATATATATTGAAAAATAAAATTTAGAATGAAAATAAAATAAATATAAGTAGCGGTACCTTAGTTTTAACAAGTGATGATTTTAAATCAGATAACAACTTGTTTGTTTAATTTTATAAAAAAATTGTTACGTTTGTAATTAATTTGTTTAAAAAAAAAAAAAAAAAAAAAAAAAGAATTTTATTTAACTGTTAAATATTTCTTATAAATACAATTCTGTATAATGTATGATAAAATTAGTTAATATAGATTAACATTTTAAACTATGGCTTGAGTAATAAAAAATCTAAAACTTAGTCGATTAAAACTAAGGTAACGATTAACGATTATACGACCGCACAATTGAAAGACTCAGGTATCCGTGAGAGGATATTCAAGTGTCAACAGAGATCAAATAAATTAATACTATAACATTTTCTCATAAAATTACTAATTATCTTGAAAATTTCTCAATATATTAGTTTTTAAAATTTAATAATAACGAACAATTACACATTAGTTTATAATATTCAATAATTGTTTAAAATCTCTTAAAACACGATATTGAAATCTCTCGGAAGAAACATAATCTAATCAATATTATTTTTAAAAAATAATATTAATTTATTGATTGCAAGGAGAAGATACGTGAGCTTGAGAATGATTTCTAGAGTTAATATGACTTGCCTCACGTTTGAGCCTCTGCTTCAAATGAACCTTGGCGTGTCTTTTTTTCTCGTCACTTCTGGCAAACTTTCTTCCACATTGATCACAGCAGAACGGCTTTTCACCAGTGTGAGTTCTAACATGGGTAGTTAGGTGATCGCTCCGTGAAAAAGAGCGCATGCATATGCGACACTGGAATGGCTTCTGACCCGTATGAATACGTATATGTCTTGTAAGTTCATCGCTACGTGAGAATCGTCGATCACATCCGTCGACTGGGCAAGCGTAAGGCCTTTCATGGACTGGAGTTTTGCTAGGTCTGTTGGGATACTTTCTCGGTTTGACTGGTACTAGCCTCAGAGGAAGAGAACTCTGTTGATAGACTTGGGACAGAATTTCATGGCCTTTCGATGTGCTAGGATTGTACTCAGCAAGTTGAACAGCCCCGGATCCTGATGTCGATAGCTGTTGTTGAGGTTGAGACTGTTGATGTTGCTGCACCGCTGGATTGTATCCAGAGTTACCAACTGGTTCTTGTTTGAGCGTAGTCTCTTGGTGATGATGGTGGTGGTGATGATGTGGCTGAGGCTGGTGATGAGACAGTAGTCCTGGATCATAGCTGTCCTCGTGACTAGTGAGCCAAGTTGTCGATGTCGAAGATGGTGAATCGTGATATCCAGAATGAGTTGGGGGCTTTGAATCAACTTGAAGAAGTTCTACAGTTTCTCCACCGTAGGGGGCTGAGTGAAGTGACGGATGGAGAAATGGTTGACTGGTTAAGGTAAGAGAAGGTGATGGAATTGAATTCCATATTTCTTGAGATGTTTGTTGTTGTTGTTGTTGTTGCTGCTGTTGTTGTTGTTGTTGTTGTTGTTGTTGTTGTTGTTGTTGTTGTTGTTGTTGTTGTTGTTGCTGTTGTTGCTGCTGTTGCTGTTGCTGCTGTTGTTGTTGTTGTTGTTGTTGTTGTTGTTGTTGTTGTTGTTGTTGTTGTTGTTGTTGTTGTTGTTGTTGAGGTGTTTGAAGAGTATTGAGAGTAGTCGATTGAGTGCAGGTAGTTGTAAAGATACCGCGATAAGTGAGCGTGGGTACATTACAAATGTTGACACTAGTGACAGGCGTAGAAGAAACAGATGTCGTCGAGTGTGGAGCTGAGTAGAGAATGACACCTCCTTGAAGGATATTACAGCGCTCAATATCCTCCTGGGATTGATGATGACGCTGGGGACTAGACGCTGGATGTGATCCGCCAGTGGAATCCGTGTTATCTTGATGGTGGTGGTGATGATGTTGCTGGTGATCTCTTCCCGTAGAAACCACCGTTTCATCATCTTCTACGGTTGCTGCTTCGAGGGAAAGATCATCACCTGCTAGGCTACCTGCAATTTGAAGAAATAGAGGGTTAATATTATACAATGAATCAAATGAGTTTATTTGTTAATTAATAGTGTCTCGCGCAGACTCATTCAGCTATATGCTGGTCGATTTTGCTGGGGACGCTGACTCCCGGGCAATGCATTGTTTAACACACATACGCCATTGTGTAGTAAAGGAAGAAGCGAATGATACGATATCAATTTTATCTTATATGGCTAACGCTCTATTATCTACAACTCATTTGTCTGTATCCTGTATTTTCAGTAGATACGTTTAAAATTATTATAGATCAAGTTGGACTAGATAGTGACACTGAAACAGATGTTTTAACTTTTATTTTATTTTATTTTTTTTTTTCAAATAAAATTTTAAGAGTCGGGTTGACCCTAGAGCAGCATCTAACCCTAATCTACCATTGATGTGAATTAAAAAAATAATATTGTTTATAAGTTACCGGAGAAAGGAGTAAAGTCAGCTGTGGGTGAATCTAATAATAATATCTGAGAGGGATGAAAGCCAGACAGAGGGTAGGAAGGAAGGTTGATAGCACAAGCGGAGAATGAAAACAGTATTGTGGTATCGGGGTCGTATGGAACTATGAATGAACTCAGTGAAGAGGGGAAGCATTCGGGAAAAACAGTTACCGGAGGGATACGAGATTGAATGCAGAGAAGAGAATATAATATTAAAGCCGAGAAGGAGTTGAGGGTGGTGAGGAGAAGAGTCTGCCTGAATGTTGGGGTCGTTAAGTATTGATCCACGGTCGCTGGTTGAGCTTCGATATTGGTCGTTTTTGCGGGTGACCGTTCTACGTCACGGACGTCGCGTGGCTCTGATGCCCTTGACTTTGCCTTTGAACAATTTCTCCGGTGCTTTGGGGTTCAAAGTCAAATAGGATCGATAATAAAATATAGTCTTTTATCACGTGGGTAACGTGGATGCTGTACCTGATATTGGCGGTGGTTCTACGAGCGCAGAGGGTCCAAAAAAAGAAGGCAAATCACTGCTGGTAGTCACAGGAGTGTTTAAATCACCAGGTTTATCTTTTTCTGTGGTATCATGGATGTCATCTTGGCAGTTTCCGATGCACACATCATCGTCGTCACCGTTCCTTTGATGTTGGATTTGTTTTTTCCCAGAATCACTCGGTGAGATGGGATTGTCAGAGATGGAATGATGCTGGTGGGTATCATTGTGATGATGATTGTGGTGGTGATGATGCCGATGCCGGTGATGGGCATCCGAAGAGTCCGAACTGGCAGAATGTAATGGAGGACAGCTGGAGAGTGTGAGAAGTGACACTGCTTTGCCACTGTTGATGGAGGTCGCGGCAATCGGCGATGACGTTCCACGACCTATGTGGATCCCTGAAGTTGAAGTTGCAGTATTGTATGCCAGACAGGTGTCAAAACTTAATTGAACAGCTTGAATATTGTATGAAGCGTGGGTGTGATGGACATGGTGATGATGGTGTCCCGGTGGAGGTGACGAAAGAAGGAATGGACTGGCTGCAGCGTGATGCTGCGTGCCAACCACCTCAATTCCGTCCATTGTCATCCTCTGGAGTTGGATTGGGTTAACTATTGTGGTAGACGCTGGGATAGCTTCCTCTGGTCCACACTGCGTCTCCTCGCCTATGGGTGTATCGTTTAACGCTATTATTTTTACAATTATTATTCAAACTAATTTACATAAAACGTTAGTTTTTTTTTTTTTTTATTAATCTTGTCTCTCTCTCTCTCTTTCTCTTTCTCAGTCTCTCACACTTTACTTAATTATCGCTTTTATTTTTATCATTCAAACTCAGGTTTCTTTCAAAATAGTTGCACAAGACACACTCAACAGTAGTATAACTTAAAAGCTCCACTTTTGAGTTGATAAATAAAGTTAAGTAGAAGTGTTTCAAACAAAAATGATAATCTACACTTCTGCACCTTTTGGTAGCACTTAATCACCAGGGAAACTTAAAAAATATTAATTTATCGAAGGCAATTCGATGACACTAAATATTATTAGATTAGTCAGACTCAAAATAGTAAAAATATTATTCTCCTAGTGAATTGAAACTCCGAGTTTAGTTTTCCTCCTTCTCCCCCTCTCCTCTCCTCACTCTAACGTAGCAATGAGTGAGAGAGAGAAGAGAAAACTTTAACACTGTTTTCACTCATATGTCGGGATACAAAAGTAGATGTATGTATTTAAGTATTATTTTCTTTCACTTAAGTGCGTACGCCTCCTCAGAATTGAAGCTTGCGGATCAACAATAACAAAATCGAGCACACACGCACACACACACTGTTGCAGCCGAAGTGAATAAGAATAAATGATAAAAAAAAGGCAAGGGTGCGTGGGTTTTCTTCCTTTCCCGTAAGACTGGCTGGTGACCCGCGTCGTGCTTATATTTCGCTGTCTCTCCTGTACTAACAGTAGAGGGATGTAAAGGACGCGTGATGCGTGGGGGTCGCGCACCAACTGAGCCGAGTCGCGGCGCGCCCCGTAGTTTTATGAATGGACCGCGGAGACTGTCCCATATTTGGAAGCGGCGGCCGACCGACAGCCAATCCCCGCTCTTCGCTTTCCTGACAGTGTACGCGCGCGTGTGTTACCCCTTAAGCGCTTTCCCCACTTACTTCTTTTTTCTCCTCTATCACCGCCACTAGACCGTCGCTCTTACCACCACTCTTCCAGTGGTTCTCCCTCTGCTCAGCTGCTTAGTTTACCCGGCACAATTACCTCTCTTAACCCGCAGAGTTCTCCAGTGACGTTGCAATCTGTGACGTAAACTGTGGCGTGCGCCCAATCTCCCACACCAACTGAGAACTTGAGTGTGTCTCGTGCGCTGACACGGAAGTCATGGGTAAAGACCATGTGTAGTTTAAGTATTTAAATGTTTTACAGCATTGATAAATCAACGAGTCTAATAATTCACACTGTATTTTTTTTTTTTTTTTTTTTTTTTTTTTTCAAGATAATGCACTATTCATGATGCGAAGCATGAAAGAGAGCTTTACGATCGAAATCCTCATTTCGGCAACTATTTTTATTATTATACCCTAGCATACTATTAATAGTTAACATAATTTAATGGAGATTAGTTCTATACTTTTCAAAAATTTATTTAGTGCGACGAAAACGGAAAGAAATACCAACACAGTTTAAAAATTTTCCCTTTCGTCAAGTATGAAACCCGTTAACAGTGTAACTTGCGAAAAAATCGATTAAATGAATGAAAATTTTGTTTTTTTCAATTCTCTGAAGGAATTAAAGGTCCCCTTTCACCAATGGCTATGTAATTCAGTGTCATTTAATTGAAATTAATCAAATAAACTGTATATCTATATATTTGTCCGACTAAAAGCGCCTGTGCCTGCGATATTAAAAATTTTTAACTTCCCGCTAAGAAAATTGAAAATTTTTGAAAATTAGGAAGTTGTTGGTTTTCCCGCGTTTTTCAAAAATTGAATTTTTATCAGATCTCGACGTTTTAAGGTCCTAGGAAGCTTCTTTGACGATTTTTAAGATGGTGGGTGTATATGGATGTTTGTAAATTTGAAAAGCTGCGTCGAATGCCGCCAACTGCGTGAAAATCGGTTCATTCAAAAGTTATTGCGGTTTGAAAATTCAAAAAATAGTGTTTTATTAAACTTCTATCAGACTTTTGAGCTCGGAGAGTTCAAAACTACATCAAAATTATATTTTTGAGCTCTTCGAGTTCAAAAACGTAATAAGCGAAACGGAAAATTAATAAAGCAGAAATTAGATATTATGTATATAATTTTTTTTTTTTTTTTTGTATCTAAGCCCCTTACATTTGATATGATAAGAATAAACTTCGTATATCTTTTTAGTTGTATTAAAAGCAACATTTTATACCTCGTAACAGTTTAGCTTTCTCGCTTACAACTTACGGTGGTGGCAAAACAAAATTCTAAAATTATCCGAAGCGTCGAGGCAACAGTGGGCGCGCACTATTCGTGGACTTACTCGACTCGGGTTTGCGCGGGCGAACCAAACTATTTTGAGCCACCACGCAACCACCTGAGCCAAATATCCTCAAATACCAAAACGATTTGATGGTAGTACTCATATAGCCGATGCTGAATCATCGAAATGTTCGTTTGACATTTGTTTTTCGTTGAAATTTATTTGCTGTATTTTTTTTTAATTTACATAAATTTTAAATTGTGTTGTAATCATAAACTGAGAGAAAAAAATCGGCATTGTGGCAAGAAATTAATTTGTTTAAAATTTTTAACAATTTAATTTTTTGGTTAAAAAAAATCAAAATTTTTCTCACATTAACTTTTTTGTTGAAAAAGCAGTTTTATAATTTTGGAAAATCCAAAAGTGCACGCCTTATTACACTGATTTATTTTTCAAGCAAAAAATAAATTGTGTAATTGATGTTGAAAGGAAAAAAAAAAATAATTAATTACTTTCTTATTGAGTATTTTCTATTTTTTTTTAAATTATTGGCGCCCATTTCTCTAATCACATGCGCGCGCAGTTTAAAAAAAGATCACAAAATTCCTTGACCTTGACGAGGTAGGAGTAAATCTACCTCACGCTCTTCGCGCTATGAGGCATGCAAAAAAGAATTTTAGATCAAGAGCTTGGGAATTTTCATCTAAAATTTTTTTTCCCATATCTCCCTCTTTCTAGGTTTTTAGGAATGTTGCATAGAAAAATCACAGAGAAAATCCATGGCAGTACAGTCGTAACAGATCTATCTATATATAGGAGACTTTCTATAGATATAGACACTCATCACGATATCTCTGGAACTATAAGACCTAGAGACTTGAAATTTGGCAGGAATATTCTTTTCGCCGAGTAGAGGTCAGCTAAGAACGGATTTTACAAAATTCCGTCCACAAGGGGGGTTGCGGGGGCGTTAACAATGAAAAATTCCCGTTTTTAAACTATAGCTCCTATCGACTCTAAATTTGGTAGGAATCTTCTGTAAGAGATGTAGAAATAATTTATAAACGAATTTTACGATATCTCACCTCACAGAGGGTTGCGGGGGTGGGTTTAACAATCAAAATTTTTAATTTTCAAGCTATAACTCCTACAGACTCCAAATTTTGTAGGAATTTTCTGTAAGTGATGAAAAAATAATTTATGAACGAATTTTACGATATTCTACCCCAAAGAGGATTGCGGGGGCGTTAATAATGAAAAATTCCCGTTTTTAAACTATAGCTCCTATCGACTCCAAATTTGGTAGGAATCTTCTGTAAGAGATGTAGAAAAAGTCTATGGGCAAATTTTACGATAGCTTATCTCACAGGGGTTTGCGAAGATGGGTGTTAGCATTAAAAATTTTTAATTTCCAAGCTATAGCTCCTATAGACTCCAAATTCTCATTTCAAATTTTTTTCTTCGTGCCAATTATTATTCATTTTTGAAAAAAAGCCACGCAAACATTATAATGATTGCACATTGAAAGTTACAATGAATATTAGCTAGAATAATTACATGGATAAAAGGTATATGCTAATTCGATGAAATTTGGAATTTGTGAAAGTCAAAACAATACTCTAATTATATTTCAAGTTTAGAACTAAAAATACAATTCTATAAAATGCCCAGCGAAGCGGGCAGGTAACAGCTAGTAGCTTATATATAAGCTCACAATAATCGATTAGAAACTCTTCTTTATCGATCACCAAAACGTTAGTCCTCTTTTCTAGCGCATACACTAGGTCACCCATCCAAGTACTAACCACAGTAAATGCTACTTTGCTTAGGTGATCGCCCGAGTCAGACCAGTGCGACTATCTTTGTCGCTTGGATCATTATTTACACGTTTTTTTTTATAATTGAGCTTACTTTGTATTTAAAAAGTTATAACATAATATTCTTGTAGATTTTAACACAAATTATTTGGAAATTTTACAAAATATTTGCTGTGAAATTTACAAAAGAAATCTGTCTGTAAAAATTGCATATTTTTTCTGAGTCATTTATTGAGTGGAAAAATTTAAATTTCGTCAGGTAAAAAATAAAATTTTCTAAATTAAAATCTTTCAACAAATTAATTTCTTGTCACAATTTTTTCCAAAATAAATTATTTTTTTTAGTGTAATAATAAAGATTCTAATTATGTATTATGTTAAGTTATGCGCTGAAGTATGAATAAATTGAGTGATAAAATATAAATAAAGTTGTTTACTGGAATTATTGTGTAGATTTTCATGAGATGTTTTACGGATGAAGACACACGACTTGTAGGTACAAAAGAGGAGCCATCAGTCAATTGAACGCTCACTGACATGAATCGTTCATTCTGGCGATCGAGTTCGAACTTTTTATACGCCTCATGCTACCGATCGTTATCCCTTGAGACGTGACATCGACGTATTTCCAACGTAGACACATAATCTACGACCACAACCACGGTAATGATGTATAAAAGACGAATATTTCGTTTTATTTATTACATCTTTGTTCCTTCTTTATCTTTCTATTCCCACAACTTTTTCTCTCTTTGTCGGCCTCACTTGAACGTCAACTTTGCTTTTTGTCTTGTGCTATCGATCGCGAATCCTTGACGGCACGCGACCACCCGAGGCAAAAGAGAAAAGTATGTACACGTGCGAGAATGCGACGATCAGCACCCGTTTTTTCACCTCTTCTCCTGCGTTAAACTTGTAAACAATATATTCTTTCAATCTTTTTCTCTTTATATCACATGTGTTTTTGTCATTATACAAACGTAAGCGTATAATGAAATTCACCGGAGTTATGTTATTAAATAAACGAGAGAATTACAGGTAAAAAATTTTAACGCACTAACTTTTCAACTACCGGTTTTACGTAGCCTTAGGTATTTCATGCCAGAAAATATCAGTTTTATAATACATCCTTGAAGATTACCTTTGAAAATTATCTTTTTTATCAATAAATGGTTATAGAATACGAAATAATTGATAATTAAAGTACTTTTGGTACAACATTGTCAGAAAATTAGAGATTATACGCGCCGCAAAAGTATATGAGCTTGTAGCTAAGTAATCCATAATTTTTACGCACGACTGTACCCGTGGAGACGCAACTCGTACAAATGTTTTTGTCCGTTTCTGTAGATACATACTTTTATATAAATTGTTGAAATTTAATCTATTATATATAAATAAATAGACGGTCAAAAAAAATTTTTTTTAAACTCACAACAAATACATTAAAAGAATGTCAGTTTTTTTAAAGTTTCTAACTGTTAATTTTTTTTTTTATAACTAACAAACTGGTAAAGAACTGCAGCGAGCGTATGCAATTAATCTTAAATATCTAATAAACTTCCCGCTAAGAAAATTGAAAATTTTCAAAAATTGTTTTTTGTTATTGTTTTTACCCCGTTTTTCGAAAATCGAGTTTTCATCAGTATGTAAACCTCTCATAACTTTTGAACGGCTTGGCCGATTTGATCGCGATTGGTGTCATTTGAAAGGGCTTGACCAAACTTAGATTTTTAATACAATTTGGACCGATTCCGACCGGTAAATTTTGAGGAATCTTAAAAAAACTACGAAAAAAAATTTTTTCAAATCAAGTTTTTTTTGAATAACTTTTAAACGGCTCGATCGATCAATTCCAAAAACTAATCAGCTCTTAACATCGAAAAACCACGTCGATCGCCATCAAGCCGGTCAAAATCGGTTGATTCGTTCGTGAGTTATCGTTGACGAAAGAAATCGAATAAAAGCGTTTTTTTCGAATTACACCGAAACTTCCGGTCTTATCAATTTGTATTTAAATTGATGAAACCGCGTGAAAATCGGTTCATTCAAAAGTTATTGCGGTTTGAAAATTCAAAAAATAGTGTTTTATTAAACTTCTATCCGACTTTTGAGCTCGGAGAGCTCAAAACTACATCAAAATTGTATTTTTGAGCTCGAAGAGCTTTCCTATTTTTTTTTTCAAATCTTCGATAGAATATCTTAGTTCATTATCATTTAAAAACTTTTTCCTCAAATTAGCTCCATACAAAAATTTTCAAAAGTAACATTTGAAAAAATCATCAAAAATTGAATTTTATGTTTTCAATTCTATTTCTTGTATACAATTACTCTATTATTGTCTGCGTTGAAAATTACTAAAATTCTGACCATTCTAAAACTTTATTTTCATACCTCAAAAAAGTTGCTCAAAATTTATTTAATTTCAAAATAGTTTGCTTTTAATGTTGTCAAGTAAGCAGGAACATCAAAAAATTCTTAGCTTTTTTTTTAAGTTACAATATAGTAATATAGTAAAGAACATGTATTTTTTTGTGAACCTTGTGTACATGCAATCCACAATTTTTAATGTGAATAACCGCAGAATAAAATCTTAACTGTTTTTGATACTAACCTGATAATAGCAGTTTTTTCAAACACGTATTACAAGTACTATTATAACTATAATTAGTCCAGAAGAATTTGTAATATGTCAGAATAATTTAGAATTATCAAAAGTAAATAAATTTTTTAACTTCAACCATCGGAACATGTCAAGAAACTCAGCGGATTGACTTAAAAAAGTGAGCTAAATTACCAGCTTGGAGCTATTTTCAGTACAATTATATTATAACGGTGTAGAGATCAGTATTGTTCACTTAGAGATTTGCAAGGTAAAATGGAAAGACGATAAAGTGCAATTTACTTGACCGACCTCGGTCGTTTGGAAGCTTGCGCTCGCAACGAGCTTTTCAATAGCAACAAGAGAGTAACTGTCGCTCATCTCTATTGATATGTAGATATAATACCTTCTGCATTAAATTTCAGATGAAGCAGCGACTTTCATATCACTTTATCTGTTGAAGAATTTATTTTTATAAAAAGAGATTAACGCGTCTAAATATTTTAGTTTTAGTCTTCTACGCATTTGAAATAAAAGTTTCTACATTTCAGGTTCTTAATAAAAAACTATTTCTCCATAAAATATGAATGCAATTTTAAACTTAAAGTTTTTAAGACTTTATAAATTCTTTTTTGCCTTCAGAAGTTGGAAAAAATTTTTGCTCTCATGTTTTTGGACAAAATTTCTATTTTATCGTTTTTTGATGTTTTGAAATATTCTTTTTTTAAATACATAAAAAACGAACAATTTTAGAAAAAAATTGAATATCAAAATTTTCTAAAAAATTGATAAATTTAAAAATGAAAGATAAAATGGTTGCCCCGATTATAAATATTTACCAAAACTACTCTATAAAATTTACAGAAAAATTTATAAAAAGTAAAATTTACCGAACTCAATATTTAATTTTTACCTGTTGAGTTTTGTGATTTTAAATCTGTAAATTTAATATATTAAGTCTGTACTTATAATAGATTTTTTTCTGTAAATATGACGGAAATTTTTTTCCAATTTTAATTTTTCTAATTTTGTATAATGTATACGGAAAGAACAAGATGACACTGGATATCATTTCAGATTATACTCAGTGATATCTGCGGTGAAAAAAATTTTCAGATAGTAGCTAGTATAATCCAGATTATACTGGGTGATATCTGGATTATACTCATTGTAATCTAGATTATACTCATTATAATCTAGATTATACTTATTATAGTCTATATTATACTCACTGTAATCTAGTCTATACTCATTGTAATCTTGATTATACGGATTATAATCTTGATTATACTCATTATAATCTAGATTATACTCATTATAATCTAGATTATACTCATTATAATCTAGATTATATTCATTATAATCTTGATTATACTTATTATAATCTTGATTATATTCATTATAATCTAGATTATACTCATTGTAATCTGGATTATACTAGCTACTATCTGAAAATTTTTTTCCCTCAGTACAAAAAAAAAATTATTTATTGACACATGATAAAAATTTTAAATTTACAATTAACGGATCAATATTTACATTTATCTCTAAAAATTAAACTTGATTTTAATTCAAAAAGTTACTCTGCAATGATAACATTATACTTTAATAAATTTTACAGTCTATATACTCTGTAAATTTTTCAGATTATTTTATTCTAATTTGTTGTTTGCGAAAGTAGATTAATTAATAAAGTAAAAAAAAAATTTTTTTTTTATTATTGATGGATTGAGTTTCTATTATTATCATGATTGCAGTGATATAGGTTGTAAATTCATTGACAACGATCGACTGATGTTATAAATAAAGAAGGAACAAGCATAGTATATAGAGTTAAAGTCCTCCCACAGAGTATTTGAAACTAACGGATGTGTAATTCTTATAAAGAAGGTAGGCAGGCAGTCTCAAGCCGGGAGGCTTTAATATACTTTTCTTTTTATCTGGTTCTTTCTCTCTCATCAACCGATCCGGTCTTCACCAGCTGGATCTCTCATCTTGAATTGCTTCGCTGTCACATCGATTTTCCTGGAGATCGTTAAGGTTTGCACTGGTTGGACACGCGGGCACAGACAACGATCGATCTCTTTGCTTCGTGAGACGATCATTCAACTAAAAAAAATATCTGTATAATCGTACGGAGTTGACGTATATTCAATGTATGAAAGTAATACGACTAATACATATACAAGCTCAAGTACTATATCTGATGTGAGCGCTACCTACTTTTTAAGTCGCGATGATGATTTACGCACCCAAGGTGTTTACTTCAAGACCTGAAACTATCCTTTATCGTCCCAGCATGCTCGTTAATCGATCGCCAAGTTACCTCTTTGCTTTATCGTATTTTCAATACTACCATTGCTTTTTTCAAACGTTAAAATTAATCTATATCTAGAAATTTATAAGCTTTACTTTGAGTTATAAGTATTCGTATTAAGGTTTATTATTTATTCAAGGGTGCAACAATTTTTTATTTTAAATTTTCGCTGAAAAATTTAATAAATTTAAGAACACGATTAAACTATTACCCTAAAAACTTGAAGTCGATTGATCATTGTAATCCGAGATGAATTCAATTAAAAATTAGATATTTAACATTGACTGCATATGCTTTCTGCAATTCTGTATAAGTTTCTTAGTTATAAAAAAAAACTAACTGTAAGAAACTTTCAAAAAACTGACATTCCTTTAATGTATTTGTTGTGAGTTTAAAAAAAAATAAAAACAAATTTATGACCGTCTAATTATTTATAAATAACGGATTAAAGTTCAACAATTTATAAAAAAGTATATATCTACGGACAAAAAGAATTGTCTTGCGTAAAAATTATGGATTATTTTTTTTAGATAGTAGCTAGTATAATCCAGATTATAATGAGTATAATCCAGATTATAATGAGTATAATCCAGATATCACCCAGTATAATCCAGATTATAATAAGTATAATCCAAATTATAATGAGTATAACCCAGATTATAATGAGTATAATCCAGATTATAATGAGTATAATCCAGATTATAATGAGGATAATCCAGATTATAATGGGTATAATCCAGATTACAATGGGTATAATCCAGATATCACCCAGTATAATCTGGACAATATTAGCTACTATCTGAAAATTTTTTTCACTACAGATATCACTGAGTATAATCTGGGATGATATTCAGTATCATTTTGTTCTTTCTGTGTAATGCATTTTTTTTGGTACGAGAAAATTTTCAGTTTTCAAAAAGAAGTAAGATCTTTTCCTGAAATTTTATTCTTAAGAAAATTTATTTCCGCTGATATTTTTTAAAAATCGGAGCAAGAAGAAAAATGGTAGAATCTTATAATTTTGATGAATATATTTTATTTTCACTTAAATATTTTATACAATAAATTTCAGAAATTCTAGATAATAAATCAACATTTTTATTATTACTTGATTTATCACAATTAAAGTGATTGAAGTAATTTTTCTTGGAATACTTAGTTACTCACTTGAAAAAATAAAAATTTTTGTTCAGAGAATTATACATGTATTGATGAACTCACGTTGCTACTAGAATTACCCGTCTACAACGAGAGAGAAAAACCTTTCTCCATACCTGTAATTTACCTCCGCTCGATCATTAAGCATATCGCCTCTTTAATATCCCTGTTTCTTAATCTTAATATATGTTCAATTATGACCTAATATACGAATATTTATGTTATAAGATGTAATCTTTTTTTTGTACACTGAAAGAAAAAAATTCTTTTTAAAAAAAAGAGAATTTAATTTTTTTTTAAATTAAAAAAAATTTTATTTCTTAGTTTAAGAAATAACATTTTTTTTCACAGTAACTTTTTTATTGAAAATAAATTTTTTTGATTAAGAAAAAAAATTTTGAATAGACAACTTTTGAATTTTTTTTATTCAAAATCAATAAAAATTTTTTTCCACAAAAATATTGCTGAGAAAAATTTTAATTTCTTTAACTAAGAAATAAAATTGTTCAAAATTTTAAACAAATTAATTTGTCGTCTTTTTTTTTTAACAGTGTATGAAACAATAATATCTGGCTCATATTAAAGTGCTTCATAATTATTTTTCAATAAATATTAAAATCCATCGAATCGTATGTTAAAAAGTTTTCTAAATGTAGAACACGTCATCTTAGAATGTGACCGTCGATATGTATAAAAAGAGCGTTAAGAATATTAGTACATGTTTATTGAGGAAAAAAGATTTCTAATTAATCTCTTAACTGCATCAGATCTAGATCATCGGTATATTCATCTTCAAACTTTTTCTACACTGAAAAAAAAATTAACTTGAATCAAGAGAAAAATTCTTGAACGAAGAAAATAATTTTGAAGAGTTTCATTTTCTTGAATCAAGACAAAAAATTTTTGAATTAAGTAAAATTTACTTAAACCAAGAAAAATTTCTTAGTTTAAGAATTTTTTTACTCAAATCAAGAAGATAAAATTCTTCAAAATTATTTACTTGATTCAAGTCAATTTTTTTTTCTGTGTACGGCGAAAAAAACATAGGGATTTTTCCTATTTTTGCATAGAAAAAATTCCTATGTTGACATAGGAATTTTTTCTATATTGACATAGGAATTTTTCCAATGTTAACATAGTAATTTTTCCAATGGTAACATGGGAATTTTTTCTTTATTAACATGA
This sequence comes from Cotesia typhae, assembly GCF_013202065.1. NCBI lineage: Eukaryota > Metazoa > Arthropoda > Insecta > Hymenoptera > Braconidae > Cotesia > Cotesia typhae. The sequence continues at coordinate 1,637,963 of NW_027423761.1, forward strand.
TAGAAATATCCATGTGACATAAGAAAAATTCATTTATGACATGAAAAAAAATTTTTTTTTCAATTGAAAAAAAAAATAGAAATCGAATAAACACCATTCTGAAATTTTTAGGATATTTGTAGAAAATGCCAAAGTTTCATATGAAAGAAAGAAAAAAGAAATTAAAAATGTTTATCATCGAGAAATTCGGAGTTTTTTCGGAAAATCTAAAAAATAACGATGAAGATAGGTTCGGATAATTTTTTTCTATTTTTTTCCCAAAAAGAAAATTTAATAAAAAAAATTTTGAAAAAAAAAACGTCCCGATAAGTCAATTTTTGAAAAAGTTATGGCAATTTAAGCCACACCGTCCATAATATGGTGGATTTTTCATTTTTTCGAAATGTAAAGCAAAATTTGAAAAAAATTTCCTCGAATTTTTTTATCACAAACCGACTGTATATCACTGTTTTACTTTTAAATGATCTGAAATTGCTCGAATGAGAGAATTGTTATGTAATTTTGTAATTATTAAATTAAGTTACATAAATTTTAGTGATAAATGAATTTTTCTTATGTCACATGGATATTTCTATCATGTTAATAAAGAAAAAATTCCCATATTAACATTTGAAAGATAGGAAACATCCCTATGTTTTTTTCATCGTGTGTGTACAATGTTAGACTGTGATGTCATCTACTATATCAATTTCAAACCTATTAAATTCACAATCAACTTTTTCTTTATAAAAAATAAAGTGACTATCAAAAGAAGTGTGCTTCTTTGATATGTTAGCAGATCACTATCAATTTAGGTCATTTGTATCAAAATAGTTAAGTGGATTTGAATTGTTTGCTTTCATTAGATCTAAACATTTTCGTTTGATAGTTACTCCAAACATTTGAATGATTAAAACATTTCCGAAGAAAAGTTTAATTTTTTAATCGTCACAATTTCATTTAATGCAACAGAAATGAAAAAATCATTAAAATAAGCTAAAAAATTTTTCCGTCAATCAGCAGAAAAATGTTCGTAGGTTGGAAACACAATAATTAGAGAAAAAAATGTATGATGCACTATAAACAGGTATTTTCTTTCAATAAGCGTGAAATACATGATTAATGTTTTCTCTACGCGTATCCGGATTATAATATAAGCTTCTTTTCCTTTTTAATCTATGAATTATCAATATAATATTTTTTTAATTAAGAATTTCATTCATTAAGCATTATGAATTGTGCATTTTGCGTGCTTCCGAACTTGTTTTGCAGAAGATCAGCTTATAGAAATTTTTTTTTAATCAATCGTGTGCATGATATTCAAATAAAAAGAAACAATGTGTCGTTTGCTATTCCTAGTGGAAATAATTATCTAAAAAAATTTTTTACAAGTCTTTACAATTTTAAAAAAAAAAAAAAAAAAAAATCTTAACCGACAATTTACGAACTTATATCCAAAATTGTTTTTTTGAAGAAAGTTACTTTCTGCCACTTTTTATTTCTGCAGCTAAGAAATAAAATTTTCAACAAATTATATTCTTACACGGAAAAAAGTAAACTGTAATAAATAACAGTCGATTTATAATAAGTAATGATCAACTGCTAAAAATTACCACTTCAAACAGTAAAATCATGATTTTACTATTCACATTGTAAAATTGTAATATTTACAATTTACTCTTTACATGGAAGAAAATACTATTTCAAACAGTAATATTCGCCATGTAAATGTCTAAAATGTTTAAGTATAATAATTAACAATTCAGATTTTAATATTTATCATTTCGTACCTAAAAAATGATGTGATGATATGTAAAAAGTATAGAATAAAGTTAGTAAATTTCTAATACAAGCAACGTCAATATTTACAAAGTAAAATGGTAAATTTTAAACGCAACGCTAAAAATCAAACTGTAATTATTGACTTGCTTAGACTGGTAAAATGTATATTTTAAAAGTATAATTTTTACTGTTTGAAATATTAAATTCTCCCAGAGTAAGACCCCCTTCTCTTTCATCTGAGTTCTCCTTCTCTTCATAATATAGACTATATATTGAAATGGCAATTTTTACTGTTTGAAACTGTAATTTTTAAAGATAAAAGAGTCGTTATTTACTATAGTGACAACTACTAATTTCTTATTTTGGATATTAAATTATAAATTGTGGCTTTTATACTTTCTACATTAAGTTCTGTAATATTTACATTTTTGGCACCCCGATGTCCGCTTTACTGTTTGAAACTATAAAAACTAACCAGAATCCGAGTGAATATTACAGTTTACTTTTTTCCGTGTATTAAAAAATTGCTCATTTTCTTAAAAATAATTTTTTTCTCTCAGTGTAAAGATTGAATTTAAAAAAAAATTACTCGAACATTTAGAACGTGAACTTTAATCTATTTAGGTGTTGATTGAATTATACTATGTCAGATATTTACTTTTCACCGTCTGTGTACATTCTTTTACGCTAATTTAGCAGCATAATTTTTCTATAAGCTCCTCCGGATATTTCCGATATTACAGTACTATATAGCGTCAATGAGTCTATTTTTATAAGGTTAACCGACGTAATCTACGTTTGTCGACATTCAAGAAAACTTCCGGTCTACCCCAGGTAGTACGCGATATTAGTCTATAGAAAGGGGCGACGTAAACACTCACAATCTATATATTCACGATATGTAATGCACACAAAAGCAATACCCTTATTCAGTCTCATTTACGTCGACGGTAGTGACGTTTGAGGTAACGATTATTGCGTTGCTAGTTATATTTGTTCAAATGACAATGAATTATATCCAAGCTTATATTCTTTACCAGAATAACTATTCTTGATTGTAGAGTGAACTTCTCCTCGAACGATAATAATATAATTTCATTCATTGATTTCAAAGTGAATATTCTTAGGAAATCAATTTGATAAATTTATTATTAGTATGTTACGTCCGTCTGTATAAACTGACAAATGATTAATTGAAATGTAAAAATTATTTTTCAACATGGAAATAAGTAATGTTCAAAAGTAGAAAATTTTGATTTTTTTTCGATTTTGAGAAATTATTGTCTTATCACAGCTTGAGATCTTAAGAAGGTATTCTGATTGATTTTAGCTAGACATTCGGATGTGTGTAGAAAAAATTTTGTTAATTGATAAATTTGGAACCAATTGATCGATTAAGACGCGCAACGTGGGGGTTGGAAAGATTTATTGAGAATTGGCGCTCATTAAATTTTGAAATTAATCGGTATAGCTCTTTTAAAAAAAATTTGAATTTGAATTTGCGCGCGCAAGTGCGCGCATGAATTTAGGATTTGCATATATTTTTATGCTTTGATATATTTGACCAATCACATTACGAATAGTTTGCTCACATGATATATTTTCATATTTTTCATCTAAATTATAAAAGTGGATTGAAAAGTATTTTTGTTCAGCTGAATAAATTTTTAATTATAATGTAGAAAAATCATGAATTTTGGCTTTTTTCAATTGTCGGAACCAGAATGACCTCTTAATTTCATAATATTTGATAATTGTTTCAATCTTTTTTTTTTCTATAAATATCTCTTCTGGCTTAAATTAATTATTTTCAGTGAAGTAACAAAACGCAGCAAAAAGAGACTATACTAAAATAATTTTTGAATTCTTGAGAATGTGACTGAGAGCATACCATTAGGTGGACTGGATTTTGCTTAAAGATATCTAGTGATACTAATCTAGACAATTCAGGCCAGTCAAAAGAGCTTTTATTCTATTAAATTCTCGTTTTTTCTTTTAAGGCACATAGAAGAAGAGTAGAATTAGAGACTCCGACAGGCCAACTTAATTTGCTCGTCTGTTCGCAGCTCGCGATCCGACATGCTGCTCCCCCCTGGCGAGAGGTCCGATTACATTCGCGTCTTCTTATTATGATTCCTCCAAGTCGTGTATTTTTTCTTAGTTTTATTTTGTCCGAGCTGCTTCATGCACCATAAGAGAGATTGTCATGCCATCTTTTACGAGTAATTATTGTAGCTCTTTTTGGCCTCATGGCGATCGCAGGATCCAGCAAATGGAAAGAGACTCAAAAATAAAAGGACTAAGACTTTAAATCTTACAGCCAGTAAAGTCGATGAATCATCGACGATTTATATGTAATGTGAGAAAGAATATTCGAGCGAGTTGCCGAGAGTATACTGATAATACTGGTATGTGGATCGACGAGTGGCTGCTGGCACAAATATCTTTCTTCTCTCAATCTCTTTTTCTGGTACCCTTTATCGTTTCTCTTTTCGGTTAACTATACACACGTTCTCCTTTATCCACAACTGTCTCATGATTATCTCATGATTTCTTCTTTATGGAATATCTTCCCAGACATCTATTTATTATTTTGTACTCTGATAAGTACCGATATGTTTTATGGTAACCAGAAAAAGTTTGGAAAATCCAAAAATCCAGGTCTTATGATGCTCATTTGAATCTATCTATCTATATAAATAAAAATAAAATGCCGCATGTATGTCCACGCATCACTTGAGAATGGCTGGACCGATTGAGCTAAATTTTTTTTGTTGTTTTCAGAATTTTTAGGAGAAGGTTTGTATGTAAAAAAATTTTTAAAAAATCCTCCCTCAAAGCTCTCAAATTTGGTAGGAATTTTTTATTTGACGATGAATAATGCAAATTTTATTACTTATGATTTTATTAATTTTAGTTATTGCTCTAGATTAACTATTATTATATTAAACTTATTGTTCGAACTTAAAAATTAATTGATCATTATAATAAAATAAAAAATTATAACAAAAACTTTAGTTATTTTGACTGAGGCTCAGCGAAGCGGACCGGGTCGCTAGTTTTAAAAATAAATTCTATTAAAATTCAAATTTGCGCGCGCAAGCGCGCGCCTGAGTTTAGGGTTTGCATATATTTTCATGCTTATGATATATTTGACCAATCACGTTACGAATAGCTTGCTTACATGATATATTTTCATATTTTTTATCTAAATTATAAGAGTGGATTGCTTAAAAAATCTTTCGTCAACAAAACTATTTTTAAGAAAATTATTTTCTTAGATCAAGAAAAAAAATTTTTGAGCCAAGAATTTTTTTATTAATATGATTTATAAAGCAATATGAAAATACAATTTATTATTGTCTATATCAGTAGCCTATAGGATCCGGCCCTTGCTTACCAAAGCATTGAACCGGGTTCGAGTCCGGCGTACATCAATGAATATTTTCAATATTTAAGAGTATTATTCTGCTCAGCTCAAAAAAAAAATAAAACGAGTTCCAACATCAAAAGTTTACCCCCTACCGTAGTCGCTCATGACCTTAGTAGTTTATGCGACTTTAAATAATTTAAAAAAAAAAAAAAACGGCTCAAAGAAGCCTTAAGTATTTCTTGAGATAAACAAAATAATTTCTTAAATTTGTGGATAAATAGAAAAATTTTAGCTTATAAATTTTTTTCGTCATAAAAAATAGAGTTTTCTTAAGTGATCAAGTGAATTCAACATTATTTGCACCAAAAAAATTTTTGCTGGTTTAAAAAATTATTTTTTTTTTTATTTTAAATTTTATTACATTTTACATTGAAAAATTTTGAATTTATTTAAGATGATTCCACGATTTAATAAATAAAAAAATTTCTCTAGTTAAAAATAATATTTTTAAGGAAGTTTTTTCTTGGTTTAAAAAAAATAGTGACTTTCACGGAATTCATAATTTCTGAAAGCGAAAAGTATTTTTTTAAATGAATTTTGAAGACATTTTTCATCTTTGCAAACTGTCTTAGTTCCTTCATGTAAAATTAGTGTAAAAAGAAAAGACGATAAAAATATTTTAGCATATTTTCTACCATCTCAAAAAATCCAGTCAAAATTTTTCTGGCAAAATTCAGGCAGCTTATTGTCAAAATTTCCCTAAAACTTGTCCGTTAATGAATAAACTGAGTTTCAAGAGTAATGAAGATAAGAAAAAAATTTCAGTTATCCGATAAACTTATCTTCACAATCCGACGGTCGAGATGAAAAAAAATATTTAAAAAATAACTGGAGATACATTTATAATGTATGCGTATACAGACACACCCTAAAAATGTCAGATTTTTAGTAGCACTATTTCTTTCTCGTTCTCATAGGTAGTGATGAAAATCTTCGATAAAGTTATCTGTAGGATTATTAACAGGTATTTCGACAAGCAAGATTACATGCTCTAATTTTGATTCTGTATTTTTAGAAATTATTAATTACAATGATGAAAGTGGTAAGAAATATTAATTTTTTTTACTTTCTAAGAATCATTTTGATTTAAAAATATAATTTAGAATTTAACATATTTTTATGGAAGAAAAAAAAAATCGGTTTTTTTGCGCGTTCGTAAAATATCTAACAATTATAAATATCATTCATGAATAGAAGACAAATAAGAGAGTTAATTTCATAACAGTCATGGCTTGCATTCAATTAGAATCAAACATTGTAAGTCATTCGAGATGAGAGACAAGCAATAGAATATCTTGAATGTAGTTTTGTAACACATTTAGTTATCATATCAAGCAAAATGTAAAACAATCTGTTATTGATAGGAATTTCGAATAATGAAGTTATTTCAGAAAGCATATCCAAGCAGACGTGTTTCAAGACTACAATCAATATTACATGTTATGCTAGCATAATATTTACCTGACTGATGAGATTCCGAGGGATGGTGATGATGATGGTGATGGTGATGATGAGGATAGCTGATGGTGGGTGGAGGTGGCGGATAAACCGCTCCCCAGAGACACGAGGTTGTAGGTGGTTGTTGATGGTGATGATGCTGCTGTTGATGCTGGGTCTGCTGCTGCAGTAATTGTTGGACTTGAGCAATATCCACAAACTCTTGTAACTCCCCATCTTCCGGATTTTGAACGTCACGTATTCTAGATTCATTGATAACTGGATGACCAAATGGATTTGGTTGGAGATGATCAAAACCTGCAAGTGGATTAGCGGGTTCGTAATTACTGCTACGTCCTGTTGTATGTTCGCGTCGCATCGCGACGAGCGCCACCATTTTTTCAAATTACACTTGTGCTTGTTGTCGACCAGTGTGTCACTAACTCAACAGCAGTTTCAAGTGACCAGAATAATTTTTCGCACCTTTTAAAGATTAAATTGTCTTGATAAAGATACTGTTGACGTCGTCGATAAATGTCAGCGTCGAAGAATATATCATTCAAAAGCGGCGTTTGGAAAAACTGACACATGTCAACAAACACTCGTTAATGTATCTTAAATATTATCACTTATACTATCTATCAACTACAATAGCCTTATTTTCACGTGGTCGATCACATCAGCATTGCGACTCCACTTACACTATTTCTATAAATAATTTATAAATTTATTTTTTTTCGTTTTCAACAGGACGTTCACTGAACGACAGGAGATATCAGTAAAACTATCGTCATCCGGATGTTGTAGTGCGATATGATTCTAGTAATAAATCTGTTGCTTCTCTCGATTTATTTAAAAACAAACCCGAATTCACTTGAGCACAATAATCCTTAAAATGAAAACTCCCGATCTTTGGAACAATTTTCTCCAATAAACTAAACTTATGCACATCAGCGGATATTGAGGAGTTGGATGCAGCTAAGCAAGGGTTCGCGATAGTCCGCGCTAGACTAATAAAGAGTTGCACACCAAGTGGTTAGTAACATTCTGAGTAAACGAGAAGATGACGATGATGAGGACAAGAGAAGGAGAGAGAAAGAGACCTGAACGGCAGTAGCAACATCAGACCATTGGCTAGCGTCACGTGTGTTCGTTTACATCATCCTGGATCTTACCCCCCAATACTTTGGTTGTTTAGGCATTTTACTCTTCTATCCTCGCCGGTCCTTTCTCTTTTCTTTCTTCAAAAGTCCTTGTCAGAGTAAAGAGTGAGTGAGGTCTCTTGTTTTTCACTACTATACCACTCCTTTATCTCTCACATCTTCACATCCTTCCCTCGTGAGGAATGATTTGATCGCGCCACCTCTTTCATCCCTCCTCTACTTCCACTACTACTCAGTTGTCTCTACAGCCTACAATATCCATTCATTCTTAGTTACCCTCTTACTGCACCACGTCCCTCGTTACTCTGACACCCTACTACTCCAGTCAACCCTCCTACTATACCTTTACATCACCATCAGAGCTTCATTCCCCCGCTATGTACTCTTCCATTTCACATACACATGTATTTAGATTTCTCCTCTTCTCTTCTCTTTTCTTCTCTTCACATACTCTACTCATACTAATAAAATATGCGTCGGTAACTCCTGCCAACGTTTACTAAATGACGTCATTCGCGTGGGGGTGCGCCCACGCCAAATTGTGTCGGTTTTATTCCTTCTCTTTTTACTTTGTTTATCTTTAACAGTACCCTATAAATGTCCATTCCAATTCTATCACTAGTTTCATGGTTTAAATACAATAACGCACTCGAAATTTTCGATTATCATCACAGAGTATCCTTTAGACGATAGGGTGACTTGTTGCATCCATCAATATCATCAATAACAAATCGTTCAGTCATTTCGATAATTTTATAAGCAGAATTTCCATTTTTCATTCGTCATATTACAGATAATTATTTAAAATAAAATCACTGTTTTCTTTTGATGATGTAAGCAGTTAAAAAGGGCGTAAACTACGCATCAGAACAGATCCTCAGGTAGAGGGGATATATTCTTTTTCTTAACACCCTGTCGTGTGCCTCGCAGAAGGTCCGTAATAGTCTTTGCATGACCGAATAAAGATACGAGGTCGATCTGCTGTCAGCTGAAAGAAAATAAAAAATCAAAAAAGGGGAAAAAATGACTATTGGTACCACAGAGAAAGAGAGAAACAACCTGGAGCTTAGGGGTACAGCGGGGGGAACAGAAAAGAGAGATAGTAGGGGCAATTGACTGAAAGGGGGACCGGTGGTGGCGGCACACGCCATATCTGGACTATCCTACGTGGGCTAAAACCACCTTCTCCTCTTCGTCCCTTCATATCTTACCTTTCCAGTCAGAGCAACCAACGATACTTTTTTAGCAGCGTTACATTAATACTGTAATGGCCAAGAAAGGGACATTGAGATTATGAACAGCTCGCGCGCTGCCCCAGGCACCACTGGACCGGAACCACTGTCTTTTATTTTTTAGTCTCTGTCATAGTCGTCGCGTCTAACAGCCCACGGGTTCGAAACGTTCACTTGTTCTGACTAGTGCTTCTTGTCCGCTAGAAAACCAGAATAGATTATAGAGGATATTCTTTTATGGAAATTATTCAACTCAAGAATATCATTATGTTTTATAATCTTTATCACTTCTTAATGACAAATTTATTCTATAAATACTGTCTTAACACATTGCAATCCTAATGTCTTCAGGATCGTAAAGACAAGTGATAATCTGATGGGATCTACCTGTATTACATTAACCTTTATGGTTATTTTAGATGGTGATAATGGTGGTTTTTAATCGTCACTAATTACGAGCTACATATATCAATATCAATAGCACTAGTTGTATTCAATATGTCTCAGGGCTCATGACAAATGATCATTCCGGTAGCTTAGATGTGAAGACTGCTTCCTACCAAATCGTTCACCTCTTAAAAGCCTTTAAATTTGACATGCTGCTTATATATATTATATAAATATATATAAGATGAGTAGCCTCTCGTCTATTTGACAGATATTTTTGTAGTGAGACATTGTTCGGATATTTGTTCTCTCGTTTCATAGTTTGAACAGGTTATTCACACTGACTACCGAAAACCATATTCTATACGATATATCCCGGGTCAAAAAATTTAATCTGTTTTATGATAAATGAAAATTTTTAATGTTTTGCATTCAATTTAATTTTATTATGTGTATCTATTTTATATAAGAATTTAATCTGTTTAAGCCCGTACTATTCCAAATTCAGACCAATTTAAGACAATTTTTAATGTTACATTAAAATTGTTTCCTATTGTTTCAAGACCAAAATCAGAATTTTTTTTTGTCACAATCATTGAGCTGGTTTTGATCGCATCAAGGTCAAAAACAGACCAAAACGTTCCATAATTTTTAGCCGGTTTTTGATCGCCTGTAGATCAAAAACAGACCTTTTACGAATTCGATAATAATAATAATAATAATAATAATAATAATAATAATAATAATAATAATAATGAAAATAATCATAACAATAGTAATATATTTATTTATTTATTTATTATCGTTTTATTCGTGTCCTCGAAGATCCTCTACAGGGCACGGCTTTTCATTCTCTGAAACTTAAATAGTGACTATTCACTATTTCGTTGTACAATGTATACCAAACGGTATACTTCGCACTACCAAATAGTGAATACCACTCATTAAATGATGCGTGAAATTACAAAGTTTAATATTAATCTTGTCATCTTGTCGATGTATTGACATTGTCTTTAATATCGATGATTAGAAAACTATAGATTTAGATCCAATGTAACGATGAGAACTATTTTACGTATGTTAATACAAATTTATTAGTTATCACTGCAACTAATATTCGCAGATACAAAACTTTTATAGCCCATGAAATGTTAAGCTATGACAAATAAGTATGACAGATGTAAGATTATGATCAACGATCAGTTCATAAAACAAGAGAGCGCATCAATATATTATAAATTAATTTATTTTTTCAAATAAATGCGACTTTTAATCATTTTTAATAAGATACTTAAGACTCAAAAAAATTATAAGTCGCCATCTTAGTTGACTTTCGGCCTTTGAACATTTAGAATTAAAATTGTAGATCAAAAACAGTATAAGATTTGATATTGAATTTGAAAACAATACATAAAGTCCAAGTCCAAATTAACTAGACTAAAAACCGATCAAACTTTTTAGTCGCATTGGATTAGAAACAGCATAAAATATTTATAGCTGCTCAATTATTTTACTAAAAGGTTGTTTAGACTTAAAACAGATAAAAAATAATTTGAATAGTAGATCAAATACAGATGAAAGTGTTTTTAAAAATTCAAATACAAATCTATAAGTTCAAATGCAGATCATTTTGCTCAAAATCAGTTTAAATTTTTCGACCAGGGAACATATGTGGTCTTGATATTTAATACTGAAGGAATCTAACTTTAAATAAAACAATTTCGGTCAAAGTTTTCACAGTACAAGACAAAACAGAGAGATCTCATAGAAGAACAGAGATATTGAAAGAAACGTTAACAGTGATGACTGAAACAAAATAAGGAAGAGGGGAAAAATGGTATGATGATCAAGGCAATGAGTTGCGGGGCCGAGAAGAAGAGGAAGGGGAACATGTACGGCACACGCCACATGCCATTATAATGGAATAATGAGGCAAAAGACGATACTAATCATATGTTTCTTTCCATTGCAAGAGTGTGTTGTCACTATATATACTCTTTTTATCTTTTTTCAGCCTCTTATTCACCAACACTAACTTGTCGACTCTTACTGTCATGCTGAATAAGTTGGAACGAATTGAGCAAATCAGAATTACATCCGATGAGATCACCTCTCTAGTTCTTCAGAAGCCTTGCAAATTCTTGACCATTCGGTCATGTCCGCCGATACATTCGTAGCTCTGAGTATGAGACAAACCGAAGATGTCCGGTGTACTTGAAATATATGTACATACATATCAAGTTTAAGAGTACAACAAGCAAGACAGCATTAAGAGAAGACGAAAGTGACCAAGAGTCCACGAGGGAAACAGCAAGAAGTCATGGCACGTGACCCCAACAACCGACAGAGTCAACTCGCTCAAGTAGTCGGACTGTGCTCTTTGAACTGCGGCAATTTCGAATTATGTCTCTCGAAGAACGGATACTCAGGGTTGTCAGAAGCTAGTGAGGGCCCTTTACGAGCTGGCATGAAGGGGGTTACTGATAATTAGTCTTGACCTCGAAGAAACCTCGAGAAGCCTGAATATGAGTGACCAAAGAATATATATATAACTTGAAAGTAAAGTGTATGGAGAGTTCCATGTCCAAAGAATTTGGAATAGATTATGATATTCGTTCTTTAAGCTCACGACTATTCGTACATACACATTTTTTTTTTTTTTTTTTTCATTTTTCATTGTTGCTCTCTTCTCTTTTATTCAAATGTATGATGTATACATAGAGCAATAATTTTGAAAAGAAACTGTTGGTCGTTTGCTGTATGTCTTATAAGTATTCTGGTACTCTTTACTCGTGGAAGACAAATGATCATTTTCAACGTTACGTGGGCTGACATGCATTACTGTCGTCGATACAACCATAGAAGTTGAATGAAAGGTAAAAGAGGAGGAGATGGTATAGTGATTATGTGTATTCATACTTGTATTTTATTCACTACAGTTTGTTACTCGCATACATTGATATTGGGCATATGCTAAATCAGGTGTTAATGCACTCTTGTATGAATGATAGAAGATTGTGAATCTCACTGATATCTTTTTGATGAAATCTTCCTCCGGTGATTAGGCTTTTTCGCGTGTGGGTGGCGGAATTGTTGATCATTTTAAAATCATAAACGAGATAGGGATGGATTTTTTGTAAAAATATCTGAAAAATGAATTTTATGAGCATAATTGACTATCAGAACAAAGAACGATTAAGTTAAATAAATATTGTATTCCGGGTCGAAAAATTTAAACTGATTTTGAGCAAAATGATCTGAATTTGAACTTATTGATCTGTATTTGAACTTTTAAAAACATTTTCATCTGTATTTGATCTACTATTCAAATTATTTTTTATCTGTTTTAAATCTAAACAACCTTTTAGTAAAATAATTGAGCAGCTATAAATATTTTATGCTGCTTCTAATCCAATGAAACTAAAAAGTTTGATCGGTTTTTAGTCTAGTTAATTTGTACTTGGACTTTATGTATTGTTTTCAAATTCAATATCAAATCTTATACTGTTTGTGATCTACAATTTTAATTCTAAATGTTCAAAGGCCGAAAGTCAACTAAGATGGCGACTTATAATTTTGTTGAGTCTTAAGTATCTTATTAAAAATGATTAAAAGTCGCATTTATTTGAAAAAATAAATTAATTTATAATATATTGATGCGCTCTCTTGTTTTATGAACTGATCGTTGATCATAATCTTACATCTGTCATACTTATTTGTCATAGCTTAACATTTCATGGGCTATAAAAGTTTTGTATCTGCGAATATTAGTTGCAGTGATAACTAATAAATTTGTATTAACATACGTAAAATAGTTCTCATCGTTACATTGGATCTAAATCTATAGTTTTCTAATCATCGATATTAAAGACAATGTGAATACATCGACAAGATTAAAATGTTGACAAGATGACAAGATTAATATTAAACTTTGTAATTTCATGCATCATTTAATGAGCGGTATTCACTATTTGGTAGTGCGAAGTATACCGTTTGGTATACATTGTACAACGAAATAGTGAATAGTCACTATTTAAGTTTCAGAGAATGAAAAGCCGTGCCCTGTAGAGGATCTTCGAGGACACGAATAAAACGATAATAAATAAATAAATAAATATATTACTATTGTTATGATTATTTTCATTATTATTATTATTATTATTATTATTATCGAATTCGTAAAAGGTCTGTTTTTGATCTACAGGCGATCAAAAACCGGCTAAAAATTATGGAACGTTTTGGTCTGTTTTTGACCTTGATGCGATCAAAACCAGTTAAATGATTGTGACAAAAAATTCTGATTTTGGTCTTGAAACAATAGAAAACAATTTTTCGTAGTGGTCAACATTGTTTGAAACTTTAATTATATTTATTAGTGTTGAAATAAATCCGGTTAAAAATCAATTAATTCATTGAGACCTTGATCAAAACCATTCTCAAAAAAATAAATACCCTAAATCATGTTCATCGATAACTACTGATTAAGATCATCAAATTAACTGATAGTTATGGGTCTCATGGCATTCTAATGAATTTATTTGGATAACAATCACCTAATCATCCTTCTTTTTATGTTTCAAGAATTTTGTTGACAAGACTAAATCTACATATATGTACATACTAAAAGTGGAACACCACTGCAGACAACAAACAAGTAGCGGTATTTGAATAAACAACTTATTTCAAACTACCGAACTCAAGTTATTTCATTTAATTACACGCATCATAGCTTCCAGCGTGAGGAGTACGCTGTCACTACAGAATTTTCTTCTGTTTCACACACTTCAAATTTCTGTTATACTTTTGTCAATGTGTAGAAGTGAGATGAATCATTTATTACAATAAAATCACTCTATTAAACATTCATTCAAATTAAGAAAAAAAATGATATGGTCCAAAAAACTTTATCTATCAATTTTGAATATCAATCTATGTAAGCGTAGTAACGTTTTTTGGAAAATCCTTTGAATGAGACTTTTTTACAGTTCTTAGTCCAAAAAAAAATAGTAAAAATTAAAATTTTGATTTGTTTAAAATTTTGAAATTTGTAAAATCGTAAAAATTAATGTTTTTACCACTTCTACATGGTATAACTACTGAACTAGACAAGATATTGAAATTCGGTAAATTGCATCGTAAAGCTTTTTTATTAAGCTTCAATTTTCACTCCTTAGAAGCGGTAATATCCTCAATATTACTCCCTTTAGAGTTCATTTGATGCAACAGTTTTACTGTTGCAGCCATTTTAGAATTATTCTCTGTATCATAGTATAAACATGATGTAGATCCAACAATCATGATATTGATCAGTCTTTCGTGTAATGTATTTGGGAAGGTTGTCAGTAAATATGTCACAAATTAGTTTCTAAATATTGTTTTATTAAATTAAACTTTCATCCGATTTCAAAATTCTGATTAACTTTGAAACTGTCGTTCCTAAGCAGTCACTTAAAATTTGGACATTGATAAATGAAATCTCACAATCTTCAAAATTGTTTGATAAATATTCGAGAAACTTTTTACTTTACAAGATAATTTTTTGAACAAAATTAGTTCCAAATAGTTTTAAATTTATTACTGGATTTTTTTTTAATATTTTCTTCATTTGAAAATTTAAATTACATACTCTACATATTAGTAGTTATTCCATCAGCTCTAAACAAAACAAAATTTTGATTTTTACTATTTCTTTTTGGTCCATAGCTGGTGCAATAACTATACTAATATTTCGAAGGTAACTAATTTTGTTTTTGGTGTTATAGATGAGCCGTTATCAAATTATCATATACGTCAGGACCATATCAACTTTTGGAGGAGCTCCTTTCACCTGTTGTTTATTTATAAGAAAAAAATTAAGAAAAAATAAATTTAGATAATTTTAGTGTTATTCAAGAGTGTATTTGTTGAGCTACATCAATTTTATTTTAATATCTACTAGAAATTTGAATAGCGCGCTACGCGCGCGCCTAAATTTTAATCAATAATCAATCTTCAAGAATTTCATCTATTTTAATTTAGAGGATAATAGTTTCTGTGTAAAAAAATCATCAAAATTAGCTTATTTTTAAGCTCCAGAATTAAAATTACCCCTTAAATAGTTCTTCCTGTTTTTTGTTAACTATTATCAAGCAAAAAGTAATTTGTTTCGTTTATTGAGTACTAACAAAAAAAAATTTTTTTCGAAAACTTTTAAACCTCGTACTATTTAATATTTTTTAGAACGTTCAATTAAACGTATTTATGTTCACTTTTCCAGTATTTTTAAGATGCCCTGAAAACTGTCAAGGCACAGTCGATATTAATTTAAAAGTTTTCATCTTTCGTTATTTAAAGTCTTCACAAAAAGACAGATCAATCGATAAGTCCTAGATCTGAGCCGACGTTTAGATACAACATATCAATCTAAACAAAACGAGATATAATCTGTTATTACGGATGAAGTATACAAAATAATATTATGTGGTCTCTGAAATTGTACCATAGTCCATATCTGACTTGAAAAGTTGTACGATCTATTTAGATGATCGATCTCAAAATTTGAATGGCAGGAATTATATCAACTTTATCTTTTTAATTTTAAGCTCAAAATTTTCAACTCAAAATTTATCTGATGAAGATGATAATGAATATTAAAATTTATTTAATATCAGACAGCATTATCACGAAGCTTAGCGAGATAATGCATGAAAAATTTAGATTGAAATTGCGCTAAATATTATACTAAAGAAAATGAGATGAGATTCAAAAATTCCCGTGAAAAAAATTTCTGATACACAGAAAAAAAGTTTCACTTGAGCCAAGAAAATAATTATTTTCTTGAGCGAAAAAAAAATTTTTTTTTGACAAGAAATTTCACTTATTCCAACAAAATTAATTTTCTTCCTTTAATAAATACGTATCTTGATCCAAGAAAATTTATTTAAGTCAAGAAAAGTTTCTTGTTTTGAAAAAATTCAGCCTCTTGCGCCAAAAAATTTAGTTCTTGATAGAAGTAAATTTTCTTGCCTTGAGAAAATTTCTCTCTTGCTCCAAAAAATTAAATATCTTGATAGTAAATTTTCATTAATATTTTTATTGAGTAACATGTCAAATTGGAAGATTAAATAATATTGAATCCTTTTTTTTTTCATTCAATATAATTGCGCGCTAAAATAATATAAAATGGGCATCAAATATTCAAGAGAAAAATTTTCTCAAGGTGAGAAAATTTTTTTCTCAGCAGAAGTAGGTGGCGCTGCTTCCTTAAAGTATCTAAAAATCTTGATCAAACATAAAAATTTATTGTATCAAGTATTTACGATAATTTGAATTAAGAATAAATTACTTCCACCAAGAATAGATTTTCAAGAAAAATTTTTACTTCAGCTAACACAACTTCGGTCTTTCTTCAGGCACCTGAAAATTTTCTTGAGGCAAGAAAATTTTCTTTCTTTGTAAAAAATAAAAAATTTTTTTTTGATAATTAAAAAATTTTGCATTTTTTTTTAACGTGTCCGTCAATTAACTTTGCGCGCTAAATTCTAGAAAAAAAAGTAAAAAAATGTTTTTTATTTTAGAAAATTAACACCTCAAGCTTTTTTCTTGTAAGAAGACGATACAGAGATCATGCGCGGTCCGTCGGAGATTCGCACGACTACCTTAGGTTGAAAATTCTATTTGAGAATATATGACCATAAGCCATATACGGGCATGTTAGGACATCAAATTTTCCGACCATATCATAAATAAAGATTGATTTATTATTAAACTTTTTAAATATTCATAACCAATCAATTTTTCCTTATTTAATTTAATTAATTTTCTTCTCGATTTAAAATCACAAAATTTAAAAATTACCTCAGTTTAATATTTTTTAATTTAAATAAATTTTTAAAGTCAATTTGATAAAATAAAAAATTTCAAAATTTCTGTTCATACTTCTTTTAATTATCTTTAAATTAAAATTACAACAACAATTAATTTTAATAGATCTTGTATATATAATTGGCAGCTTGACCATAAATTAAAATTTCTTCGGTTTAATTTTTGATATAAATGATTACATTGAAGTATAAATCATTGATAATTCCTTAAAAGATTTTAATAGATACACACATCATTTAATATAATGATTTTACTTAGTTTAATTAACGTTGAATATTATTCATGAAGTAGAAACAGTTATTATGATCGTGATCACAATTATAATTTTTCAAATTCGTTAATTGGACAAATTTTTCTTATGATATATATCAAGTATTCAATCATTCTATCCATAAATTGAGTCATTTAAAAAAAAAAAAAAAAAAAAAAAAAAATTCTCTAAACAAAATATTTTCTATCGATTGAATTGATTAAGTATCCGATCACCGAATATATGATTTGGTCTTAAATTTTTTTTCTTCAGGTACTTAACTCTTGGTTACGAACGAATAATTCTCGACATATTATATTTTTTTAGTCTTATATCTTTTGCTTGTTCAATATTACGTGTTCCAAGTATGTGGGGCCAGCCATATAGAGGCGTGTAAGAGAGAATTTCAGAGATGTAAAAGAGAAGAAGGACTGAGACGCGACGGTGGAGATGAGAGTAAGGCGCAGAGACTCTCAAACGGTTGGGAACAGGTTCTAGGACCGTTGTTCCCCGCTCTCTCAGTGGGTGGAGAACGAGTTACAGTCCACTCTTACTGCGGAAGACACCTGGGTTTGGGTCTTGGACTCGTCGTACCAGAGCGGCAACGTCGGACGCGGACGCGGGAATAAGCTAAATAAAAGATCTACAAACTTCATCTTATCTTGCTTTATTTTACTCTTTCATTACACTCTGCAGAATAGATCAATTAAATCCTCAATTTATATAATAATGTTTGGTATGACTTACAAAACGAATAGAGAATTTTTTATTGGAAGAAAAAAATTTTTTTTTGATTTTCCAATTTTTTGTTTTTGCACGCCTCATAATGCGAAGCGGTTAATATAGTGCTTTAATCCCAACACGACAAGGTCAAGCAATTTTGTACAAGCAATACCGGATGTCTGTACGCTGATTTTGTATGTAAGGTAAAAGCACTTATTATTGACACCTTATTTAAATTTATTGTTTTAATGACAGTTTTAGATATTTTTTAAATTAAAAAATAGTAAAATTTAATTCCAAATCATAAAATATTTACCGCAACAAAATTTCAATTTTTCAAGTACATGAAAAGAACAAGATGACACTGGATATGATCCCAGATTATAATCAGTGTTATCCGTGGTGAAAAAAATTTTCAGATAGTAGCTAGTATAATCCAGATTATACTGGGTGATATCTGGATTATACTCATTGTAATCTGGATTATACTCATTATAATCTAGATTATACTCATTATAATCTGGATTATACTAGCTACTATCTGAAAAAAATTTTCACTCAATGTAATCTGGGATGATATCCAGTGTCATCATGTTCTTTCCGTGTGGGACAAAACTGTTTATACATTTGTAATTTCTCAACAATATCGTTAATAAAGACCTTATTTTCAAATCCAGATTTCTCAATGTTTTTTTTTTATGTAATTGCATCGATTAAAATTACTTTAGATTGTTTATTATCTAAATAACTATATAATCATTTATCTATACTTTATCGAGTTAAAATTAATTTTAAAATAGCGAATGTTAATGATGGGGACACAAAAATTAACTTATGTCAACTAAGAGGTAACTTAACCCCCTCAACATACATATCAACGTATTAATGTTTACCAACTGTCATTTGATTTTATAAGAATCAAAGTATTTGCGATTAGAAAAAATTGCTAAAAAAAAACCTGGTAAAAAATTTAGAAAAGCTAGGTCTTAAACGAATTTTAAAATAATAAAAATTATTAATAGTTTTTCATTAGTTAGTAAAAATGATTATTGTTAATATAAATTTAACTGCAATAAAAGACCTGTCCATAGTAAGGTCAATGGTATGTCAATAATGGGCTTTTTTAATTTTTTTGCGCTGTCAATAATACATACATTCGACTTATTGATTTTAAGTTGATATAATAATTATTAAATTTGATTAATTAAATTATATAAGTAAAAACTATGATTAAGGTGTCCTAAATAAAAAATTTTGACAATATTGATTTGAAGCATGATAAAAAAATTTGAGTATTCATGATTACTCTTATAGTGTCAATAACGGGGGCTTTTATGTTATGATAAGAAAAATGAGTGCTTATAATTAAAAAAATTCGAAAATACTCTGTAAAAAATTGCTTAATAATTTTTTTTTCTTTTAAAAATCAATTATACAATTAATATTTTTCTTAAAAAATAAACGAGCGTTATGAGGTGTGCACTTTAGGATTTTTTTTTTAAATTAATGGCTAAGCATTCGAGGCCCTCCAAAGCGGACGTAAGTATTTAGTTAAAGCGTTACAGATTCAAATCAGATGAAGAGATAGGGGGTTACAATGACAGGCATCAAAAGTCCATTCAAGAGACAAGAGCAAATACGCGACCTAACCAAGCTATTTCGAAATCTCAACACGTCGACATAACATGGAGGCATCGCGGCTCTTACACACCCGCAACCACTCGCCGGCAGCTACCGTTCGACACTCCTGTTTCTAATCTCAAGCATCGCATCATTGCGCATGGTGTATGGTACTGAACTACAGCGAAATGAATTTTACTGTGATATTGCTGGATCCAGGACATCTAAGATCCAGTTTACTTATAATGCGACCATGATGGCGTTATTTATTAAAATTACAAAATGTCTACAACGACGACGACATTGAGTAGCAGGCTTGAGGCGATCATTTGAGATACTTGATATCGAAAAGCATTGGAAATTTGTTAGCTGAGCTCACTTATTATCACTGTTTTATATCCCTCAAGGGATATCTGTCCTTTTCAATAGATGTTGGACGGGCAATCTAAGACGTGGATTATTGTAATTTTTATAGAAAAAATTTAAAAGAACAGGATTCATAATGCCCTTTTTTAATTTCTAATATAAAATATATTCAATTGGAAATTTAAATTAAAAAAAAATTTTTTTATTTTCGGTAATTCTCGTAATTTAAATTCAAAATAATTCGCGGTATTTTCTTTTTAATAATGCGCATGCGCGTAGAAAAAAAATTGATCGATTTTTGGATATATAGAAGACCAAATTTACTTTTTTATTAATTATTTTTAAACGACATTTAGATTATCATTTACGAACATAAAAATGGGCTATTTTGACTTAAGCAAAATTTCTTTAATTCAAAAAAATTTTTTTATTATTCAAAGGATTCTTCAAAATTTTATATTCAATTTTTGAATGCAAAAAAAGTTTTGATAGGCTTACAAATTTTTTATATTTTATTCAATAGCAAATTTACTTGAATTATTTTATTTTTTGTATCGAAAAATTTTTTAATTATTTAAGAAGATGACATGATTTAAAAAAAAAGGTTTTTTTCGAAGAAAATATAATTTTTCTTTCTTGTAGAATAGATAGAATAAATAGAATAGTCTTTCTTGGCTTGAAGAAAATACAGTCATTCCCCGTGTAAGAAAAAATTGTTTCAAAAATGTCCCAAGTGTGGACATCCAAACGTGACGCAATTCAAGAGAATCGAAAATTTTTAAGTAGGAAATTTGAGTAACTTGTTTTTGAATTTTAAGTATTTTTTTAAAGATTCTCGGAATAATTCTAAGATAATTTTAGAATCAACGTGTTTTATTTTAAACAATTAAGTTAAAACTTTGTCCTTAAAATCCTATGTGTGAACATTTTTCCATCACTAATTTGAGGAAAAATTTTGGATAATTTTAGAACAATTTTGTAACATTTTAGGACAAATTTAGAACATTTTTAGAAAATTTTGAACATTTTTTAAATGATTTTAAGAAAAACAATTTATTTTTGAACATCTGGAGATTTGTCCCAGAATTAATGGATTGAACATTTTTGGGACACTTTTGGAAACTTTTAGAACAGTTTTGTAACATTTTTAGGACAATTTTGAAACATTTTAAGACAATTTCAAACGATGTTTTAATGATTTTAGGAAAGATAACATTATAGGAAATAAAAAGTGACTATATTGATTAGTTTTTTTATTTTTTTAAGTTATCCCGTTTTTAAGTTTTGCACATCACTTTGCTTGATATAAAAAAATTGTTTAGCCTATTTTGAATTTTATAAAAATTTTAAAAGATCGCACAATCAATTTTCACTTAAATTATCTATTTAATAGTATATAAATTATCTCATTGCCTTGAACCAAGAAAAATCTAATAAAAAAGCTAAAAAATTTTTTTCTCCAACAAATTATTCTTTATCCTGCATATTGATTAAAACTGAATTGTTTTCAGTACCAAAGTAAAATACAATTATAAAATGAGAACCACTGAAAATCTCGAAGGTGGTAACCGAGAGTTAGGCACGCGACAAGACGCTATCCCACACGTTCCAGTGGATCTGTGCCTTTAAGATGTCTAAAATCAAATCAAGTAATTTAAGACAGACGCTAGAGTGCCAGAGATCAAGTGGTTGACGTTGTATATTGTAAATTCACAGGAGACCCCAGTTCGCATCATATCCGCCAATCAAAATTATTATTACAGATAAATTAATGATACATTTTTAATCATAGCTCCTCCCATATTGGTTTCTTATCAATCCAAGTGTTATTTTATACACTTACAAACACATATAACATATACATAATATGAATAATCAAAAGTGGCACCAATAGCATGTGAAACTCCACAGTCTCACTAGTCAGTTACCCTTATTTGGACTTCCGTCGGCCGATCATCATCATCATCATCATCATCATCATTATTATGATCATTACCCAAGATAGAGAGGGAGAAGAATCAGTGTGACTAGATTCGAGACTGACTCTATAGATATTTATATATATATATATATATATATATATATATATATATATATATATATATATATATATATAGATAATCACCGTATCAAACAAGTTCCCTCTTTACCTCTCATATAATCTGTAGTCTTTTTCGTCGAATATATTAAAGTTTTAGAGTACTACCGTATTCGGCAAACAGCGTAGAGAATCTGGAGGATTAACCGTGTAATCCTAATCGTTGGTCGTTTACGACTGGGGCGAGGCCTTTGGTGCCCGTTCACTCGTTCTAACTATGGTAATACGTCATCGTACATCGTACATTAATTCAGAACACTAACTTTTATACAATATATCTTCAACGCTCTGTTTTCTTCTATATGATTAAGAGAACGAGAAAAAATTTTTTTTTCCGAGTATTAATATTGTAAAATGAGTTTTTTTTAATTAAATTTAGAATAATTCAAAAGGTCTTGATGTTAATTTGTGTCTTTTTGATGTTTTATATACTTTTTAGCAGTAGTTAATTTATTGCAAGTTTTCGAAGTAGTTAAAATTAGATTCGATTTTCGCGATAAACATTTATTTTGCTTTGTACATGTAAATATAGTTATACACAGAAAAAAAGGTTCACTTGAGCCAAGAAAATATTTTTCTTCCTAATTATTTTCTTGAGCGAAAAAAAAAATTTTTTTTGACACAAGAAATTTCAATTATTCCAACAAATTAATTCTCTTGCTTTAAGAAGTATCTTAAGAGTCATCATTGACAAGCCTAAAACTTTTTGCAGTTTATGTGCTTATTTTAGCCAATCACGAACGAGAAACTGATCGTTTGATGAGCGTTAAGATATTTTATAGTGGTTACATTGTAGTTTTTTGGACAAGCTGTAGACTAACCTCTGTTTTGATACATGCGTTTATTTATTTATTTACATACATTTATTCGGAAATATAATTACAATGTCTGAAAAATTTTTGTCTGAAAAAAATAATTGACAGTATTGTTTTGTTTTTTCAGAACAATCAGTAATTAAATTTTTTGTGTTGATGTATTAACTGATTTTAAATTTTACTATTTTTTATTATTTCATCTGACTATTATTTTTATAACTTATCAAAGATTAATATATATTATTATTATATTAAAATTGTTAACTTTTTTGAATTTTTAATAAATATAGAAAAATACTTATTTCCATAAAATAATCATTGTTATTTTTTTTTTTAAATAAATAAAATTAATAACTATAATATTACACTTGATGTACATTAAACTTTTCAAATTTTTCAGCGCATGCGCGTCTTATACTTTTTTTTCGCGGCTCACAAAACTTGCGTTGTTGCCATAGCTTTATTAACGTATCCCTTCCTCGGCTAAAGTCTGGTAAATTTTTCATTACTTATTAATAAATATCTGTGAAACTGTGTGGTAATTATCAATGAAATTATTTTTAAAAAATTATTTAGTTGTTAGTTAACGTTACTCTAGTTTTTTAAAAAGATCCTAAGAAAAGTTTCTGAGATATAAAAATGTTTGTAGGTAAACTTTTGGATATCCCGTATACCGTAATGTATAAGAACGTTCAAAACTCAAACTTTGAAATTAAATATCTGTGAAACTAGATGATCAAAAATTTTCAAATTGCGCCAATCGATGCAGAATTATATGAAGATTAATCTGGCAAAATTTTTTAAAAATCGTAAAAAAACGACTCTGGCGAGGGTACTTACTACCTTAAAATGTTTCACTGAAGATAAATTTGTCATTTTAAAAATTTTTGAAAAAACATCTTCGAATATTTTTCAAAACTTTCTTTCAATCAGTAGATTTTTATTTTTTATAAAAGATTTCTCAGTGTAGAGTAGCACAATAAGAAAAAAAAGTAGTATTACGTGAGCAATAAGTTACTCGCTACCAGAATAAACCATGATCGTAACATGTTCACAACTTTCGCGAAGGTTCAATCTTATCTCGTTCGACGTTTGGGTATACGCATATAACTTTTGTTTTTATTTTAACAAATAATAAATATTCCAGATCGAATCGGCGTCCTGTCTCGACGTTGTAACTAAAGATTTTTGAATTTTGTTATACATTCTGTTCAATCTTTATATCTGGTTTGCAAGAGATACCAGGACGCAAGTTACGTCTGTGCTAATCAATAGCCATAAGAGATTTATTCGCCCACGCGTCTACGCGAAATCGTATCGTCATAAGCGCATGTGCACAAGAAGAAAAATTAATGATTATGCTATAAGAGTAGTACACATAAAAAAGTTAATGATTCAAGAAAAAAAATCTTGAACCAAGAACATCATTTTGCTCAAGAATTATTCTTTCACGGAAAGAAATTTTCGTCAAAATCTCAGCAATCGTGGAACATTCAGCAATTCCTGATCTAATTACACGGAAAAAAAAAAAATATCGCTCTCAGAGCAATATTGTAATGCTATAGTAGCTATCCCTACTCAACCAACTGTTAGAGAGTTACTAGAGCCATCTATTAGATCGTTCTGGCAGGAATACAGTAGTTGGCTAAAATAGCTAAACCGGTGCGCTGGGAGAGCCAAACGGGATTGCTGTGAGGGGTAAATGCCTTGTTCAAGTCTCAGAATCTGCGCGCAGTCTTGTTTTTTGACACATTTTATCACCTCCAAAATTAATGTAATTATTTAATAGCAACCTGTAATTTATATGCGACTGTCGAGAGTTATGGATTATGATTAAAAAAATCTTTGGCTTATTAATTTTTTGTTCTTTCCAATAGAGGTATTAATAGTTTGGGTAGTTTTTAAATAAAGTTGAAAATAATTAGTGCAATGACAGGATCAAATCCGAATAATTTAATGAAAAATGTGGCGGAGCAAATTTATAGGTCCAATAAATTATTTAAAACTCCTCCAAAAAATTTCTTAAAAAATTGACCATCAAAAAATATATAAAACTTTGAAAATTCTTAAATTCTTGTGACAATTTTTTTTTTTTAAATGGTCCATGAAAAATAAATAAGTATTATCAAAAACTTGTTAATTTAATATGTAAATTAAATGATTTAAGAAAAAATAATTTATTTTTGCACAGCTGTAGATTTGTCTAGAAATTGATAGATAAAACATTTATTGACCATTTTTGGGACAGTTTAAGTACAATTTTGGGACAATTTTAGGACATTTTTGGGACTTTTTTGGAACAAATTTAGGACATGTTCGGAACAATTTTGGGACATTTTAAAAATATTTCCAGAACAATTTTTAACGTTTTTAAAATGATTTAAAGAGAGACAATTTATTATTGCACGGTCATGAATTTATCGTAACATTAATGAATGAAAATTTTTTGAAATGTTCTGAGAATATTTTTAAAATGTCCCAAAATTGTTCCGAAAATGTCCCAAAAATGTCCTAAAATTGTTCCAAAATC
The DNA here is from genome assembly GCF_013202065.1 of Cotesia typhae. Lineage (NCBI taxonomy): Eukaryota > Metazoa > Arthropoda > Insecta > Hymenoptera > Braconidae > Cotesia > Cotesia typhae. Next base: position 1,663,641 of record NW_027423761.1, read on the forward strand.
ATTTAATAAACGTTTAAAATTGTAGTAAAATTGTCATAAAATTGAAGTATTCCGAAAATTTTTAAAAATATCCGTAAAATTGACGACAAATTACTTAAATGCACTATTTTAAAATTTCTGATTATTTCTAAGATTTGAGATATCTCAATCAAAATTGCCCCAAATTGTGTCACGTTTGGATGTCCCAAGCTTGAGAGATTTTTGGGACAATTTTTTTTTACACGGGATATCTTGATTCCGTGAAGCAACAAGGGAATAATAATAAAAAAATTTTCGATCGTAAAGCACTCTCTGATGCTTCGCATCACGAGTCGTGCAATAAAAAGTAACATTACTGATCAGTGTGAGTTCTTTCTTATTTGTGCAATACCACAGGTAGCAAAATGAAGCGACGTATAAAGAAAAGAACAGCACAAGCACAAAAAAAAAGGTGAAAAAAGGATGAAAAAAGAAAGATGAGCAAAATGTGAGGCAAGCTAAGGCGGGACAGTTGGTTAGCTTGAACGGACTAGTCCGAGGGTATTTACGTGTCCTGGATCGTGGATGCAAATATGGTTTAGGATCAGGCAGTGGCAGGACGTATATACCCACCGCGACAGTATTATGGGTAGGTTAGCTCATGAGCTCTGTAAGAACCAAGGTAGGTTGGACCGCACCCTGTTCCTCAAGCATCTATCGGGTCTCGCTGGAGTGCATATATACGCACACCCTCTTTCTCTCTCAACGACCTGGTTAATGTTTTACACATATATATGCACATGAGCTGAGACTAAGACCGAGACTGAGACGACACGCACACGCGTACCACCAGAGAACAAGACTTGAGGTTAACGCTCCCCGCGATATCTCAAATCGACGCTTGAGTGTGTCCTTTGTAAGTGTGTATGTGCTTCAAGAGACGTGTGGGTACGGGAACTTACCTTGAGGCCCTGGCGCAAGAGTCCTGTCCAGTTTTCCCATGGGCAAAATACGCTATGGGATATAATAACGACTTTACGGCGTGGGAGATAAGTCTTTGTTTATTTATATCTTCTTCATCTTTTATTATTTTTGGATATTCTTCAGTTTTTTTGATAATTTTTCAATAGATCTTTCAATTACTCCATTTTAGATTGAAGATTTATTTTTAAAAAAATTAATTTGTTTTTATTTTTTATTAGAAGAAATAAAATTTTTTCTTACAGTAAATTTCTTGTTGAAAAAAAAATTTTTTTGATTTAGAAAAAATAAATTTTCAATTTAAATCTTGCGAATTTTCATTCAAAATTATTACTTTATAAATTTAGATAACTTTTTTTTTTAAATTGTTTAAAATTTTCAACAAATTAATTTCTTATTTTTTTCAAAATAAATTTTTTCCTTCAGTGTAAAGATTTATTAAAGTAAATTTTCGTGAGGAGATTTGATGTTTGATTAAGAAGAAAGTAAGAAAAATTAAAATTTTTTTTTTATTCGCGAATTTTGATCAAAACTGAGAGAAAAAATTTATTTGAAAAAAATGGGCATTGTTATCATAAAAAATTAATTTTTAGATTATTTAAAAAAATTTTATTTCTTAACTGGAGAAATAAAAATTTTTCTTATAATAACTGGTATTAAAAAAAAATTTTTTTTGGATTTGGAAAAAATAAATTTTTAATGAAAATCTTGCGAATTTTCATTCAAAATTGTTTATTTACAAATCTAGATAACTTTTTTTTGAAATAAAAATTGTTTAAAATTTTCAATAAATTGATTTCTTATTTTTGTCAAAATAAATTTTTTCCTTCAGTATACAGATTTATTAAAGTAAATTTTCGTGGGGAGATTTGATGTTTGATCAAGAAGAAAGTAAGAAAAATTTTTTTAATCAAAATTGAGAAGAAAAATTTATTTTTAAAAAATGGGCATTGTTGTCATAAAAAATTAATTTTTAGATCATTTTTATTTCTTATCTGAAGAAATAAAAATTTTTCTTATAATCCCTGTAGTATTAAAAAATAAAAATAATTTTTTGGATTTGGAAAAAAATAATTTTAGACAGACAATTTGCGAATTTTCGTCTAAAATTAAAAAAAAAAAAAAATTACTGTGAGAAAAATTTTTATTTCTTCAGCTAAGAAAAAAAATTGTTTAAAGATTTTAAAAAATTAATTTTTTTATTACAACATTGCTCATTTTTTTAAAAAGAAAAATTTTCAAATGTGGAGGATTGTTGTCTCTCTTTAGACGATCTAAAAATAAAAAAAAAATAGCACAAAATCCTTGAATCTATCAAAAACAGTAACGATTGGTTGATAGGTACACAGCAGGTATTTTTATAATATTAAACTGATGTCTATCCCAGTATTTTATCTCTTAACGTTGCTCACTTGAGATTTGTATAATATTTCATTGTGTGTTTATAGTTGGTATGGGCCTTAAAAATGTCCTTGACTCGCAGGGAGGTCAATTCAAGTATATTGAAAGACTCCGAAGGTCTCTAAAAAAAAATATTTCTTGAGTGTGAAGATAAACAAAAGTATTATAATATAATGAATATTTCTGAAGGATGCAAATTATATTTTTTTTGGTGTAGCAGAGTTGAAGCTTAATTGTTTACTCAAAAAATTTTTTGCAATTTTATGACTATTCATTTATGTAATGATTGTTAAAAATAAAATAGTAGAATCATTAGGGCTGGAGAGGGTAAATTTAAAGTTGTTGATGGAAGTTGAAAGAACTTTTACACGACACGTCCCTCAGTGTTGCAAAAACAAAGTAGATACAGTGGTCGCGGAGAAGAAACGTGGGCGACCGGAAACTATCCCTCCTACATCTGAATGCCCTTAGAAGAAAAGAGGAGTGACAATGAAGATGCATTACAGGATTATCAACAATCAGAATTTCCCTATAAGATTAAAGAGTTTATTTTGCTCATCGATCTTTGTTTTAAAACTTTAAAATTCTTTAAATACTAAAATAAATTTTTTTTTTTGTTTAAGGGGTCATTCTGGTTCTGGCGCTCGAAAAAAAGTCAATATTCGTGATTTATTTAGACAGAAACTATAATAGATTTTCAGATACAATTTATCTAGATCGACAAAAACACCCTTGGATAACAAAAAAAGAAATATAAAATTATTTTTTTTATATCTATATATTTATATAGGAGACTTTCTATAGATATAGTCACTCATCACGATATCTCTGGAACTATAAGACCTAGAGACTTGAAATTTGGCAGGAATATTCCTTTCGCCAAGTAGAGGTCAGCTAAGAACGGATTTTACAAAATTCCACTCACAAGGGGGGTTGCGGGGGCGTTAACAATGAAAAATTCCCGTTTTTAAACTATTGCTCCTATCGACTCTAAATTTGATAGGAATCTTCTGTAAGAGATGTAGAAATAATTTATAAACGAATTTTACGATATCTCACCTTACAGAGGGTTGTGGGGCTGGGTATTAACAATCAAAATTTTTAATTTTCAAGCTATAACTCCTACAGACTCCAAATTTTGTAGGAATTTTCTGTAAGTGATGAAAAAATAATTTATGAACGAATTTTACAATATTCTACCCCAAAGAGGATTGCGGGGGTGTTAATAATGAAAAATTCCCGTTTTTAAACTATTGCTCTTATCGACTCCAAATTTGGTAGGAATCTTCTGTAAGAGATGTAGAAAAAGTTTATGGGCAAATTTTACGATAGCTCATCTCACATGGGTTTGCGAAGGTGGGTGTTAACATTAAAAATTTTTAATTTCCAAACTATAGCTCCTATAGACTCCAAATTCTCATTTCAAATTTTTTTCTTCGTGTCAATTATTATTCATTTTTGGAAAAAAGCCACGCAAACATTATAATGATTGCACATTTAAAGTTACAATGAATATTAGCTGGAATAATTACATGGATAAAAGGTATATGCTAATTCGATGAAATTTGGAATTTGTGAAAGGCAAAAGAATACTTTAATTAAATTTCAAGTTTAGATCTAAAAATATAATTAAACTGTTTTTTATTATTTTGCTTTTAACATTTTATCTTAATTTATTTTTGTGTGAGAAATGAGATCATGAGGCGTGCACTTTTGGATTTTCCAAACTTTTTTTGAACCTTTTGAAGCCTGGAAATAAGTTTATTCACATGATCGTTGAATTGTCTATTTACCAGAGATTTAAATTTAAGGTGTTAAGTTTTAAAATAAAAATTTATTTTCTTTACTTTTCTAAGGAGTTTATCTCATATTTATTCTTAGTTTGATTTGACTCAAGTCAAAATTTATGAATTTTTTAAATCACCGACTTTTTTTAAATCGAGAAATCTTATGTTATTGATTTTTAAAACCTTTTAACTTAATAATAGATATTTTCTAATCAAATGAAGGTATTAACTGAAGAAAAGTTTATTTGAATTAAAAAAAGATTATTAACTTAAGAAAATGTCTATATAAAAGAGATAATCTTGTTGGAAGCTAACCTTTAAGTCAATGTAAGACTTTTAAAACCTTGTTTACAATATTTCAGAATTAAGGTGTCAATATTTGTTTAATCTCTTATTATCATTTATCATATAAAAGGAGAACACATAATTATTTTAAATCACATATTTAAATGCCATAGATACACAAACTCTTTTTGAACATGAAAATTAAAAGTTAATTTGAATATCTACAAAGATACGATGATGGAGAAGAAAGTGTCTCTTTTAAGTGCCTATAATATCGATAGTATTCATTTCATCATAATATATTATACAGAAGGTAATCTTGTTGTAAAGTATATATATAGATTAATTTGATATTTCCATTCAATTGACAATATATGTATGGAATATTTCACTCTATATTGACTCTTTTTGATTACGCTGATTTTTTAAAATAAATTTTCTAAAAAAAAAAAATCCCTGCAACTTCTCGCTACTTTTGTAATTAAGCGCTCAAAATTGCACTTATTAAGTTTTTGAACTCAAAGAGCTCAAAAATATAATTTTGATGTAGTTATGAGCTCTCCGAGCTCAAAAGTCTGATAGAAGTTTAATAAAACACTATTTTTTGAATTTTCAAACCGCAATAACTTTTGAATGAATGAACCGATTTTCACGCAGTTGGCGGCATTCGACGCAGTTTTTTAAATTTTATGATACATTTTTAAACACTAATACATAAGACCGGAAATTTCGGTGTAATTCGAAAAAAACGCTTTTATTCGATTTCTTTCGTCAACGATAACTCACGAACGAATCAACCGATTTTGACCGGCTTGGTGGCGATCGACGTGGTTTTTCGATGTTAAGAGCTGATTAGTTTTTGGAATTGATCGATCGAGCCGTTTGAAAGTTATACAAAAAAAAACTTGATTTGAAAAAATTTTTTTTCGTAGTTTTTTTAAGATTCCTCAAAATCTACCTGCCGGAATTGGTCCAAATTGTATTCAAATCTAAGTTTAGTCAAGCCCTTTCAAATGACACCAACCGCGATCAAATCGGCCAAGCCGTTCAAAAGTTATGAGAGGCTTACATACATACATACGTACATACTAGGGTGTTCCAAAATTCAATTTTCATGGAGAACCTTTTAAAATTAGAATTTTGAGTTCCGCTTTTAGCAGGAGCTGTGTTACTAAGATATTTTGGGGTGAGACGATACATTTGATTTTCATAGAATTTTTTAACAGGAGTTTTGTTTGGTTATTTCCGCTGAAATTTCAATTTTTGACCAGGAGTGCTCAACTAAATCTCTTGTTAAAAATTCTATGAAAATCAAATAAATCGTCTCACCCAAAAATATCTTGGGAAATGCCTAAACACAGCTCCTGCTAAAAGCGGAACTCAAAATTCCAATTTTAAAAGGTTCTTTACGAAAATTGAATTTTGGCACACCCTAATATAGACATACAGACACCATCGCGGTAATAGTCAAGGAAGCTTCCTAGGACCTCAAAACATCAAGATCTGATGAAAACTCGATTTTTGGAAAACGGAGTAAAAACAATAACTTTCCAATTTATGAAAATTTTAAATTTTTTTAGCGGGAAGTTAAAAATTCGCATTATTGTAAAGAAGAATTAATATGTTAATCATTTTCAACAATTTTTTTTTCTCAGCTAGAGAAATCATAACTTCCATCTAGTTACTTTCTTGTTGAAAAAAGTTTTCTAGATTTAGGAAAAACAATTTTAGATAAACAATTTGCAAATTTTCATCTGAAGTTGTTTTTTCGAAAATTTAGAAAAATTTTTTTCACCACAAAAGTCAATGTGAGAAAAATTTGAATTTCTTTAACTAGGAAATACAATTTTTGAAAATTTCCAACAAATTAATTTGGTGTCAGAACAATGCCCTGGTGGAACCCTGGTGCGAATTTTTCGGACTTTTTATTTATTTATTTATTTATTTGGTTTAAATCCCAAGGCAATAGTCGAATGGCAAATGGTACAAAATGACAATTTGAAAAAGTACATGTAAGACTATAAACTGATCTACATAGATAGATTAACAAGATAATATTTATAGCTAATCAAACAGAGTATGGAGTTCAAAAGTTTGACCAATGAAATCACTAATATCAAATTAGCAGGAATGACATGAATAGAAATGAACAAGAATTTGTATTTTGAATAATAAATTTCAAACTTGGGTTTGAATTTGAATTTAAAATTTATACTTAGAAATTAAGGCAGTTTTTCAGGCTTTTCTCTGAAAAACTCTTTAGAACTCAGAATAAGTATTTTTTAGAGTTTTTTTTAGAGAAAAGTCCGAAAAATTTTCACCAGGGTGTCCATTTTTTCTCCTCTCATTGGAAAACAAAGATCTAGATTGTTATATTGGACTAAAATGATGGTCATCATGATATTAGTTGTTAGATCATAGATTTCTCCAGGTGTCATTGAGAATAATAATGATTATGTGTGTGTGTTAGCATCCCATAGAATCTCGTAACTATCTCTTGGGTATATTGCACCAGGTAACCACTTGATGTTTGAATTGTAGATTTTCACAACTCTCTGAACCGGACGGTGACTAGGTTGCCGTGTGGGCGACCGGAAATCGTACCTCCCTAACCGTCTTTGGAAGCTCTAGTCTGGAGAAGGACAGCGAGAGAACGGGTAAGAAAATAACCGTGATAGGATGGTGGTGGGATGTATAAGTATTAGTATTCTCGATTCCATCATCCACACGTCTCTGGTCTCTTTGAGTTTTATATGATTATAACTTAGATCTAAAAAAAGTTATCTAATATCACTGCAGACTGTACTTTGATCTGCACCGAGAAGAAGTCTGAAAATTGAGGGTCATCGTACACAAACATTACGAAAAATGGTTGCCGAGAAATGTCATGTCCATAAGAAGAAGTTAGATGCTTCAGAATGGGGGTACGATGACCTCTGGGTCCTAGCGAAAGAGATAAAAAGAGAGAAAGGAAGAAATGAAAAGAGTAAAAGTATAAACGATCTCTACTCTCTCTTGCTTCTCTTCGATGGTGAGAATATTCCACCCACTGTTTTGAGTCCACACCTACGCTGTTAATCTTTTAATGTTATTATAAAAACAACGGTGAAATAGGAAAATTTTTATAAATTATCATAACAACCACAACTTGAATTTAATTAATCGATTTCGATAGACAATTTACATTAAAAATTAATTTTTTTATTTTTTAAAATATTTTATCATTTATGTTTTAATAAAAGTTGATTAAGATAGAAATCAAATACGAAAAATACATAAAAAATTATAAAAATAAAAAAAAGTTAAAAAGGGCGAAAGCAGGCTTTTAGTTATAGAAAGGTGATGACCTCGATCGTACATGGCGTGCGCCGTTTTCGTCTTACCCCGTCCTCTACTTAATCCATGTGGTTACTGCTGCTGGTTGCTTGCTTGTCGCAACCCACGCTGCCCTACTGTCAATTATATTTATTATTTCATTCATACCCACTGTTGGTCCTTGCCATGCCCATTCACGAGTAGACAGGGAACGTGCGCAGGAGAAAGATGCTGGAAATAAGATATTTTTTCATTTTTAACTCACCGAGATAAACAAATCGTTATTGTGAAAAATGATACTTTTTTCTGTAATGTAAATTTTCTTTTTATCGTGATTAATGAGATTTTTTTTTAATGTTTCCTGAATTGGCTTGGATTATTAGAATGATATCATTCTCGGCATGTTAATCTGTGAAAAACTAGTTTTCAATGCAAAATTTATAGACCTGTATTTTTTTCAATATTGCTACACTTTTTTTTTTTTACTCCGTAAGTAAGCCGTAAGGTTTTTTTTCAGACAACTTTTTTTATCTTATCTTCTGTGTATAAATTGAATTTTTTAACAATTTGGAGCGCAATTAATTTTTTCTTTATAAGATGCATAAAAAAATATAAAAATTGAAAGATTTTGGGCGTGTTTTTATTGTTAACTTCCCGAGTTGAAAAAATTAACTTAAATGAACTTAACTGCTATGCTAAAACAATTGATGTAAGCTCATATAAGTTCATTTTTTCGACTCGGGTTGCTTATTAATTTACTAACTTTTTGAAAAATGAGAAAAATTTTTAAGTATATCAATAATTTTATAATGATTAATAATTTTTTTTTTTTTTACCTGAAATATTTTTTAGGAATCTATTTAAAAAAATCATTAACTATAAATTAACCGTTGATTTGTCTTCCGTCTTTATTATTTATTAAATTTGAAAAATCAGTCATTTCTAACCATGTAATAAATAATTAATTTAAACGTTTGTCAAAATTACCTTTTTGATGCATTTATAAAAATTACATGAATCAGAGAATTTGTTTAAACATTTTATATTATGGTATCTACTTTAATAATATAAATATCATAATTTTAAATTTTAAAAATGCTGATCTGCCATAAGGTTGTAGGTTGAAAATTTAATTTAAAATGGTTAATAACTTTTTGAAATGATCGATAATGAATTTTTAATTTTTTAAACATTTTACATATAAAATCTGTGTATTAGGAAAAAAATGTGAATTAATGGAAAAAATGTTCCATCCATTAATTTTGGAATTTATCTATAGCTGTACAAAAATAAATTAACAATTTTAAATTATTAAAAAAACGTTTCAAAATTGTCCTAAAAATGTTCCAAAATTATCCAAAAAATGTTCCAAAGTTGTCCAAAAAATGTTCCATCCATTAATTTTGAGACTAATCTACAGCTGTGCAAGAATAAATTAGCACTTTTTAAATTATTTAAAAGTCTTTTCAAAAATGTCCTATGAAAGTTCCAAAATTGTCCTAAAAATATTCTAAAATTGTCCTAAAAATGTTACATTATTTTTCTAAAATCATCCAAAATTTTTTCTCAAATTAATGATGGAAAAATGTTCCACATAAGATTTTAAGGAGAAAGTTTTAACTAAACTGTTTGAAATGAACCGCGTTGATTCCTAAATTTCTTAGAAATATTCCGAAAATCTTAAAAAAAAAAAAAATACTTAAAATTCGCAAAAAAGTTTTTAAAATGCACTGTTTGAAAATTTCCGATCATTCATTTGACGTCCCAAAATTGTCCTTTATAGTGTCACGTTTGAATGTTTACGCTTGGAAAAATTTTTTTTTACACGGGAAGCTATGAAAAAAAAAAAAAACTACTTTGATTCATAACTTTAATTAAGAGCTTTTTGACGTATACTTTTTTAGCTATCGTATTCTAATTTCAAAATGAAAGTTATTACAAGTTTTCTAACTGAAATTTTCATATTAAAATTATAGAAATGAAGAAAATATTGCATAATATTTTTCATTTCAATAATTACACAACATCAACGATGGTTAATGCTTTTACGATACTTTTTTTTTATCTCTTACATTATATGTATCCATTATTCTTCATATTAATTATATAATGAATCATCTCGTTTCTTCACCTATCAAAAAGTTGATGTCCTTCACACCCTCAATTCCATTTTAATTATCAATCTTGAAATCTCGGCGTAAGCGAATTCTCTAATTTATCAATTAGCGTGGTAAAGATCTTGTGAGATGAGACAAAGCCTTTCGATTTCTGGTTGTTGATGAAATAATAAATAGATATGTTAATTAATATAATTACGGTGGCAGTAAAAATAAAAAATCAAAAAATAGTATTAATAGCTTGCATTCAGAGAAAAAATTTCTTTTGAAAAAAATGAATAATGTTTTAGCAAGAAATCAATTTGTTGAAATTTTCAGACACCATCGCGGGAATAGTCAGGGAAGTTTCCTAGGACCTCAAAACGTCAAGATCTGATGAAAATTCGATTTTCGGAAAACGGGGTAAAAACAATAACTTCCCGATTTTTGAAAATTTTCAATTTTTTTAGCGGGAAATTAAAAATAAATTTAAGGGGGAACACCACTGTGACAATCGAAAAAAAGAGGTGATTTTCGGGAATTTTTTTGGCAGGCAACATAAAGGAATTTGGGGATCAAATTTTTTTTATTTCATTAAGGGTACATTAAAGATTATTACTCTAAATTTTTATCAAAAAATATTTAATTATTACAAAGTCATTATCAATCTCGTAGAGCACTAGAAAAAATTTCCCCCTCCACGGTGGGTTCGATGTCAAAAGTTTATATTAAAGTGTACGGTACATACACTTGAGAGTCATTATTGACAAGCCTAAAACTTTTTGCTGTTTATGTACTTATTTTAGTCAATCACGAATGAGAAACTGATCGCTTGAAAAGTCTGGCAACACTGCATGAGCGTTAATATATTTTATAGTGGTTACACTGTAGTTTTTTGGACAAGCTATAGACTAACTTCTGTTTTGATACATGCGTTTATTTATTTATTTATTTACATACATTTATTCGAAAATATAATTACAATGTCTGAAAAATTTTTATCTGAAAAAAAATAATTGACAGTATTGTTTTATTTTTTCAGAAAAATCAGTAATTAAATTTTTTGTGTTGATGTATTAACTGATTTTAAATTTTACTGTTTTTTATTATTTCATCTGACTATTATTTTTATATCTTATCAAAGATTAATATATATTATTATTATATTAAAATTGTTAACTTTTTTGAATTTTTAATAAATATAGAAAAATACTTATTTTCATAAAATAATCATTGTTATTTTTTTTTTAAATAAATAAAATTAATAACTATAATATTACACCTGACGTACATTAAACTTTTCAAATTTTTCAGCGCATGCGCGTCTCATACTTTTTTCACGGCTCACAAAACTTGCGTTGTTGCCATAGCTTTATTAACGTATCCCTTCCTTGGCTAAAGTCTGGTAAATTTTTCATTACTTATTAATAAATATCTGTGAAACTGTGTGGTAATTATCAATGAAATTATTTTTAAAAAATTGTTTAGTTGTTAGTCAACGTTACTCTAGTTTTTTAAAAAGATCCTAAGAAAAGTTTCTGAGATATAAAAATGTTTGTAGGTAAACTTTTGGATATCCCATATACCGTAATGTATAAGAGCGTTCAAAACTCAAACTTTGAAATTAAATATCTCTGAAACTAGATGGTCAAAAATTTTCAAATTGCACCAATCGATGCAGAATTATATGAAGATTAATCTGCCAAAATTACAAAAAAATCCTAAGAAAACGACTCTGGCGAGGGTACTACCTTAGAACAAAAAAAAAAAAAAACAGTAAAAATAGTGAGAAAATTTTCAATCAGTCGCCGTTTTTTTTTTTTTTTAATGAAAATTTTCATAAAAAAATAAAGTAATGTAACGTAAATATAGATGGTAAATATAAAAAAAATCATTAAACCAAAATTTTCTTTTTCATAATCAGTGATTTAATAAATTTTCGAAGTATTTTTACGATATCAATTCGAAGTTTCTAGCATGAGTGTCTATGAGTTAATTTAGTTTGAAAAACGTCTGGTTTAAAATATATCTGAAAGAAATTAGTTATATGTCACAATCTAAAGAATTTATCAAAGTTTAGATCTTATTGAGTGTAAGATTTATGGACGAATAATTTACCTGTTTTTAATGATGAAGTACACACCTGTGTAAGAATAGTAAAAAGAAATGCTTACTGAGATCTCGAGAGTATCACGCCCCTACGACCTGTGGGGTCCGAGTGATAAAATAAAGAGTGAACAAAAAAAAACATGTTTTTTCTTCAAATTTGACTAATCCGATTGGGATGAATTTATAGTATTTTTATTCTTGGGGCATATAAGAACTTAGTTTTAAAGAAAATATTAAGTAATAATCAATGTTTTCTTTTAGAATATTCAGAGGCGTAAACTTTTTATTGAATTTTGTCTGTAAATAGATAAATAATTACATAATTTCATTAGAAATTTATTTGAGAATTTGATAAATAGCTTACTTTACTGGCCGACCCTTAAACTTCCTGCTGTTTATAAGCTCATAAAGTTCCAAATCAATATCAGTGGTACATAAATTCCTAAAACTCGTAAACTTCTAATTACGATTGTCAAGTTAAAGAGAAGTTCTGTCAAAAGTTTGGAAATAAGAAATATCCAGCTTTGAGGCATGATGTTTTCTGTTTCAAATAATCGTTTTCACGATGTAATTGATATGAAAACCAAACAAATTTATCAAATCAAATTTTTAGTCTTTCAGTGTTGTAAGAATTTAATATTATCTAAAAAATTGTTATTGACATTTGTGAATAACATATGTGCACATAACAGTTGCAATTTTTGACTTTTAACTTCCCGATAAGAAAATTGAAAATTTTCAAAAATTGGGAAGTTGTTATTTTTACCCCGTTTTCCAAAAATTGAAATTTCATAAGATCTTGACGTTTTGAGGAGCTAGGAAGCTTCCCTGACTATTCCCGCGATGGTATCTGTGTGTATGTATGTATGTATGTTATGTATATAAAACTCTCATAACTTTTGAACGGTTTGGCCGATTTGGTTTGGTTTGGCCAACGGTTTGATCGCGGTTGGTGTCATTTAAAAGGGCTTGACCAAACTTAGATTTTGAATATAATTTGGACCGATTCCGACCGGTAGATTTTGAGGAATCATAAAAAAACTACGAAAAAAAATTTTTTCAAATCAAGTTTTTTTTTGAATAACTTTTAAACGGCTTAATCGATCAATTCCAAAAACTAATCAGCTCCTAACATCGAAAAACCACGTCGATCGCCACCAAATCGGTTAAAATCGGTTGATTCGTTCGTGAGTTATCGTTGACGAAAGTAATCGAATAAAAGCGTTTTTTTCGAATTACACCGGAACTTCCGGTCTTATCAATTTGTGTTTAAAAATGTATCATAGAATTTGAAAAAATGCGTCGAATTCCGCCAACTGCGTGAAAATCGGTTCATTCATTCAAAAGTTATTGCGGTTTAAAAATTCAAAAAATAGTGTTTTATTAAACTTCTATCAGACTTTTGAGCTCGGAGAGCTCAAAACTTCATCAAAATTATATTTTTGAGCTCGAAGAGCTCAAAAACGTAATAAACGAAATTTTGAGCGCTTAATTACGAAAGTAGTGGGAAGTTGCAGGGATGGCTTTCAGGGTCAACCGTTTTCCTAATTTTTTAATAACAATTTTTCAATAAAAAAAATTTGTTTAATTTTTAAGTATCGGCTAACTTAATTTTCATCAAAATAATTACCTTTTTTTTTTACTCACACTTTCTTCATAATTCAACTTCTCATAATTATTTCTTAAATAAAAAATTTCGCTTTAAGTGTGGATAATACAGATTGTATTTTAAGAAATATATTTATATTTATATTTATATATAATTATATTTTAAGAAATTTAATTTTTTCTAATTACTTTTTAAATAAAATTTAAATTGGGTAATATAAAATTTTCGCAATAATATGTATGCTCAGACGTAATCATAATTAATAAAGTTTTTGAAAACATCAGACTTCTGCCTAGCTTTTCATTAAGGGTCTTCGCTATTGAAGCATCCAATAACTATAAGCGATGCCATCTGACAGAGTTTCAGTGAATTATACAACAGTAATTTGTTTAAATACCTGTAATTGCGCAAGTAAAAATCTTTCTTGTCATACAATGATGAAGAAAACTTGCTTCATAAATCTCTTCTGAATAAATTGTATATTTTGTTTCTGCAATCAGCTGATCAGTCATGGAGAGTGCTATCTTAAACGAAGTAAGTGTTATTGTAGTTAGTTTTAATTATAGTCAATATTGTAGTTTGTTTGTTTGAAAAAAATTTTCAAATTTGGGAAATAATCCGTAATTTGATAAAATACTGAAATTTTTTTTACATTTATTTTTTAATGTGTATATTTATAAATAAATCATAGATATAAGAACCAAGTATTGACAGAAAAGATTGCATCATTATTGTTTTTATTTTTGTATAAAATAAATCATTAATTCGTGTGAGTGATTGTCGACTTATCTTACTTGCTTTTTTTAGAATTATAATTATTTCAATACTATAAAAAAATATTTTTTCAATATTTTACAAAAAATTCATATAAATTTTATTCTTGTTAGAAAAAATTATTTACATTAAATTTTACGTCATTTTGATTAGTCATATGTTGAATTAACAATTCAATCAAATCAGAAGAAAAAATTTATGAAGCATTTTACGCTAAATTTAAAATGTTTATCATAAAAAAAATTTTTTTAGATAAAATTTAACCCGACTTTTAAACTGTTTTTTTTTTTTATGAGTGGATTTAGCAAGCATCTGATAATTTTTTAATAGTTTATAAACAATTTCCGTCAAAATTACATTAAGAAATAAAAAATTGACAATTTCAATTTTTTAATACTTGAGGTAGTACCCTCGCCAGAATCGTTTTCTTAGGATTTTTTAAAAATTTTGGCAGAATAATGTTCATGTAATTCTGCATCGATTGGCGCAATTTGAAAATTTTTGACCATCTAGTTTCAGAGATATTTAATTTCAAAGTTTGAGTTTTGAACGCTCTTATACATTACGGTATACGGGATATCCAAAAGTTTACCTACAAACATTTTTATATCTCAGAAACTTTTCTTAGGATCTTTTTAAAAAACTAGAGTAACGTTAACTAACAACTAAATAATTTTTTAAAAATAATTTCATTGATAATTACCACACAGTTTCACAGATATTTATTAATAAGTAATGAAAAATTTACCAGACTTTAGCCGAGGAAGGGATACGTTAATAAAGCTATGGCAACAACGCAAGTTTTGTGAGCCGCGAAAAAAGTATGAGACGCGCATGCGCTGAAAAATTTGAAAAGTTTAATGTACGTCAGGTGTAATATTATAGTTATTAATTTTACTTATTTAAAAAAAAAATAACAATGATTATTTTATGAAAATAAGTATTTTTCTATATTTATTAAAAATTCAAAAAAGTTAACAATTTTAATATAATAATATATATTAATCTTTGATAAGTTATAAAAATAATAGTCAGATGAAATAATAAAAAATATTTAACACTTTTATGTGTAAATTTAAAATTCATTGTTTTAAATGAATACAAAAAAGTGTTAAATATTGGACGTAGAAATTTTTATCACAAAATTTTTTGACGCATTGACGCAAAATTTTTGACTGTGTAGTTTTAAATTTGAAGCGAAACTTATGTATTTATTCAAGCGCCAATCGGCTTCATACATTAGATTTTCAATAATTAAATTTGGTTATATGTAAAAAAAGAAAATAAAAATAAAGTAAAAAAAGTAATAACATTTCAAGAGAATTAAATTTTAATTAAATTAAATTCAATCAATTTTCGTTTACTTTATAATTTTAAATTGTTAGTATTATATAAAAAAAATAAATATCTCTAAGAGTGATTATTACAAGAAATGAAATTGCACTTATTAACTTATGATTGTTTATAATATAAATTTTTCTTCTCTCTTTTTTCTGTCTCGTTTTTTGAAAATTACGTAATAATTTATTATATTACAATTTGTAAAAAAAAAAATTTTTTTGTAAGAATTTAAAATTAGCAGTTGCTAAAATATTTTTTAATTTTCTTCAACAAACAAATTTCTTTCAAAAATTGCGTTTTTAATTTTTTTTAATTTTTACATCTCAATTTTTTTTCTAATTTTTTTTTTGTCACAATTTATTCCTCACAAAAATTCTAAAAAATTATAAAATATCGGCTAAATTAACTTTCATGAAAAATATTTAATGTAATTATACTTAAATAGTAATCTTTGTTTAGGCTCATGAGAAGCTCAGAAGAGGAGATTCCCTTGTGCAGAAAAGACAATTTGAAGAAGCGGCTGATTGCTATGAAGAGGTAGCTGACTTGTTTGGGAAAGCTCACAGCCAACTGAGTGCAAATTTAGGAATTATCCAAAGTTTGGAGTCATCACCTAGAAATTCAAAGTCATCAATTCATTCCGTAGTTGCACTAGAATCATTGGCGTTGCAAAGTGACTACTATAAAAGACAAGCTGTCGTCGTGAGGTAAAGTAACAATGTTAACATTTCATTATTTTCAATAAAGCTAATTTGCTTGTATTTTAGAATGAAACAAGCGCAATACGACGAGTACAAAAATACTCTAGAAATTCAGCAAAAAAATCATTTGAAGAAGGATGCAATCAAATACAATGACAAAGGATCGGCAGCTTCTGCAGAAACAGATAAGTTTGATGGATCGTTGAGACAAGCTATTTATAAAACTATAGAAGAGCAGGACACCTTGCTGAGTCTTATGCCATTGCCTGACGATGACCAAGCGTTTAAACATCCTAAAGATACCGTCACTGTCATTGAAGAATTGCGGACTGTTAATTCACAATTAAGATCTCTTGTTGAAAGCTTACTTAGTCAACTTGAAGCTAAAGAACAAGAGGTTAAACAATTGACACAAAGATTGCAAACTGTTTCAGCTGCTGTGACTGATGAAATGTCTTTAAATGAAGGACATTCTCTAAGGCTGGCTCCATTGCCTCCTTTGGCTCCGTTAGAAATGCCTTTATTTGATTTTTCGTCTTCTTAAAAGTTCAGAAAATATAAATTAATTGAACAATTTGATTTATTTTTTGAATTTTATCTTTTTCTGTGCTGATAAGTAACAGT
Source organism: Cotesia typhae (assembly GCF_013202065.1). Taxonomy (NCBI): domain Eukaryota; kingdom Metazoa; phylum Arthropoda; class Insecta; order Hymenoptera; family Braconidae; genus Cotesia; species Cotesia typhae. The sequence goes on from NW_027423761.1 coordinate 1,680,622, forward strand.
TTAATAAATCGTGTATAAAAGGAATAGATTATAAGAGATTTGTAAATATAACTTATAATTTTTTGTTATTAAGCATATAGTAGCAGATTTCATTTTTTTTTATTTAAATGCTGTACAAAGCTAAAGCGAAAAATTAATCGACAGTAGTTTTTGAATTATTGTGTATCGGAGAAGAAAATGACATATGAGTCTGCCCTACTTTTAATACGTTGCTTTGTAAAGATTTTACAACAAAATAAATGTTTTTATTGTGACTGTTAATGGATTATAACAGTGAAGAATTGTTGTAAAACAATTAATAATAAACATTTTCAAAATAAGTAAACAATTTTTTTAATATTTTAAAAATTTTACACGAAGTCAGAATTTCTTAAGCGGGCTACTAAAAATCGACTATTCGATTTTGATATATCTATGAGCATATTTTGGTAGCTTTATAGGTTGAAAATAATACCCTAAAATGATTTTTGAAAATTTCAATTTTTCAAAAATTTATGATCGAGTAAAAATTTCGAGTACTTTTTTTTTAAATTAAAATATATCAGTGAATAATTGCTGGATTTTAATAAAACTCAGTTTGTATGCTAAGGAATAGCAGATGAATAGAACAAAAATAATTTACGTAAAAAAAAAAAAAAAATTGTTTATAATTAATTAGTTTCATAATAAACAAATGGTAATTTAACTAACTTCTCGGTGTTGTTGAAAAAAATTTTTTTAATAAAAATATTCATTAAACTATTAACTAAATGATGGCACAAAAAAATTTTAGTCATGAAAGTTACAAAATCTGTGAAGAAATAAATTCTAAATTAAAAAAATTTTTTTTTGAAATTCAAAAATTCATATTTTTGAAGAAACGAAAAACACCCTTCTAAAAATTTCAGGATCTTTTAAGATCAGTACAAGGTATTTAACAAAAAAAATTGAGCCAAAATTTTAACTGTGAACTTTATTTTTAACGATTTTCAAAAATTCAAAAATTGACAAATTTGGCATTTTAAAAAATTTTTTTCTAAAATAGGAGAATTCGATTTGAAAATTTTGGTTACACGATAATTGATCCCCAAAATTTGATACCGTCAACTGATCTTTGCAAAAATATGGTCTAATATCGAATAAACACACACAAAATCCATGATAAAAGAGCACAACACGGTTGGGATCATTTGACGCTGGTATCAGTAGACGGTGGGATAAAATTATGAGGATCAATTATCGTGGTATCAAATTTCGGGGATCAATTTTTCATGGAACCGAAAATTTGAATCGGGAAATCCTAATTAGGACCCAAGAAGAGCCCAATTTGGAAATCTTAGTCGCGTACCGAGTGAATCCGGAGTTTTTTTAACGGCCTGATTCCAGCCAGATTAATTTGAGATCAATTCCATATCAATTCAAATTAAAGTCGCTTGTGAATTCCAATATGAATTCCTAAACCATTTTTAATTTTTCCAAAATTCATAAAATTTTTTTTTTCAAAATTTAGATTGAGTTCTGATGGGGATTTCCTCGTTGGGGCCTAAGATGGATTGCCCAATGAGGACCCAACAGGGTTTCGCGTAACGTCCCAATGTGCGGACCCAAGAGGGGAATCCAATAAGGACCCAATTGGTTTTACTGTCAAATTTTTAGTCGGGAGCGGAATTCCTTTCTTTGTAGTTTAGGGTAAAAATTTTAATAGTGTCAAGAATTTATTTAGTAAAGAAAAAATTTATTATGTCATGGATATTTTTGACTATGTACCACATTGTTTATTGTTATAAGGTTTAATATACATATACTCTTCTAATATAGCTTGCATCACTGAAAAATAAGATAAAGTAGCCTTTAAAATATTTTTAAAACTATCAATATTCATGGCATAAATTTTTCCGCCAGTTAAATTGAACGTTTTATGAGTTCTGAGCGTAATGAACACCAGGTCTTTGATAGTTCTTTGTGGTAAGTTGTACCATGTACTATAGTATATCGCGGTGTGCAAGTTTGCTATTCCAGAACTCAATCGGTCACCCGCATAATTGGAAAGAAAAATTTGAAGATTAAATACGTAAAAAATTATGGCTCCATTAATGACTGAGGCAATGTCTCCATTTCGCAAGTCGATGATCATCTGCAATCCTAGAAAATAACGATGAGGAAAAAAAAATTTATTTTATTTTAAAAAAAAGCGTGGGGTGCATGGTGTCAATAGTTATAAATATTTTATTGACAGATATTTTTTAAAATAAAATAAACTTTTTTTTATTCACACTATTGTTAATTTATATTTATTGTAATTTTTAACACTATTCTTAATTTAAATTCATTAAAACTTATTTTCTATTTTTTTAGTTCGGTTTTCTAAAAAAAGCGTGTTTTTTAATTTTTTAAACTATTATTTATTACTTTCCAAGAGCTGTATACTATTTTTCTTATCGACGGAGGCGGAAAGCGGCATTTTCGTTTAGCGCAGCGGAAAGAAAATTGACGCTTTCCGCCCAGAGGGGAGAAAAAACATATAGACAAGAGATTTTTAGATACTGGTGCGTGAAAAGTCCTTGAAGTGATTTTTTTTCTAAAAATGAGTATTTTAGACCTAAAAGACAGCTTTATTAAGTCATATTTCCGCGATAGGAATTACAAAGAAAAATTTTTAGGAGTTTGATTATTATTAGATTGAATTTGATTGTTCTTACCACTTAAACAGATTTGTACCATATTAACCGCGAGTATGAGGATAATACAAAGATTGAATGAGTCCTCCAAATCGTTTGCAAACTGTATCAATTGATTGTGCCTTCTTACAAGAGCTCCTAATGTTTTCGTGCATTCTTGTTCAGTTGATTCAATATTCAAAGTTTGAAATTGTTCTCCTAGTCAATCGAGTTGTCCAGCGACATGTAAAGCAATCCCAAAAATGTTTTCGTTATTAATTCTGAGCGTTGCTAATTTTACTATTACAATAAAACAACAAGCTATTAGCGCGTACATTTGGCTTATATCATGCAATACTCCGCAGTTGAGACTAGATTCCAATAAAATGCTGGTTGCCATTGTAATCTATTAAAAAATTATTTAATTTTTAGAGATAGTCATCGAACAGATTATCGAATACAATTAATTCTCAAAAAGTTTACGATTCAAGTTAGTAAAAATAAATTTATTGGACTCTCTTGAATATTAAACATTTTTTTATCTTTTCGTTGTTCTGATTAAAAAATTCTCTTGATTCAAATGAAAAATCTTGAACCAAAAAAACAATTTGAAAAGTTTGATCATTTTATATTGAACAAAAAATTTTTTGTACAAAGTAAAATATATTTGGCCAAAATCTTAAAGTGGTAATGTTGGTTCAAAATTTTTCCGAAATTTTTGAGGTAGAATTTCATTCAATATGAACAAAAAAGTTTAGATGTATCATAAAAATTCTCAACAAGATATTATGACAGCTGTCATTATGCTATGACACTATAAATTATGCAGTCATAAAATTATCTTAATATTCATAAAAGTTTTCTAAAATTGTCATCAAATTGTCCTATAGTTGTCATAAAAGTGTCATAAAGTAGTCCTAAAGTTGTCATAAAAGTATTATAAAATTCATAAAGACGTCCTAAAATTCTCATTAAAGTTTCCTAAAATTGTCATAAACGTACTTTTTACAACATTTTTTTTTTTTTTGAGTAAGTGCGACAATATTTTTCGAAAATTCAAATTTTATTTCGGCTTGGTGTCATCAAGTTGTCATAAAAGTGTCCTAAATTGTGTCACGTTTAAGATCATAAGCTTATGATTCTTTTATGACAATTTTTTTTTACACGGGTTTTTTTTTTTACTCACATCTACACTTATTATTATATAATTGTCACAACTATTGGAAAATCTTTATTGATTTTCGGAACACAGTTAATCTACTCTTTTAAAAACTCCAATCTTTGATCTCCTATTGTCTGTTGTTGAAAGAACAACTTAATAACCTAATGAAAGAGACGCATAAAGAGGTTTTTAAAAGAGTTGACTGTATTCAAAATGAAACGATGAAAAATTCATAAATATTAGAAAGAAAATGCAAACATAAAATGCCTTATAACAGATAATTATCTCACATGATTCCAAAAAAATATTTTCTTTTTAATTATTACATCACCTCGAGAATAACAACAATCAGTGTTTGTATTTTTGATAAGATAGATTGACAGTCAAATGGCCAAGTTCCGAGACATTTTGTAATAAGCTTATAAAGACCAAAAGCATATTGAGTATTGCTATTCCAGTTTATATTTTTTGTCGTTGCCATCGTAACTGCAAATTTAGTTCAATAGCCTCTCTTAAACACAGACTATTTTTATTCTTACTTCAAAAAGTTTATATCCTGAAGTTTTACAGCGACCAATTTTAGAATAAAGTTTCGTTGCGTACACATACATTATGAAAATTTCTATTAAAAAGGGTCATGTTGAATTCATAAACTTTTTCATTAAACTTTCTCATGATAATTCAATAAAGTAGTCTCATGCATAAAATAAGCACGTGTAAAAAAAAAGAAAGAATTCAGTTATCGGTGCTATTGATTTTTAAGTCAGTCTTCATGCAACCAACGAAAGAGATACATCGACAAAAGTGGTGTTTGAAACTTATGAGAGTACTCAGGATTGACTGCAATGAGTTTAAGATATTTGGAAACATAGTATCATATTGATACTTGGATAATTGAATAATATTCAGCTAGAATGTAATCAGTATTTCAGAAACTAACTGTTTTTAAATGAATAAATTCTGTAATTAGTTAATTGTTTTTAGAAGCGACATTTAGATTTTCAGATTTCAATACAAAATTTATCTTGTAGATTTTATTGTAACATGTAATAACGCGAAAAGTATACGATTGCGCACTGACCTTCCATTTTTTTCTGAATTTAACATTCAGTTCCAAAGTAAATCTTTATAAACAGCAGATATTTCAAAATGGAAAATTGAGATTATAACTAACAGCTACAATTGGTCCAAGTGCTTTTCCTGTTTCGAGGGTCTTATAGTTCTTTGACTGTAAAGGATGTTTCTTCGCCGTTTTTTGGATAGTGCTTCTTCTCCCGCGGTGGATGTTTAGCTAACAGTTACGCTACAATGCTGTTCATGAAGGCAGGAGACTTTGGCGCTTCTGGTAAGGCTTTTCCGAGTCGTTTAGTGATAATTTGGTAGGCTTTACCCCAGATGTCTTTATCAAGGTCGTTACAGATCTCTTTTTCGCTTTGCTTGCTTTGATAGCCCGGATTAGGTTCTTTTTGGCTTTCTTATGCTCGCTGAAATGTAGATATTTTTGCTCGTGACATTTTTTTCGAAGTTCTGCTATATCTGGTGACCACCAGTACGCCGGCCTGTGAAAATCCCGATGTTTGAGCCGTGGCATATGGGTGTCACATGAGGCAGCAATTTCTTTCATGGTATTTAGCACCGTTTTTTCCATCTTGCTGCGGGTGTTTGGAAAGTAGACCAGCTTCGTGTAAGTGACGTTCGCAGTGCCTTTAGGTCAAGCTTCTTGGCTTTAGGAATGTCCCAAACTGGTGATCACTGTCACTGGATTCTTCAGATACAGTCCAGTCTTCGATCATGTTGGCAATCCTTGGTCGCAAACGATATGTCAAGGATGGATTCTTGATACCCCGGTCTTTTAAAGGTGGTGGTGCTCCTGGTATTCAGCACTATGAGGTCGAGTCTAACTGCGACGTCAGCGACTTTGTTACCTCTGGTATCGGAGAACGCAGCTCCCCATTCAGCCGATTTTGCATTGAAATCACCTGTTACGATGACTTCGCCGCCGAACTTAGACATCACATCTTCTATATTTGCCAGTTTCTATCGGAACACATTAATCCCTTCATCAAGTGAGAGATAGACGCTTATAAAATCAGATAAATTGAATCCAGACAAAACCTGATCCACTTCCGCTGTTGTTGGTGGTAATGTTCTTTGTATTCACAATCCAAATCACTACCGCACCAGTTTCGTCGGCAAACCATGCTCTATCTTGGAAGTTTAGATATTGTTCGCAGATGGAGCAAACGTCAATCTTCTCTTCAAAGACTCGTTGACGAAGTAAGTTCTGCGCCAACGCACACCTATTCAGGTTTCCTTGTGATATGCGCGTCATTTCTGCCCTCGTAGCTTCGGCAAGTACGGTGCGGAATGGCTTACAAGCCTCAGAGCCAGAAATATGACATAAGCCATCTTGAGCGTCTGCTTTTTGTCAGGGCAAAAAGTTCCTTTTTTTTGTGTAATTGCTTAAAATTGCCAGTTCAATTTCTCAAAGATTCTTAAAACCTCCTACTCGGTATTTTCATCGCTGACGGCTGGATCTGAGGACAACTGATTGCGCGACATTAAGCAATCAATGTAGAATATATACATGCGCTTCTGTTAATAACTGATGACAACGAAACAAAATATGGATGATAGTATAGTTGAAGCTAATTAATTTTAGTCATTAACAGTTTAGAATTAAGTATTTTTAGTCATTCGTAAGAAAGAAAATTTTTTGTTAGAGTTAAAGACTTTGAAATAAATGAAATTTATAATATTTATTGCTATTAGTTCGATATTTTTACATTTACAGTGTGAAAAAATCTGTGATAAATAATTACACTATCATTCGGTGCTATGCAGTACACTAATTCAATGAAAAAAAAAACAATGTTGATTGATATTGATGTCACATATTTTATTTATCACTCATCATAGTATTGAGGATAGCAAAGTATGAATAAGACTTTTGTAATATCTGAAAAAAAATTATGTTAATTTACCAGAGACTTATACATATGTTAGAAAGTTCGTACTACTGTATCCATTTGTATTAACTAATAATTAGTATAATTGTTGATTCAACTAAAAATCAATGTTGGATAAGTTACTTTTCGCGGAAAAATTTGCCGATATGGCCTGATATGCTCACATACGTCCGTATCAAAATTTGTATGCATGTATAGAACTTGCTAAGACAATATACAGTTTAACATGCAGATATATTACTTTTTATGGCGTCATATGTCTTGATGTGAAAACTATTTAGATTAGAGCATATCAAGCCATAAATAGACCATGTTTTACGGGTAATCAATTGATCAATTTGAAATTATAGTTACCGACAAGTAAGTTTCCATGGAAAAAATAAAAAAGTAACCCGCAGTTATAACCATCGGCTGAAACCCCTGTGATAGTTCATTGAGGATTATTTGTTTGTCATTCGTTTTGAGATTATTTTCCCATCCACAATCGTAAATACTTCTCATCAAATCGTCATGCTGCAACAGTTGAATCACTTATATCACGGCCACCGAAATGAACCTTTTACACGAAAAAAAAAAAAAATAGGGTCTACATGATTTTCATATAACAGCAATATGATTTTAATGTGGCATTAAAATCGATAGGCTTAGCTAATTTAACCGGTTGATTTCATCAGCTCAGCTAATTAGCGAATGGCTAACCAGCTAATTTTTTAGCTATTCGCTGATTCCTTTTCTACAGATAGGTCCAAAGAATAATATAAAGGCTCTTTTTTTAATTTCCTGCTGAGAAAATTGATAATCATGTATTTGTCATGATTTTTTCATCTTGCTATCACAGGAATGTACCATGTGGCAACCTCCAGTTTTTTTTTCGTGCAGTTAGTAATGAGAGTATAAACCTCTCTAATAAGAAAATTTCCGTAGACAGACCAGAAAAGCAAGTGAATAAGCCCAGTCATAAGCATGATTATATCTCTAAAGACATTTCTACCATCCTTGAGACCCTATGACACATTAAAAATCAAATAAGCTGGGTTCGTACTATATGTACCTGACTAACCAGCGCCAATTGGAAAAGAGCAATGCAAGTTAGCATCCAATCAGAGGTTATTTGGGCGAAGAAGACCAGACTGAAAAGTTTGTTGTATTCATCGATTATGTTTATGATTCTACGATGGTGAAACACGCACAGCTTGAACCTTTTGATGAAGGAGTCTTGATCGACGCGTACCTCATCTTCAGCGAAAGGAATGAAGGTTTGGATTTCTCGTAGCTCTTCGGGTGTCTTAAAGTACTGGTATTTCAAGGCGATGTTGTAATTTTTATTAGACATCGAAAAAGTAGCGCGAGGTGTGTTAGAATTATTACAGTGACGGAAGTTTGACTGGAGCACCACGAGCTGGGTGTTTGTCCACCTGATCAGTCCCAAGACTGTTGGGTCATGAAACAGGACCCACATGATATTAATAACCACACCGTAGAATTCAATCGCGTAAATTATTTCAAACATCGGGGATAATGTCTCGTCGAAGGGAAAAACAGCCCGGATTGGCAGGATTCGCGTTTTCAGGAATGAATCGCCCGGGAACAAGCAGGACAAACAGACAGCTATACTTGTGAATATAAACACCCAGAAGTCAAAGTTTTGGTAGGTTGTCGCTATCTGGATCTCGGTTATTACTCCTAAATCTGTGGGTGTTATTAGTTATCTTTCATTATTTACATTTACAGATGAATTTTTTTAGTATACACAGAAAAAAAAAATTATTTGAACTGAATAAGATTTATTTGAGTCAATGATATCGTATACTTGGATATGGCCAAATAAATATTTATTTGTGATAAATATACGATATATTTGAGCTATTTAATTGCGTCAAATAAGTGATTTATTTGTTGTCAAAATATGATTTATTTGTGGTAAATAAATGAAAGTTGACGCAAATAATGCATATTTTAAAATATTAAAAATTAATTGTACATATTTTTAGGTTATTATAGCGCTACTATAGAATAAAAAATTTATAATTTTTAATTTATTTTATTAGAACAGAAACACAATGAAAAATTCAAATTACCTTTAGATATAATGGGTGTGTTTGGCCGAAAGTAAGTTCTTACTAAACTTAGTAAGCCAGTAAGCATAAAAAAATTAAAATCTTACAAGCTGACTATAGCGCTTTTCGGCCAGGACAGACTTACTGGCTTATATAACATAACACAAAACACCGGTTTGCGTTATATCCCGTACATAACCTCATATACTGAATATAATTGACAGTACTAAATTTAACAATATAATTTAATTCAAGTAAATATTTGCAAATGGATAATTTTATGAGAAATATTTTATTGGAATAAATATTAAACGACCCAGTGGATAATATCGATAATTTAGTGAATCAAGGTCTGTTCTTGTCCGTTTTGTTTATATCAACAATAAGCAATATGGCGTCACATATTAAGTTATGCTTACTGCGTTAGCACTTATTTTGTGTCCCGACCGAAAATTTTGTAAGTATAGTGAGTGACCAACTACATTTAGTAAGTACTTACTTCGGCCAAACACGCTTAATATGGTTTCCTTCACTTGTAACATGCACTTTTATTGGACAAAGACAATTATTAATATTGAAAATTAAAATTTGTTCAGTTGTATTTTTATCAGGTAATACTACTATGTATCTTTTTAAATGATCATTTAAACCGACAGTTAAACAGTTTTTAATTTTAAAAAATACAATTCATGTAAATGGCGGTCACTTGAGAGTCAGTTCGAAGAATATGCGCGCGCAGTAGTTTAGAATTCAACATTTGACTGGTACCCTCAAAGATACTGTTGTTTTCCATAAACTTCGCATCTTTACCGCAAATAAATCATTTATTTGACATTAATAATTTTTATTTATTTCACAGTACCGTAACATATTTGTGAGAAATAATTCTGCTTGTTCTATACAAATATATAATATTTTTCTGACAAATAATCAAATGCTTTGGCCCAACTGTTATTATATTTAGTACCACCAAACATACATCTTTTTCATATAATAAATTAATTTATTTGAGACAAATATTCCTTTTTTTCTGTGTATTCATTAAAAGTTAATAAACAGATTATTGTACTTGCCAGATGAGTGTTTAAGTTTGTTAATGGGATCATGGACCTTATTGATAAGCTCAAAAAAAACCTTCTGATTCCTGTAGACTACCAGACTCTTTAAAATGGTAGCTATCATAGGAAATATGTACCCCAAATTGTAGGAAACTTCTTGAAGTTTGTCAATGTTGTAGAAAATGTCTGCAGTACTCAGTACTATTATCAACGCGGTGATGATCCAGTTTATTATCCTCATCATGATTCCATTTAAGTATTCTAACAGCGGCTGCCGTGGAATCTCTATCAACCCAAGAAGCCTTTGCCCAAGATTTGCATTAAAATAACTACAGATATATAATAATATTCAGTGATTAGTTTATTTTTTGAATTACCGTCCGAGCCAGAGACTGATAGCCAAAGTCTGAGTGTGAGTCACAATCGGAGTTCTTTTCATTGTCGTTATGGAGAAAAAAATATACCAAGGTTTTATATTTTTCAAGATTTATCGGCTCGGGTATCTTTTTTTATTCTTTTCCACTTAAAGTTCAATAAAACTAGCGAAGTCTCTCTACAATAAAATGGTAGCGTAGAAAATATACGACAGTTGACTTTTATCGATTAACAATTAAAGTTATATCCTTCGTGCAGAAAAGTAACAAAGAAATTGGTGAGAAACCTGGATAATTTTTTTTCCGCAATTTGACTAACGATAGGTTTCAGATTTCAGACTTATGAGAAAACCAAAATAGACCATAAATAATTCACTCTTTTATTTTACTCGATGTACGTACGCTAATAAATGGTAAAGTATCATTCAGAAAAAAATATTCAAGGGCTTACTGATAAAATGTGAGAGATATTAAAGAAAAAATTATGCGATGTAAGAGTAAAGCAAAAAAATTGCTGAATGCAGCTTAAAGGGAAATTTTTGATAGATTTATTGATAGATTTTTTTTCTAGTTTGCTTTAATTTAAGTATTATTATTTTTTTCTAGTGTTGAATAATAATTATCATTTACAGAAAATTACGAATTTTTTCATTCTCAATTGTGCGGTTTGCAAGATTAGGAATAGTCGAATGGTATTTCAAATTCATAAATGCTTTTTCGCGAGTGATTCATCGGGGGATTGTCATGTTTGTATTCTCCGCTGTAATTGTCTATATGATAAAAAATATTAAGAATGTGCTATTTGTCAGTGGTATTATTGGATATGTTCTGCTAATAGCGGTAAGATTATCAAAAACTAATGTTAGGTATGCATCAAAGATCAAAATTAGGATGACGGTTGACCCTAAAGTCCATCAAAATAAACCTCCACCACCAGAAAGGACAAAAAAAAATAAAAAAAAAATGATATTTTCGAATCGCTTCGAAATTTTTGGTTTAATTAATTTGTGTTCAAAATTAAAACATAGGATTTGAAAAACTCATTATTTATCCACACTAAAAAACAAAATCGATAGAAAAATGATGAGAGATTTTTCTCTCAAGTATTTGTTCATGAGTTGGCGTATCTTCTTTAAGCTATACTTCTTTAAACTGTTAGATAAAGTTAAACTTTTTATTGTTATAAATTTGAATGTACATTTATTCTTCAAACATAGCTTGCATCACCGAAAATAAGATAAAGTAGCCTTTAAAATATTTTTAAAACTACCAATATTCATGGCATAAATTCTTCCGGCTGTTAAATTGAACGTTTTATGAGTTCTAAGCATAATGAACACCAGGTCTTTAATTGCTCTTTGCGGTAAGTTGTACCATGTACTGCAGTATATCGCGGTATGTAAATTTGCTATTCCAGAACTTAATCGGTCACCTGCAAAACTATAAAGAAAGATTTGAAGATTCAGTATGTAAAAAATGGTGACTTCCTTAACGACTGTGGCAGTATCTCCATTTCGCAAGCTTATGATCATCTGCAATCCTAGAAAATAACAATTATTGGAAAAATAGATTATGCAGTTAAATCGTAAACTAGTGAATATTTGACAAAAAAAAAGTAATGGTAAAAATGTATACACTGAGAAAAAAGGTTTTTTTCCACTCAGAATACAAAATTTTTTATTTATATATGTATAGGAGACTTTCTATAGATATAGTCACTCATCACGATATCTCTGGAACTATAAGACCTAGAGACTTGAAATTGGGCAGGAATATTCCTTTCGCCGAGTAGAGGTCAGCTAAGAACGGATTTTACAAAATTCTACCCACAAGGGGAGTTGCGAGGGCGTTAACAATGAAAAATTCCCGTTTTTAAACTATAGCTCCTATCGACTCCAAATTTGGTAGGAATCTTCTGTAAGAGATGTAGAAATAATCTATAAACGAATTTTACGATATCTCACTTCACAGAGAGTTGTGGGGGTGCACGGAAAAAAGTAAACTGTAATATTCACTCGGATTCCGGTTAGTTTTTATAGTTTCAAACAGTAAAGCGGACATCGGGGTGGCAAAAATGTAAATATTACAGAACTTAATGTAGAAAGTATAAAAGCCACAATTTATAATGTAATATCCAAAATAAGTAATTAGTAGTTGTCACTATAGTTAATAACGACTCTTTTATCTTTAAAAATTACAGTTTCAAACAGTAAAAATTGCCATTTCAATATATAGTCCATATTATGAAGAGAAGGGGAACTCAGATGAAAGAGAAGGGGGTCTCACTCTGGGAGAATTTAATATTTCAAACAGTAAAAATTATACTTTTAAAATATACATTTTACCAGTCTAAGCAAGTCAATAATTACAGTTTGATTTTTAGCGTTGCGTTTAAAATTTACCATTTTACTTTGTAAATATTGACGTTGCTTGTATTAGAAATTGACTAACTTTATTCTATACTTTTTACATATCATAACATCATTTTTTAGGTACGAAATGATAAATATTAAAGTCTGAATTGTTAATTATTATACTTAAACATTTTAGACATTTACATGGCGAATATTACTGTTTGAAATAGTATTTTCTTCCATGTAAAGAGTAAATTGTAAGGTTTAAATTGTAAATATTACAATGTGAATAGTAAAATCATGATTTTACTGTTTGAAGTGGTAATTTTTAGCAGTTGATCATTACTTATTATAAATCGACTGTTATTTATTACAGTTTACTTTTTTCCGTGTGGGTATTAACAATCAAAATTTTTTATTTTCAAGCTATAACTCCTACAGACTCCAAATTTTGTAGAAATTTTCTGTAAGTGATGAAAAAATAATTTATGAACGAATTTTACGATATTCTACCCCAAAGAGGATTGCGGGGGCGTTAATAATGAAAAATTCCCGTTTTTAAACTATAGCTCCTATCGACTTCAAATTTGGTAGGAATCTTCTGTAAGAGATGTAGAAAAAGTCTATGGGCAAATTTTACGATAGCTCATCTTACAGGGGTTTGCGAAGGTGGGTGTTAACATTAAAATTTTTTAATTTCCAAGCTATAACTCCTATAGACTCCAAATTCTCATTTCAAATTTTTTTCTTCGTGTCAATTATTATTCATTTTTGAAAAAAAAAACCACGCAAACAATATAGTGATTGCACATTGAAAGTTGCAATGAATATTAGCTGGAATAATAACATGGATAAAAGGTATATGCTAATTCGATGAAATTTGGAATTTGTAAAAGTCAAAACAATACTCTAATTAAATTTCAAGTTTAGATCTAAAAATACAATTCTATAAAATGCCCAGCGAAGCAGGCGGGTAACAGCTAGTATTTAATACAAGGTAAAAGATCCAGTTATTGACATTGGCCTAGTTGTTTAACACTTACAATTTTTATATAAAATTTTAATGCATATATTTTCCAAAGTATCAACTTTAAATTTAAAGAAGAAAAATTTTTTTTATTCTTTGCAGTAGCTGTCCTTCGTAATTCTACTATTTTCTTTAATTCTTGTCTAATTTTCTTTATCTCTATCTACGTTTCTGAATATTTTTATTTAACTCAAGAACACAAGAACACATTCACAAGAAATTGATGTAATTTCATTAATTTTTTTTTGGTTCGGGATTTTATAAAGTTTTGTATGCATTATTTTGAATTCGGAGTATTAACATGGAGTATAAAGAATTAAATTTTGTGATTCTTACCACTTAAACAGATTTGTACTGTATTAACCGCGAGTATGAGGATAATACAAAGATTGAATGAGTCCTCCAAATCGTTTGCAAACTGTATCAATTGATTGTGCCTTCTTACAAGAGCTCCCAATGTTTTCGTGCATTCTTGTTCAGTTGATTCAATATTTAAAGTTTGAAATTGTTCTCCTAGCCAATCGAGTTGTCCAGCGACATGTAAAGCAATCCCAAAAATGTAACAGTCACATCCTACGTTACCAGTGCACGTCGATAAAATTTGGATCGATTGTAGGATATAAATTGCAGCGTATGTATGTGTTGACATTTCATTAAATAAACATACAGATCCCAAAGGCAGAGGTTGAAATTTAGGAACAGAGGAATTGCTCGTCATATTAGCATCAATAGGCATGTCATATATAGCGAGGAATGCTAATGGCCCCATAATAAACATGACAGCTGTCATGTAAGCAGAAATCATTTGAAAAAGGCAAACAAAGCGAGCCAATTTTGCATTCTTTCTCATAATTTCAGAAGCTTTTGGATCTAGTACCGTCGTCCAGTCATTTATACTCGATGAAATAATTGTGAGAAATTTTTCGTTATTAATTCTGAGCGCTAGCGCTGTTAGCTTTACTATTACAATAAAACAACAAGTTGATAGGGAGTACATTTGAGTAGTATCATGCACTGCACCACAGTTGAGACTAGTTTCAATTAGCATGCTGGTTGCCATTGTTATCTGTTAAGAAAAACCATAAAGCTGTTAAAGATAACGATTAAACAGATTATTGAAAGAAATTAGTTTTCAAAAACTTTGAAATTTAAAAATGCAAAAATAAATTTTTCAGACTTTCCTAAAACTTGAACATTTTTAATTTATCGCTATGACCATCGAAAATTTTAGACAATTTAATTTCTTAGCTGAGAAAATCAAAATTTTGTCACAGGCACTTCCTTGCTGAAAGAAAGTTTTCGAGATTTAGGAAAAACGATTTTGAATAAAAATTTTCTAGTTGTTTATCAAAAAAAGTTTTTTTCAACAAGAAAGTTACTGTAAGAAAAATTTTGATTTTTTGAGCTGAGAAATATAATTGTGTTTTTAACAAAGTAAAATACTATCCATTTCTTTCAAGAGAAATTTTTTTTTTTAGTTTATCCTGACTATTTCTACAATATCTTTCATTTTTGAAAATTATCGATTTTCATCGCGGAAAGTTAAGAAGAAATTGGGCGTGTTTGGCCGAAGTAAGTACTTACTAAATGTAGTAAGTCACTCACTATACTTACAAAATTTTCGACTGGGATACAAAATAAGTGCTAACGCAGTAAGCATAGCTTAATATGCGATGCCATATTGCTTATTGTTGATGTAAACAAAACGGACAAGAACAGACCTTGATTCACTAAATTATCGATATTATCCACTGGGTCGTTTAATATTTCTTCCAATAAAATATTTCTCATAAAATTATCCATTTGCAAATATTTACTTGAATTAAATTATATTGTTAAATTTAGTACTGTCAATTATATTCAGTATATGAGGTTATGTACGGGATATATCGCAAACCGGTGTTTTGTGTTATATTAAGCCAGTAAGTCTGTCCTGGCCGAAAAGCGCTATAGTCAGCTTGTAAGATTTTAATTTTTTTATGCTTACTGGCTTACTAAGTTTAGTAAGAACTTACTTTCGGCCAAACACAACCATTGATCCTAGTGAAAAAATCTTGATTCAAAAAGATTATTTTCAGTGTTTAATCATCTTAAATTAAGCAGAAAAATTTTTATGTCAAGTCAAATTTACTTAAACCAAAAACAATTTCTTAGTTAATAGTAGATTATACTACAAGGGCAGGAATCTCAACTTTCTGCCCTTGTAGTATATTAGTAAGGAAGTAAAGTAAGAAATGTTTCAGATCACATGTAATTGTTGACCTCGGCTTCCCCTCGGCCAACTGGCGTAGTAAGTACTGGCTTACTTTTGACTGGCGTAGTAAGAAAAACATTTTTCTGCTTGATTTAAGAAGATTAAACTCTTGGAAATCATCTTTTTGAATCAAGATCATTTTTTGATCTATTAGTTGGTGGTATTTCATTGAGCTTATAAGCTCTCAATGTGAGTATTCATTTCAATAAAAATTTTTTTTAACATGAAATATAATTTTTAACATTGTTACTATATACAGTAATACACACAGAAAAAAAAATTAACTTAATTTAAAAGAAAAATTCTTGAACTAAGAATATAATTTTGAAGAAGGTAATTGTCTTGAATCAAGACGAAAAATTCTTAAATTAAGTAAAATTTCCTCAAATCAAGAAAAATTTTCTTAAATCAAGAATTTTTCCACTCAAATCAAGAATATTGAGCTCTTCAAAAATATATACTTGATTCAAGAACATTTTTTTCTGTGCAGTTACACACGCGCATATATTTTTGATGAAATTTTTATAATTATTAAGTAATATTTATTATAAATCTTCAAAATGTTTTCACTTTCAAAGTTCCTATTGATTACATATCGGTGGATGTTTGAATAGGGGAAATGAGCACTGTAAAAAAATAGAATGATGTTTGTTTCCATTGAGCTTGAAAAAATTCATAAACAATAAAAAATGTGCAATCATATTAATTATAAATTATAATATCATAGGTTACCAAAAAATAATTTTCTTTTAAATTATCTTGTCTTTCTGTCAAACAGTTTTTTCTTAAATATTACATCAGAATAATAACCTCAAGAATAATAACAATCAGTGTCTGTATTTTTGACAGGATTGATTGACAATCGAATGGCCAAATCCCAAGACTTTTTTTAATAAGTTTATAGAGACCAAAAGCATATTGAGTATTGCTATTCCAGTTTATATTTTTTGTCGTTGCCATCGTAACTACAAATATACTTCAATAGCCTTTCTCGAACGCCGACTATTTTTATTCTTACTTCATAAAGTTTATATCCTGAAGTTTTACTGCGACTAAATTTAGAATAAAGTTTCTCCGCGTATACATATATAAAGAAAATTTCTGGAAAAAAGGATCATATTGAATTCATAAACTTTTTTGTTAAACTTTTTCATGATTATTTAATGATGTAGACGCATGCAAAGATAAACTTGTATAAAAAAAAGAAGAAAGGATTCGGTATCGGTGTTATTGATTTCCAGGTCAGTCTACATGCAACCAACGGAAGAGTTGCATCGAAAAAAGTGCTGGCTCAAACTTAGAAGATTATTCAGGATTGCTTGCAATCAGTTTGAGATATGCGGTACCGTAGTATCATATTAAGCTTTTTGAATAAGTGAGACATACTCAGTTAAAATCTATTCATTATTTCAGAAATTAACTATTTTTGAATTAATAAATTCTGTAATTAGTGAATTGTTTTTAGAAACGATATTTGGAATTTAAGATTTCAACACAAAATTTATATTGTAAATTTTATCGCTGTAAGTAACAATGCAAAGTGATTTTAATTGCATTGATCTGTCATTTTTTTCTGAATTTACCATTCAGTTCCAAAAAGAATCTAGATAAACAATACAAACTTTAAAATGGAAAGTTAACATTATAACTGATGTGACAATCACGAAATAAGTATTAACATTCGACGCTTACGTTTATTATTTAATTTTTTGGGAACAGTCTAAAAAATATCACGAAAATCGTACCTTAGTTGTCATACGAATCTTTATTTGTGTACATTCTCCTCTATAAAAATTCAATTAATTAACTGATACTACTGTTTTGCAACTTTTTCTAGATCTACGTTTGTTTTGAATCTGTCCAAGTTTAAAGATCTAAATTTAAACAATACAATTAAATGACAGCATTTGGAGTATTATTGACTTGAAGTATAAATTTATTATGCGTAAACCATGCAAAAATTTTTTGATATACCTATTAATTGACATCAAAAGATTCCAGAAAATTTCTTTACAGACCAATCTTGACAATATGTGATTGTTTTTGTTAAATTATAAATTTTCAATTCAAGCATTTGCTAACAAATATTCATCAAACAATAAATATCTACCGTTTAAAATTGTATTATTTAATGAATAATTAAGTTTGAATTTTTCATTGAATGGTCAAGACTAGGTTACCCAATTCTGGTTCAAATCTGGATTGCCATTCAACAGCTATGTTCAGACTTCGCAGTCTTGGCTAACGCTCGGGTAATTATTGAGTTGGCCAAAGCTAAGTTGCCCATTCTTGGCCCAAGGCTGGGTTCTTTTGCCTCGGCCATTCTATGGCGAATAAGTTTTGTCTCAAGCTTGGGTAATCATTGGGCCGGCCACATTATTGGGAGAATTTTTCAATCTACATATATGAATAAAAATATTATGAATTTATAAACTTTAAACGTATGTATAAATGTATAAGTTAAAGCCAATGGATAACTTGTGGTTAATTACGACTTGGCCGATAAAATAGTTCTTTTCATAATGCTATAAAATATAATTTATACATAGACTCTATAGTTAAAGCAGAAATGGATTTGAAATTTTTGTAGGCATATACTACATAGAAAAAAAACAACAATAAAATGACAGAAAAGCTGTCAAATTTACAGCTTTAAAAACGTCAATTGTAGCTGGCTCTTGTCCCAAGTCTGGCAAGCAAGACTTGTTACAAAGATATTGACTAGGTCTTGATTCAAAACTGGCAAACTAAGACTTCTTACATAGACATTGGCTAGATCTTGGTCCAAGAGTAGCGAACCAAGACTTGTCAATTGAATATTGGCTGGGTCTTGGTTCAAGTTCAAGACTGGCAAACCAAGACTTGTTAGATAGATATTGGGTGGATCTTGGCTCAAGACTGATCAACCAAGACTTGTCAGTTGAGTAGTGGTCCAGTCAGGGGCCAGTATTGTTCGGCCAAGTCTGGGCAACCCAGTATTGTGCCAAGACAGGCCTCGTTGTACGTAATTTTTCTCCTACAAGGGTTTGTCGACTATTTTAAGCTATTAATTGAGATTTCGTATTCTTTTTACTATGTTTTAAATATAACTTACTCTTCAAAATTTATTTAGTAAGGTAGGGTTGGATTTACCTGTGGTTTTTTTCAGTCTTCCTAAGTATTGAAGCAGCTTGAAATCCAGTAGATGTTTAAGAAGACGCAATCTTCGACGATGGGAACATCAGACACTTCAAGCATTCAGTAGCTAAATATTTAATAATCGCAATCAAATGAACTCCAGAACAATCAAAACAGATATCAGTAAACTTGAATACATTTTTTCCATCAAGTTTTTCCATGTTTTCTATTTCTTGTTTGCTTGATGCTATGAGACAATCATCACGTTACCTTTTTATCCTCCTAAAATTTTAATAAATATATCATAATAAAGCAATAAATAAATAAATGGCATAATTTATGGATTAAAAAAATTACTTGATCATAATTAATTTATTTTTGACAGATATCAAATCAATTGTCAGCTCATTGACAGTAGGAAATCGTATTTGCAATGGATCGCCGAGGGAATGTTTTGAAGTAAAATTTTCTCTGTTGACAATTGTGACACTTTTGTAATCCATCGTTGATTTTGATAGTTGAATAATGCGTCTTGATTAACTTATTAACGAGCTTATAATATGTATATCAGGAATGTGGACTAGATAGGATCATAATAACAAATTACATTATTATTTCTGCGAAGTTTCGGTCATTTATTATACCTTCATCAGGCATCTGAAAATCACACAAATTAATAACTAACAAAATAACATAACAATTGATACAATTCTAATATTTACCATAATACGAATTCTAACAATCACAATCTTACATTGCACAGTTGCCTTAGTCATATAAATCATCACAAAATTAACAAAATTGATAGATTTATTAATTATTCTTACTATTAACTCAGAAATAAAGTACATGGAGGTACCTGATGAAGGTCTAATAAATGACCGAAACGTCGCAGAAATAATAATGTAATTTGTTATTATGATCCTATCTAGTCCACATTCCTGATATACATATTATAATTAAGAATTATGGATGATAATGAAAATAATATTATTAACGAGCATTCACATCAGTTTCAATAACTATGTGAATGAATCCATTAGCTTGATTCTTACTACCAAAAAAGATCCTAACATACCACTCTCAACAGTAAAAGTCGGCGATGTGACCACAGTAGTTCAAACCGACTTTGAATGAAAATTAATTTAAAACAAAAATTCGTGTGAATAAATTGTTTGCGGTGTGCCTATAAAATTTAATTTGTTGAAAATTTTAAAATACTTGATTTTTATTACAATTTTGGAAAATTTGAGAAATAATCCTATCTCTAATTTTGTAGATTATCTACTTACTTGTTATAGTTCATTCATGCGTTTAGAAGATATCACTATCTATTAATTAAGTTGTTTATTATATTGGTTACCTTCACTATAGTTATTGAGTCTTCAAGCATGTGTAAATTTTGAAAATAGAATTGTCGTTTCACAAACTAAAAAAATGTAAATTATCGATCTATTATTTAAATATTTGTTTACTGTAAGATAAAATAATAGTATATTACTTACCCACACGACGAAAAAAATATAGGGATTTTTCCAATGGTAACAAGGGTATTTTTTCTTTATTAACATGATAGAACTATCGGTTCATTTATTCAAAAGTTATTACGGTTTGAAAATTAAAAATATAGTGTTTTATCAAGCTTTTATTAGATTTTTGATCTTGGAGAGTTTAAAATGACTCAAAAATTCTATTTTAGAGCTCAAAGTGCTCAAAAACGTGAGAAGTGAAATTTTGAAAACTTAATTATGGAATAAGCGGAAAGTTGCAAGGATGGCCTTTAGAGTCAACCGTTTCCCTAATTTTTTCATCACAAACCGACTGTATATCACTATTTTACTTTTAAATTATCTGAAATTGCTCGAATGAGAAAATTGTTATGTAAATTTGTAATTATTAAATTAAGTTACATAAATTTTAGTGATAAATGAATTTTTCCTATGTCACATGGATATTTCTATCATGTTAATAAAGAAAAAATTCCTATGATACCATTGGAAAAATTCCTATGTTAACGTTGGAAAAATTTCTATGTTAACATTGGAAAAATAGGAATAATCCCTATATTTTTTCACCGTGAATGTTATCCGTTAGATTTATACAAAATTCTTGTATATAAAAAAAATCAATTATTGGATAGTTAATAAAATTTTCAAAACTGAAGAACATATTTATGATTAAAAAACAATAATTATTATGACTTGGATGAAATAAAATTTTTTTGAGTGAAGAAAAGAATGTTATTTAGGCTAATGCGACTTTGATATTCTTTGTCAATTTTTTTGGTTTGAGCAAAGTTTTTTTAGTGTAATGCATTTTTAAAATCACGAAATTGTCACTAAAAAAAAATATAAAATTGTTATCCACGAATAGTTAAAAAAAAATTGTAGTAAACTGCAGTCTCGTTATTACCACAAAAACATTCCTTGCGAACAAGTATCGCAATAAAGTTAGACTTCTCTGTGAAAGTTGATATAAAATTTAGTTTGATTTTAAATTCTTTTTGTTGTATTTCAATTCGTAGAAATAAAATATGCAGCACAATAGTACGCAGAATAAGTAAAACAAGACACGCAAGTCTATAGCACAAACGGTCTCTAAAGATTTTGTATTAAAAAGTAGATGCTTTTTGATGTAGCCATTAACTACTACAAATAGAATTTTAAATTATTTGAAACTAAGGGTCTGCGCAACTTAGTAAAAGTTTCAATATTCAGTCTACAGAGTGAAATCGAAACAAGTATGACTTTCTTCGATAACTCGAATTGGAAACTAACTAAATTTTTGTTATCATGTTTTGGTGGATGGCCTTCGCAATCACCTAAAATCCGAAAAATAATCAGGATTTCCGTATTTCTTTTAATTACAAGTATATTTATACCCGAGGTAAGCTTAATTTCCGGAAATATTTGCTAATATTATAAATTATTTTACTCTTGAATTTTCAATTTCTTAACAATATTTCCTCTTTCTTTTTTTCTTCGTAAATTACACGGACGATGGGCCGACTGTTGTAAACCATTTTATTGATTTATTTCAGTTTATTTTATATTTTTGTCGGTATTGATTTATTTTCGTTTTATTTTGTGCTCATTTTTTATGCTTTTCTTCTTTCAACAGGATAATTTCTTAAAAAAAATTTAAACATATTGAGATATCCAATTACTTAAATTTTAAGGCAAAATTAAGATTTTTAATTTCCCGCTAAGAAAATTGAAAATTTTGAAAAATCAGGAAGTTATTTTTACCCCGTTTTCCGAAAATCAAGTTTTCATCAGATCTTGACGTTTTGAGGTTCTAGAAATCTTCCCTGACTATTCCCACGATGGTGTCTGTATGTATGTATGTATGTATGTATGTATGTATGTATGTATGTAAACCTCTCATAACTTTTGAACGGCTTGGTTGATTTGATTGCGGTTGATGTCATTTGAAAGGGCTTGACCAAACTTAAATTTTGAATACAATTTGGACCGATTCCGACCGGTAGATTTTGAGGAATCTTAAAAAAACTACGAAAAAAAATTTTTTCAAATCAAGTTTTTTTTTAATAACTTTTAAACGGCTCGATCAATCAATTCCAAAAACTAATCAACTCTTAACATCGAAAAACCACGTCGATCGCCATCAAGCCGGTCAAAATCGGTTGATTTGTTCGTGAGTTATCGTTGACGAAAGAAATCGAATAAAAGCGTTTTTTTCGAATTACACCGAAACTTCCGGTCTTATCAATTTGTGTTTAAAGACGTATCATAAAATTTGAAAAATTGCGTCGAATGCCGCCAACCGCGTGAAAATCGGTTCATTCATTCAAAAGTTATTGCGGTTTGAAAATTCAAAAAATAGTGTTTTATTAAACTTCTATCAGATTTTTGAGCTCGGAGAGTTCAAAACTACATCAAAATTATATTTTTGAGCTCGAAGAGCTCAAAAACGTAATAAGAGCAATTTTGAGCGCTTAATTACGAAAGTAGCGGGAAGTTGCAGGGATGGCCTTCAGGGTCAACCGTTTTCCTAATTTTTTTTTTTGATCCTAGCATAAGATAAAATAGTTGTAATGCTTCAATTTCATTAATTTCTTTCCAGTTCCCTCCAGTTTCAAATAATAATTTGCATTTTTTGTTTCATATTCAAAGATCATACGGCTGATAACATCATGGGGAGATATAAACCGAGTTGTTGAATGCGCACCAATCTTCGCATTACACTCTTTAACCATCGTAAAGATGTGCAATTGTCTTTACAATATAGACAAGGTTGATTCGGCAAATTAAATCTAAGTATAATTTCTCTAAAAATGTTTGCAGAGAATCAAAATTTTCTGCAAAAGTTTTTTAGAAATCAGAGATTTGTTCTCCAATCAAATGAAAATTTTAATTTAAGATAAAAATGCTGTTAACAACAATTCAAACGGATTGGGAATCTCTGATGACAGAAGAAGAGTTAAAAATCCTACGTGAATATGCAAATCAAAACCGTAAAATCACTCATTCCTACGTATGTAAGTGACGTTCAGTCGTTGAGCATCAGATACATTCAAAGTGATAAATAACATTATTTACAAATAAAGATTTAATTTATGTTGTTGCGGCGATGTTTTTGGCTACACCCATGGTTCCAAAAATACCTGATTATTATGTACCACTAAATGAATCAAGGCCGCAGTTATCTTTGTATCAAACAGAATATTTTGTGGATTCAGTGCAGTACGAAGTACCAATTTTGGTTCACGCATATGTAGTTAGTCCATTTCCTTCAACTATTATCGTTGCATTCGATTCTTTGTACGTTAACTTCGTTAGTCATGCCTGCAGCATGTTTGCGGTTGTTGGGTGAGTTATTTTTTGATGTAAAAAAAAAATTTTTTTTTTTTAATTCATCACAGTGGCTATCCTTACTAAGAATTATAAATTGCAGATATCGGTTGAAAAATGCAGAGAACGATAAATATGTATGGAGCAAACAAAGAAAAATAATTCAGGATAACAAAGCGCATCAATCAATAATCAACTGTATTAAAGACCATAACAGCATATTAGAGTTGGTGGCTGTAATGGATTAATTGGTTAGTTAATCCTTACTTTAATATAACTAAACTTGTTTTATCTGTTTAAGGTTTCGCCGAGTTCTTAAATCTAGCTACAATAGTTGCTTATTTGCTATAGTAATTATAAACATGTTGGCTTTAAGTATTACAGGATTCCAAGTACGTCGATATTATTCGTAAGTGTTAGTTAAAAGTGTGTTTGTTAAAAATTATAATTTTTCTTCTAGACTATAATAAAAATGGATGAAACCAGTGAGATGATAAGGTTCGGTACATTTTGCATCGGACAAGTTGTTCATCTTTTCTTCCTCAGTTGGCCGGCCCAAAAGTTATTGGATCATAGTCTTTCTATTCATCAATTAGTGTAATTATTTGAGCTCGTTATTGAAATAGTATACTGTCGAACTATGTAAACCTTCTATAGCTTTCGAACGGTTTGACCGATTTCATCGCGGTTGGCGCCATTTGAAAAGGATTGGCCAAACTTAGATTTTCTGTGAATTTGAACCGATTTGGATTGATAGATTTTGACAAATTTGGAGAAATCTCAAAAAAACTAAGAAAAAGATCTTTTTTGAATGCGGTTTTTTTGCTATAACTTTTGAACGGCTTTATCGATCAATTTCAAAAACTAATCAGCTTTTAACCTCAAGAAACCACGTTGATCGCAATCGGTTCAGTCAAAATCGGTTGATTCTTTCGAGAGATATCGTGAATGAAAGAAAACCGAAAAAAGTGTTTTTTTGGAAATACTCCGAAATTTCTAGATTTTTTCGAATTAGACCAAAACTTCTGGTCTTATCAATTTGGGTTTAAAAATGTATCATAGAATTTGAAAAACTGCGTGGAATGCCGCCAACCGCGTGAAAATCGGTTCATTCATTCAAAAGTTATTGCGGTTTGAAAATTCAAAAAATAGTATTTTGTCAAACTTCTATCAGACTTTTGAGCTTGAAGAGCTCAAAAGCATACAAAAGCTATCTCTTTGAGCTTGGAGCGCTCAAAACAATACATGAATTGTATTATTGAGCTTGAAGAGCTCAAAAACGTGATAAGTGCAATTTTAAGAGCCTTATTAATAATAAATAATTGAAGTATTATTTGTTAAAATCTTTCACTCGAATTAATTTTACGAGCTCTGATCGTCATTTGTGTGAATCAAGTACAATTTGTGCGCAATAAGTAAGCTTGTTGCATCCAAATAGCTTGTGACAGGGAATTTGAATTTCCGCGCGTGGCTAGTGTCACTGTTATCTTGTCGCGGTGAGTAGGGACTACTCCGTACCTTCTGAGGGTGAGTAGCTAGTTGTAAGACTCGTCACCGGGTCGTACGGGTCGCTAAGTCCCCACCGCGGTTCCCCAGAAAATCTAAGCGGGAACGAGATAATGGGAAAATTCGAGAACCTGATAGAGAGGTTATAAAAGAGCCGGTGAGCACCAAAACAGCACCTTTTGGCGGACGAGACTTGTGGTTGTACAGTGCTCAGTGATTTACCATCAAAATAACGTAAGTAGAAATTTGCTCGAGGCTTCACGAAAGAGGAACGAAGCGAGCTGTTATATTTTAATTCCTTGAAAAAAAAATTTCATCCAGTCAGGCCTTTAGGCTGACGAATTTATAATTGATCCATTATTTATTTATCGGCTTTTACAGAAAATTTGTACGAGAAATAACTGTGATCGAATAGACGAGGAAAAGAAATTTACGGACTCGAGAAGCTGAAGGAAGTGCTGTTGGCTAAATTTCACTTGCTCTGGGATAATTCCATCGTTGGCTGAAATAATTGGAACTTCAGGTAAATTGGTTATTTAGGCCCTTGTATTTCAATCAGGCTGAATTGACCAATATAAGTTTTACTGAAATTAAAATTAAGCGTCTCGAATAGTCTATACATAATTTTCAAATTCCAATCGGGTTAAGTTTGCCAAGGTCATTTAGAAATTAAGAAAATAGAATTAAGAATAATTATCAATTAACTGTCATCAAGAAATTAATTAAAATAAATTCGGTCTTTTGTTATAAATATTCAAAATTAGTTGACAATTAGTTTAGAAAATTTGGAAATTTCGGAAAAGTGCGTAGTTCAGAATAAAGGTCATTTATAGTTGTGTGTTAAATTCTTGGAAATTGTGAGAATATAAATTAAGGCCGGTTGGCTAAATTTAATGAAACAATTTTAATTATGTAGTTTGATGAAAATTGAGAATAAGTAAATTATTAAGGGAAAATTGTCAAAAGATATTTAGTGAAATTTAATTGAAAAATTTTGATAGAATTTTGGAATTAAGAATTGAATAATTTAGAAAACCGACAAATGTTAAATTTTGTGAGATTGATAAATTGTATATTGAGAATTGTTAGGAAAATTTAATTGTTAATTGAAATTGAGATTGAGAGAATTGGCATATTGAATGAGAGTTAGAGAAATTGAGTTAACGTCCGGTGGACGATTTTGTATGGAATTTAGTGAGTATTTAGAAACGTTGTATAGACGCCCGAGTCGGGGGTACAACGGATTAAGTTAGGAAACCGCTGCGTAGACGCCCGAGTCGGGGGCGCAGTCGGGAATAGGTTTTAACTGGTATTCCGTCAGGTTGACGAGGTAATTAGTTGGTATTGTATGATATTCCGTCAGGTTGACGAGGAAATTAAGATATTGGGATATTCCGTCGGAGTGACGAGGTTAAGAAAATTGGTTATTTATTTGTAAGAAGAATTGGCAAGGGCCAACGTAGGTGAGAGGTTCTCACGATTAAGTTAGTTTAAGTTGTAAGAATAAATTGGCAAGGGTCAACGTAGGTGAGAGGTTCTCACAATTAAGTTAGTTTTAAGGAAATTGTTAAGTTTGTAGATTGATTGAATAAATCATTTATATTTTCTAATAATTTTCTCAGTCTTATTTTCAGCCTTTCTCGGACTTCTCACGACCCTGTCCTTTCCTTCTCATGCTCCTCCGGTTTCTGGGACACCGTGTCTAAAATCCCAGTGGCGCCCTTTCTAAAGAGGAAAGGGGTAGCTAACTGGACCTGGGAAAACCCCACGGTTACAAGCTATTTGATTCACGTTGTAATTATAAAATGAGTAAAGAGCTACTTACATCGTTACAAGCGCTGGTAGGATTTATCCCGCATGACTAATAAAAAAATTAATTTCAATATGATAAAATGTTTTCATATGTTTTTCATTTGAAGGTACTTAGGAGAGTGGTATAATATTTCTACAAGAACAAAAAAATTGAGCATTTTTATTATGATGCGCAGCCGAAAACCATGCATCCTCTCTGCTGGAAAAATGTATACCATGTCATGCGAGAGTTTTAGTAGGGTACAAGCAATTTTTATTAATTTTAACAAGAAATATTATTTTTTTGTTATATTCGCTCCAAAAGTTCAACTTTTGAGCACTGGGTAGCGTCCGTAAAGCGACTCTTTTCTAGAGACTCTACCATACCGTCTTTTTTTCACGGCCTAGGTCGTGAAGTTTTACCCCCTCCTTTTTTTACGAACTTTTCGAGTACACCCAGACGAAATTGAGAGAAATTGTAAAAAAAAAGTCACATTCTAGTGTATCGACCAATGATTGTGAATAAATTGTAAACAGTTACTATTGAGTGGCGCTAATTATTTCTCTGCTGGCAGTTTATTATGAAGCGGACTTAATGTTAATAAAATAACAACTA
The DNA here is from genome assembly GCF_013202065.1 of Cotesia typhae. Classification (NCBI taxonomy): domain Eukaryota; kingdom Metazoa; phylum Arthropoda; class Insecta; order Hymenoptera; family Braconidae; genus Cotesia; species Cotesia typhae. The sequence goes on from NW_027423761.1 coordinate 1,708,357, forward strand.
CGCCATAAATAAATATTAATAAAAAGATAATTAATATAAAATTTAGTTTTTTTGCCCTTGTGAAACTTCATAAAATTTAAATATGTCATTGTTTGCCTCCTATCCCTCAAAAGTTAAACTTATGCAGCGATAATAACAAAAAATATTGTATGTCATTCGGCCGTTTAGTGGCGATTTTGACAACGACTTTTTTTCGATATTCGCTTTAATGTTTGTGACGCGAATGTTCGAAAACGAACGTAAATTTCCGTCCTCGGCTAAGCCTCGGACATTAAAATTACGCCCGTTTCGAACCTTCCCGCCACAAACCTTAAGGGGTTATATCCACTTGCAATTTTAAAAAAATCGAAATTTTTTTGCATATTTTGAATGTATATATATTCGAGAATGTTGTCTGTAAATTTCAAAGTAATCCGGTAAATAGCTTCGGAGTAATGAGCGTATTTGTAAAGACGTCTCCGAGCGTTTGAAAGTAGGCGGAAACGTAACTTTAAATAATAGCCAAAACTTTAAATGCGTTTTTCTCGAAACGATGTTTTCAAAGTCGGTGAGGAATATTTCTTCGAAACGGCTTTACCAATTGACTTGCAATTTTCACAGGATCTTCTTAAATACTTTTGTCAGGCAATGATCGAAGGAATAAAGTTTCTGATAGAAATTTCGATTTTTTAAGTCACTTTAAAGTGTAAATTTTCGTGCAAAAACAGATTTTTTTTGTTGGGAAGCCGCCATTTTGTCTAAAATCAAAATTTTGACTATTTCTTCGATCATTACCTGTATTTATCTATCCGAAAAGTAATCCTTTTGGTTTTTTTTATTTCAAATAATTTGGATCAGAGATATCTTCCTCACCGCCAGACACCTTTTTGTGGAGGACCTTCAGAAGATCTTCTACAGGAACGACGGAACCCAATATTTTTATTAATAAAATATGAATTCTTAGAATACGTTAAATTCGTTAAATATTCATATATTTTATGTATATATTCAATAAAAAACCTCTCCAGAAAAAATTAACAAAAAAACACATTTTTTCGAACTTACAAGTGGATATAACCCCTTAAGCTCATATCGACATATCGTCGCTGTCAGAAAACCGCCACTTTACGACCTTATGACATAAATATCTATTTTTTTAATGTATTTCTATATTTCAGGTGATTAAAGCATCAATGTCATACTTTACACTTTTGACGTCTCTCAGATAATTTTTGGGTATAAAATAAAAATAAAAAAATTGATATCAACAAATATGGAATAAATATTCAGTTCTTTTATTAATTTGCTGATTTCACGCTTATGATTTTTCTAATTTAATAAATTTTGGAAATTTCTAAATAATTACAGTCACCTGAAGGCTGTAGTTTGGTAATGTATACGAAAGGATTTTAATGCTAATATCAATTGTACAACAATTGCTAATGACTAATGCGCGTACGTTCACCATGAAATATTTAAAAATTTAATATTTACAATTGATAAAATTTGTTATCAGTCCCGTTATCGTCCAGGAATGTAACCCACCATAGTAAAATTTAATAGAAAATTTTTAAAGTGTATCATTCGTTGTAAATACGAATGTAATTAATAGTTGAAAGATATTTTATTATTTAAATATTGAAAAAACATCAATCACACATCTACTGCAACTCTTAAAACGGACATGTAAGATACTGATAGTTTTATAATATCCATAAAAGTTCCTAAAGTCATACAAAAGAATTTTCCAGCGGTAACATAAATTAATTTTTCTGCACGAAGAATTATGAATTGAATATCTTTAATTTTTTTTGTAGAACTCTTGTGCCATGGACTTTCATACACTGCCAAAGCTATATCTTCACATTGAGATGTCAAATAGTCTCCTCCATAACTATATAAAAATAACTGAGACATTAATGATGACAATACTACAAGAGCTTTAATTCCAGCAAATAAGTTTTTCGTTTTCAGAGCAATAATAACTTGTAACCCTGAAAAAAAAAAAAAATTAAATAAAACTCGTTAATTGATTTCAAATTATAGAAGTTTATCGGTTTTTAAATTAGTAAGGAAATTAATTTATTCCACGCAAAATATTCATGAAATTTATACTAAAGACAACCAAATATCGTGATTTAAGAACTTTTTGCCTTAAATCTTGTAATTTTGGCTTGAAAAACCAATATACTCCAATAACTATTGTAACTATTAAATAGGGGAACCTGGGGCACGACGGCCCCCCTAAAAAATTAGGTAAAATTTTTTTTTTTCAATTTCCCTCAAGTTATGATCTCTATAATGTTTTTATGATATTTTGGGCCAATATGTGATATGCGGGGCATAATGGACCACTCGAGAAAAAAATTGTAACGAAAAAAAAATTCTTTTTTTTTCAAATTGTGATAAATTTGTGATAAAATGAATTAGAAAAATTTTAATTGAACTAAAAAATTGAATCATACAGGGAAGAGAGGTACACGACGGTTTCAGGCATGACTAAAGTTTTCTTTCAACATATTCTAGACATAAGGTAAAGACTCCAACTATTGACCAATTTAGATAAAATGAACAGAAATACATTACTTGTAAATTTATTGGACGAGTTTATGAGCTGAAACGAGTATTATGCTAATTTTATAGTTTTAACTTACAAACTACAATACTTTTATCTACAACATATGTAGGAATAAATATTGTAATATTTATTTACAATATTTATTTATTGCCATATGCTTACTATAGATTTATAAATAACTATTATTTTTTATTTATAATGGTTTCAATATTAAGTAATTTACTCACTGATGTGTTAATAATTGAAGAATAATTGTTAGTTGTTCGGAATTTTGATACCATGTATATATATATATATATATATATATATATATATATATATATATATATATATATATAACCCTCTTATAACTTTTGAACGGCTGACCGATTTCATCGTGGTTGGTGCCATTCAAAAGGGCTTTACCAAACTTAGATTTTGAATACAGATTGAATTGATTTAGACCGGTAGATTTTGAGAATTTTCAAAAAAACTACAAAAAAAAAGTTTTCCAAATGTGGTTTTTTTGGAATAACTTTTAAACGGCTTTACCGATCAATTTCAAAAACTAATCAGCTTTTAACATCAAAAAACCACGTCGATCGCTGCCAACCGGATCAAAATTGGTTGATTCGTTCGTGAGTTATCGTTGTTGAAAAAAAAACCAAAAAAAGTGTTTTTTCGGAATTACTTCAAAATTCATAGTTCGATCGATTGAAACTCAAAAATTCCATTTATTTAAAAGTTACTGCGGTTCGAAAATTTAAAATATAGTGTTTTATTAAATTTCTATAAGATTTTTGAGCTTGGAGAACTCCAAATGACACGAAAATTGTATTTTTGATCTCAAAAAGCTTCAAAACGTAATAAGTGCAATTTTGAACGCTTAAGTATGGAATTAGCGGGAAGGTGAAGGGATGGCCTTTAGGGTCAATTCTATTTTCATAGAATTTTTTAACAGGGGTTTAGTTTGGGTATTCCCGCTGAAATTTCAAATTTTGGCCGGAAGTGCCCAACTAAATCTCCTGTTAAAAATTCTATGAAAGTTAAATAAATCGTCTCACCCCGAAATATCTTTGGAACCCTTATTAAAAAAAGGAATTAGAAAGAATTCAAAATGATTTGATTTTTAATCTTTCTGAATATTTTCTAATCCTTCAAATTCTTTTTAATACTATCTCTTATAGGCATTTAACATATGAGATTATTTTTAATTCTTTTTTTAAATAAGGGAAATGTTTATAAACACAGCTCCTGTTAAAAGCGGAACTCAAAATTCCTATTTTAAAATGTTCTTCATGAAAATTGAATTTTGGCACACCCTAATGTATAGACATGTGTCATTTTTGATTTGAGCTATCATTAAAAAATAATAATTACGAATTCAATATTCAATTAAATTACTAGATTTTTATGAATCAAGTTGTTATGTTGTTGTGTCAATATTTGGTTCCTTTACCCTTATTCAGATTATTTTATGAAATAGAACAGCATTTTTTAAATAAACCAGTAATATTTTGAACCAATTTTACATGTTCCAATTCATCCTACAGAAATTCTTGGACGAACTATGTGTTCTTTTTTTGGAAAGAATAAAAGCAAAGAAAACTTATTTGAGCTCTGCATTCAAAAATTTCAATTTATTGATTCAACAGTTGATTTTTCAAATACGGAAAAAAGTAAACTGTAATAAATAACAGTCGATTTATAATAAGTAATGATCAACTGCTAAAAATTACCACTTCAAACAGTAAAATCATGATTTTACTATTCACATTGTAAAATTGTAATATTTACAATTTACTCTTTACATGGAAGAAAATACTATTTCAAACAGTAATATTCGCCATGTAAATGTCTAAAATGTTTAAGTATAATAATTAACAATTCAGACTTTAATATTTATCATTTCGTACCTAAAAAATGATGTTATGATATGTAAAAAGTATAGAATAAAGTTAGTCAATTTCTAATACAAGCAACGTCAATATTTACAAAGTAAAATGGTAAATTTTAAACGCAACGCTAAAAATCAAACTGTAATTATTGACTTGCTTAGACTGGTAAAATGTATATTTTAAAAGTATAATTTTTACTGTTTGAAATATTAAATTCTCCCAGAGTGAGACCCCCTTCTCTTTCATCTGAGTTCTCCTTCTCTTCATAAGGGGTCTGTCTAGTAACTCACTTTTGAAAAATCGTTTTTTTTTTTTTTACTTTTTTCGAAAGTAAATATATTAAGAAATATTGTGTGAAAATTTTATAACGATCCAAGAACTCTAACATTATTTTTGAACGCTTCAAAGGTAGGTACCTCTAGCGCGCCGTCCCAGCCGACTACCTGCTATTGTTTTTTCTTGCAGCTGCTCTCTTTCAGAATCCTCTTGTATATATGTATATATATTATATGTCGGTATCCTAAAGGTCGTATATATTTCGTTGTTTTACTAAATGTATATACCTGCTTTTGGAGCGAAAAGAGACAGTTTTCCCGGGAAAAAATGATCAGACCTGACCATGCCTGTTCATGTATGATCAGGCCTGAAATTAGACCTGATCATGCCTGTTCATGTATGACCAGGCCTGAAGTTATACATGATCATGCCTGATCAGTTCTGTTCATGCCTGCTCATATCTGGAGTACTAAATACGCTCAGGCCTGATCAGGCCTGTCCATGCCTGACCAGACCTATCCATGCCTGCTCATGTCTGTTCATGTCTAAAGTGTTAAATACGTTCAGGCCTGTCCATGCCTGATCAGACCTCTCCATGCCTGATCAGACCTGTCCATGCCTGTTCATGTCTGAAGTGTTAAATACGCTCAGGCCTGTTCATACCTGTTCATGTCTATTCATGTCTGACCATGCCTGTTTATGACTGTTCCTCTCTGACTATAGTCAGAGATATGATAAAAATTTTTTCTTTGACGAAAAAAATTTTTGGTCATCAAAAAGTGCAAAATTATTTTTAACATTACGTTTATTTAAATAATTTTGAAATAAAAAATTTATTACATTTTCTATGGGATGTTATGGTCTGCTCTGCTCCTGCCTAATATGAAAATCATTACTTATTATATTATTTAAATAAATGTGATATTATAATGAGATTCGGTTACATAAATAAATTAGGACTATCAAAATATATTATAAAACCAATTTTAACATTATATTTATCATAAACTTATTCGATACTCTATGTACTTCATAGAATTGTTACATCTAATATAGCAGCACAGCAGGCGGGAAATTCAAGGCAAACGGATAACACCAGAGTTAAACAGCATTGAGCATGGTTGGTAGTTGGATGGTTGACCGCTGGTGTTACATCCTTACAATAATATGTAATTATTTTTTTTTTTATTTTATTTTATTATAGAGAATTGCGTACGACTCTATCAAGTACTACAACCATAAAATTAAGCAAAATAATTAATTAAAAATAGTAATGGGTTTTCAGACCTGACCATGTCTGATCAGGCCTGATCAGGTCAATTCATGCCTGATCAGGCATGGTCATTTTTCATGTCTGATCAGGGCTGAAGACTCATGCCTGTTCATGTCTGATCAGGTCTGATCATTTTTTCCCGGGTTGTTTGTAAATTCGTTAGAACAACAGCTCTTTAGTAAATTTTTATTTATAAATTAATAAAATAAAATACTCTCTACGTGAAATTGTCATATTTTCGCAATGGATAAAAAAGGCAAACATCAAACTAAATCCTGGCGACGTGCAGGAAGTAAGACAAAAAAGCGTAGTTTACGTGGAGATCGTAGCAGGAGTAATACAAGTGCATCAGCAAAAAAACTAAAAGAGTCGAAGGACGACAGTTTTGATGTACGTGTAAAAAAAGATACAGGCTACAGTATTATACAGTTTTTTTTCGTGTTTAGCCTTCTAGAACAATATTTATCGTGTAAAGTGTGTAAAGGTGATGTGTCTTTTTCGAAATTTGGACAGAAAGGTTTTGGTTTTAAGATACATCTTGAATGTAAGTGCGGAGAAAAATTTATCGAATCATGCTCGATGATAAATAATGGTTTTGAAATAAATCGTCGGCTTGTGTTTGTGTTTCGATTACTTGGTGTAGGTCTGCAAGGTTTAAATTTATTTTGTGGACTTTTGGAAATGGGCCCAGGATTAAATAAAGCCGCTTATTATTCAATTGTCGAAACCATTAAAACTGCTGTAAAAGCCGTATTCGAGGTAGTCAGACGGAAAGCTATCGATGAAGAAAAAAAGTTGAATGCTGAAGCAGGAAATGGCGAAGATTTAACAGTTTCGGGAGATGGTTCCTGGGCAAAAAGAGGCTTCAGTTCTCTTATTGGCCTCGTAACTTTAATCGGCAAGTATAGTAAAAAAGTCCTTGATGCAGTTGTGTTGTCTAGCTACTGTAAAGCGTGCGAATTCTGGAAAAAGAGGAAAGATGATATTGGTTTTGCTGCTTGGTATGAAAAACACAAGGAAAATTGTGACGCTAATCATGAAGGTAGCTCCGGTAAAATGGAGGTCAGTGGAATTGTAAAAATGTTCATGAGATCACTGGATCTGACCAAAGACGAATTGCTCAAGAGGTGCTTAGGAGGCAACACGCAAAACAACAATGAGAGTTTCAACGCTCCTGTGTGGAGTATGGCACCGAAACACACTTTCTCTGGCAAAAAAATCGTTAAAATTGCGTGCCTTACAACAGCATGTATTTTCAATGAAGGCTTCAGCACAGTATTGAAAATTATGGAAACGATGCACGTTGGAATCGGCGAAACTGCAGTCGCATATGCCGCGACGCGCGACCGTCAGCGTATCCAAGTAGGCAACCGCCGTTCATCGGAAGATTCCAAAGAGGGCAGAACAATGCTGAGACAGAAAAGATTGGAAGAAAGTCAACTCTTCGAACAATCTGAAGGAATTTTGTACGGTCCAGGCATCGCTGACTAGGTGTAAGTAATTTTTTTTTAAGAATTTCATGTAAAAAAAACTTTAAACGCGTTTTTCTCGAAACAACGTTTTTACTCGCCTTGTTGATGAAATATTCGAAACTACTCGACCGATCCTTATGAAATTTGAACCACATATTCTTTAAACCTATCGCTATGTCCCCTATAAATTTTTTTCAAAAATTTTGAATTTTAATGTATTTTTTTTTTCAAAAATCGGCGAAAAAAAAACGGTTTTTTGAAAATTTTTTGTTTTTTCTTCACCATTTTTTTATTTTTTAAAATAATTGAATAAAATTCATAGGGGACATAGCCATTGTCATACCAAACCTAAAGCACTTTGATTTTTTTGTTTCAGACAACACAGCTCCGAGATTTTATCAACAAGGCGGACCTACCTACTTTTCGAGGTGTTGCGTTTGGCTGACGTTTTTGGTCATAATACATGTATAAAATAAAAGGAAAAATTTTTTTTATGTATTTCAAGAGTGTATTTACTAAGCCTAATAACTTTTATATTATTACCTTTATCCAGTATCCCAAGAAATAATCACGAAAATCGCGTTTTTTTCGGCGTGAGCTACTAGACAGACCCCATAATATGGACTATATATTGAAATGGCAATTTTTACGGTTTGAAACTGTAATTTTTAAAGATAAAAGAGTCTTTATTTACTATAGTGACAACTACTAATTACTTATTTTGGATATTAAATTATAAATTGTGGCTTTTATACTTTCTCCATTAAGTTCTGTAATATTTACATTTTTGCCACTCCAATGTCCGCTTTACTGTTTGAAACTATAAAAACTAACCGGAATCCGAGTGAATATTACAGTTTACTTTTTTCCGTGAACCAAAAAATATGATTAATCGAAAATAATTTTATTTTTTGGTGAAAAAAAAAATGTTCTGTATTACTCACCCATAATGCAGATCAAGATACCACTCATAATGAGTTGAGCTAGAATAACTAAGTTAAATGAACTTTCCAACTTATAAATTAAGCTCATAAGATGAGAATGTCTCTGAACCAAATTTTGGAATATTTTCTGATCTTCTATTTTATTATGCGTTGTTTTCAATCGACGGAATTCGTTTTTAAGTATCTCTAATTGTCCACAAACGTGTATTGCTAGTCCGAAAAAGAAGACATCATTTCCACAATTCCCCAAGCACGTAGTGATCAATTGGTAGATTTGAATAACAAAAATAATATGGTAAAATCCTGTGAACGTTATGGACTGAAAAGTACATGCTGTTTGTAAAGGATAATTCCTGAGAACATCAGTGTAATTTTCAGGAATAAACATCGGAAGTGGCAATGCAAATATTATCCATGAGAGTGTGCCGCCGGACGCAGGAGCCATCAAAGAAATACATACGATTCGACTAATGCGTGCGTGCTTCATCATAATCTTACGATTTTCTAGATTATTGCTCAGTGGCAATGCGAACCAGTCTTCAATAGCTGATGATACATTGCAGTACATCTTTTCTTGATGAAAACGCACGATTAATCCTTTTATGCAAGCTAGAAGAGAGAAAACACTGAGAACAAAAATGTCCAAAATGTCTTCTAGACCTTGACAATTCAACCACATTTCTATATGAAGACAAATACACGTTGAAGCCTGTGAAAAATTTTTAAAAAGAATTTCCAAGGTATTTTATGTACAAAATTTTTAATCTTACTTGCGTTATCGCTGCTAAAAAAAGACGAATTTCGGAAAAAACACTACCCCGATTTAATGGCCAAAGACCTAAAGGCCACATAATTAATTTGTATATCATCAGTCCATAACTTGTTCCTGAGTTCCAGGTATCCCGAGACATATTGTGCTTTTTAATTTAATTTTATTCGATTTTCGAATGAGAACATTTATGTTCTCCAATTAGATATTGGTTTATTTTTGTGGTAGGAAATAGATTATATATTCTCAACGCATTCGAGAATATGATAAAGTATATTATTTGCAAAATTAGACGTTTAGTTCCGAAGACTATAATTTGTATCTTTAAAAAATATTCATATCTTATATACATTTGTGAAATGAAATCATACGTAATTATACGTTCGGTTCTATCGGTCAATATTTGGATATTCAGAAATCTACATGGAAAACAATAGCATACAGAAATAGAATCTCCCGTTGTATGACAAGCATTATATTACAATTATTTATACATAATATGTATTACATATATATCGATAGACTAGAAGACTTAGAGGTTTAAATCGAGGATGAATAAAGTGATAAATTACCTTAAAATTATTTACATTAAACATTTAGTCGTTAATCTAAGTATTTTATCGAATTGTTTCATTTTTTCTTCAGATTTTTGCATTGTAAGGTCGTAGAAAATCACTCAAAATGTAGTTGCCTGTCCGAATGCGTGTATATGTGACCTTGAAAATGAAACTGTGTCTTTTCATATTTGAAATCAAATCATACGAAGAAATTCATTAGAAAATTCTGGTTGTTTTAAAATTAATCAGTTTAGTGAATTTCTTACATAATAAAAAAAAACTCCCATTTCTTCTACGATATTAAGATTTTCATTCCGATTTTATCAAGATAAGTGTTGTTTCAAAATAACTTTTTAATTTCAAGTCGAATCAATTTTTTATGCAAAAGATTTTTTTATCGTTGCCGAAAAATTTCGAAAAAAGTGTTTTTTTCACAAAACATAATTTCTTGTAACCAAGAAAATAATTTTGCAAACTTTCACATTGACTTGGATCAAAATGATAAATTCTTGAATTAAATAAAATTTACTTAAACCAAGAAAAATTTTTTAGTTTAAAAATTTTTTTACTCAAATTAAGACGATAAAAGTTCTTTAAAATTACTTATTTAATTCAAGTAAATTTTCTTTCTGCGTAGATTTTCGAGTTCAAAAATTTAGTAAGTGGAAAATCTCAAATGAGGACATCCATTAATTACGTGAGCTTAGAATGGGGGAGGGGGGGTCCAATGAAATGTCACCTCAACTTCAAAAAATATAAAATATTACAGACATTAAAAAAAATTATTTTGAGTGTTTATTTTGCCAGCTAAAATAAATTTTATGTCTATTAAAATCATTTAGTTCATGTTGTTTATATATTTTTTTTCGCTTTGAATTTTATTTAATTTAAATAAATTAACTATAGTATAATTGAATGGTTTATTATTTTCCCGAATAATAAAAATAATTTTAATTAAAAATATTTTTAGGATTAATGATGTCCTTGCCCAACAGGGAATATTTTGCCAAGACCGTCTTCTAAATTTTTTTTTAATCATTTTAATATACATTAAAAGAAAATATGATTTTTAAAAAAAAGCATTCATGTAATAAAAATTTAAAATTTTTTAGAAATTTTCAACACTTTTATTTTAGAGCTAAAGAAATTAAAATGTTTTTTTTTCTTCAGAAAATCAAGTTTTTTACACACAAAAAAAAACAACTTGCAACAAAAACAATTTTTGGCATCAAAAACTTCAAGTCTGAAATGAAAAACTTGTTAATGTTTTTTTAAAATAGTTTTTTTCCACATGAAAAAATTTCAATTTAAATTAAAAAAAAATATTTAACAAAAAATGTGATTTTTTCAATTGAAGAAAAATGTTGAAGAAAAATTCCCATAACATAAGTGCTATTTTTCCCCAATAATAAGTTTTTTTTCTTAGTGTAATAATTTTAACAGATAATAATTTAAAAATTTCACAAAAAAGCTAACTTGTAACATTTTCTTACAATTATTTATTACACAGAAAAAAAAATGTTCTTGAATCAAGTATATAGTTTTGAAGATCTTAATCTTCTTGATTTGAGTAGAAAAATTCTTGAACGAATAAATTTTTCTTGATTTAATAAAATTTTACTTGATTCAAGAATTTTTCTTTCAAATCAAGCTAATTTTTTTTTTTAGTGTAGATTTCTCCCTCTTCAGTTATTTCAAAAAATGTTGATAATCAAAACTTGATAATCAAAATGACAACTGGACAAAAAAATTCTCAACGTTTCTTTTAATTACTAATAAAATGCCCAAGATAAATACTGAATTTTTATTGTTGAAATTTATGATTCAGCACTGGTTCGACTCACAGTTTGGGCTATTCGAATAATTTCTCCGACTTACCTGCAAACTTCCGAAGTCCTGTAAAAATATCTTCTCCCTCCCTTACCTTCGTCCCTTTTAATTTTCTTGGAACGAGTTAAATATATATTTATCTTTATAGATTCTTTTATTAGAAGTTTATATTAAAAAAATTTAATAAATAATTAATTTTTTTTAATTATGTTTATATAAAAAATAAAAATTTTTGTAATTTATTTTGTGATTTTTCAATAAATTGTTGCTGATTTTTAAATTATTATTTTTTCAACTAAGTCTGCTTGAAAAATATAGAATATGTTTGTAGTTAAGTTATTTATTTAAAAAAGAATTATTTACTATCTCATATAATAATTAGTAGGTCAACTTATATAATAACTAAGAAAATTTTCCTGCATTGTTTGCTACAATACATAATTCCTTCGAACCGTTCAGGTAAGGAAGTACCGTTTGTCAGACTACACTTAACGCCAGTCAAGCCACAGCAACGTCAGGTGTATGAACTCTGGCCACTCTGGCGTGTTATAAGCTTTAAATTTTAGATACTTTAGAAACTCTAGAGTAATTTTATATTAATTGTTTGCATAAATGTGATTTTATTAAAGGTACGTAGTGAATTTTTATTTTTACAATCTAATATTTAAACTTCTTATTTCATTAAATTTTTTACTTACCTTAGCACGTTTTTAAACCGAAAAATTTTGTTATTCCTTTAAATATTTAATCGCGGTGTTATTTGTGTTAGAAATAGCAAAAAATTCCTTCAAAATAATTTTCTACTTCTTATCAAAAATAAACTGATAGCTGATAAGTAGTAAATTAAAATTGTACAGTTAAAGCTATCGATGGCAATAGATCGAACGAAATTATTTTTTAAATTGTGTAACAGAAGGAATTTTTATATTTTCAGAATAAAACTTTGTTAATTATTAAATAAAAAAACCTAATCTTCTCTTAATATCTGAAGTTATTCTGATCGTTTTTTTATGTATTGATATTGACCATTGTGTACCGTTATTCTGTATCAAACCTTGAAGGCGAAGAATGTCAATTTAATGTGGGCTACGGTATTCAGAATCACATATTTTTAGGGTCAACAGCATTGTATTTAAATATTTTATTGATCTTAAATCAAACTGTTTATTTAAATATTTAATATTTGCATTTTCTTTCAAGAAGCGAATATAAACATGTCATTGATCTTGACACTACATTATACTGTAATATAACTACAATTATATGTACCAAGTATATTTATTGAGTCATTTTAATGTTTTTTATCTGGTCTAATAGTTTGAATTTGAATGTTTATTATTTATTACTGAAAAATAATTATTAGTTCATCGCGAATATTTTTTTTTTCAGTTTTTAAAGATAAAGTTTTATTCAACAGAACGCAAATATAAATGCTTAAATAAATGAAGAAGTATACATCATTTTTATTTCAAGGAATATATAGTTTAGTACGAGGCCCGTTGAAGAAGCAACGGTATTCTAATAATCATAATCCGAAACGTTTCCGGCTTGTTGCTTAAAATGATGGCAATATTGACCCGTATTTTCAACAGCCAAACATTTTTGAAGTTAAAATAATAAATTTTTTCGGAAATATATTGTAAAATATTTTTTCAATGTTTAAAGACAATTTTTAAAAATTTTTGCAGATCAATATTTTTAGTACCGGATAATTTTTTTTAAGCGAATAAATTAGTATAAAAGAAAAAATAAAAAAATTTATTTTTATAATTTCTTGCAATTTCTATCCGTTAATAATTTTTTAATTTTTACTGTAATATTACATAAATATATTTTTATTTTATTTAAAAAAAATTTTAAAAATGATCAGAAGTCTGTTAATTTCAATAAAGTAAATATTTGATCTTTTTTCATTCGCAATTTTTGATAAATAAAAAATGTCGGCCAGAAATTTGAGAAAACTTTTTTTTCTATAAAATTTTTTAAATATTAAAAGGAATAATATTGGTCATTTAAATACTATACAGTTTGTAATATTTGGAGCTTCAAGGGCCTTAATTGTGACTATAGGTATATATGTGACAGTTTTAACCATAGTCCACCGAATATTTACACAGGTAGCACGTGGAATCTTTAAGCCCAAAAAATACAAATATAATTTTCAAAATGACATGTGCAATGCAAAGAATGTAAGGTAAAGAAACCAAATATTGACCTGACAGCCAGAGTTGAAATTTAAATCGTAGATTCAACGTATTGAACGTTAAAATCGTCATTTGAACGTAATGGACGTTAAAAACGTATGTTGAGCGTACCCAACGTATTATAAATGTAAAGAGAACCAATAATGAGTGAAAATAGTGATATTAAAACTACTCAATTAACTACACATTTTTAATTTTCTTAGCAGGAAGCTAAAAATTTTAATTTTTTTTTTTTTTTTGTAAACTTCCAGTGGTACAAAATTTTATAAAATTGTATGAAAAGTTATCATTTTATATACAGACTAGCTATTACCTGCCCGCTTCACTGGGCATTTTATAGAATTGTATTTTTAGATTTAAACTTGAAATTTAATTAGAGTATTGTTTTGACTTTCACAAATTCCAAATTTCATCGAATTAGCATATACCTTTTATCCATGTAATTATTCCAGCTAATATTCATTGTAACTTTCAATGTGCAATCATTATAATGTTTGCGTGGCTTTTTTCAAAGATGAATAATAATTGACACGAAGAAAAAAATTTGAAATGAGAATTTGGAGCCTATAGGAGCTATAGCTTGGAAATTAAAAAATTTAAATGTTAACACCCGCCTTCGCAAACCCCTGTGAGGTGAGCTATCATAAAATTTGCCCATCGACTTTTTCTACATCTCTTACAGAAGATTCCTACCAAATTTGGAGTCGACAGGAGCTATAGTTTTAAAAACGGGAATTTTTCATTATTAACGCCCCCGCAATCCTCTTTGGGGTAGAATATCGTAAAATTCATTCATAAATTATTTTTTCATCATTTACAGAAAATTCCTACAAAATTTGGAGTCTGTAGGGGTTATAGCTTGAAAATTAAAAATTTTGATTGTTAATATCCACCCCCGCAACCCTCTGTGAGGTGAGATATCGTAAAATTCGTTTATAGATTATTTCTACATCTCTTACAGGAGATTTCTACCAAATTTGGAGTCGATAGGACCTTTAGCTTAAAAATTAAAAATTTTCATTGTTAAAAGCCACCCCCGCAACCCCCTGTGGGAGTGAGATATCGTAAAATTCGTTCATAAATTATTTTTACATCATTTACAGAAGATTTCTACCATATTTAGAGTCGATAGGACCTTTAGCTTGAAAATTAAAAATTTTCATTGTTCAAAGTCACCCCCGCAGCCCCCATGGGGGGGTGAAATATCGTGAAATTCATTCATAGATTATTTCTACATCTCCTACAGAAGATTCCTACCAAATTTGGTGTCGATAGGAGCTATAGTTTAAAAACGGGAATTTTTCATTATTAACGCCCCCGCAACCCCCCTTGTGGGTGGAATTCCGTAAAATCCGTTCTTAGCTGACCTCTACTTGGCGAAAGGAATATTCCTACCAAATTTCAAGTTTCTAGGTCTGATGGTTCCCGAGATATCGTGATGAGTGACTATATAGATACGAATCTCTTATATATATATATATATATATATATATATATATATATATATATATATATATATATATATATATATATATATATATATATATATATATATATAAATTTTGTAAATAAAAGTATTACATTTTTTAAGTTAAAACTATAAAATTAGGATAATTCTCGTTTCAGCTCATAAACTCTTCCTATAAATTTACAAATAATGTATTCATGTTCATTTTATCTAAACTGGTCAATATTTGGAGCCTTTAACATACGTATTTTTACAACGTCTAAATATTTTAATTGCAATAAATGAACAATAAGTGCCGAATGAAATAACATTAATTTATAAAAGAGAAATTTTTTCGAAAACTGCGATTCTTAGAAATCAAAATTTTAAATATTTATAGAGATAAATCATTTGAAAAACTAAATTGTTAGTTCCACTTTATTATAAAAATTATCAAACAATTAATAATTTATGTTTCAGGTTAAAAAAATGTATCTTCCAAAGAGTATAATAATCATAGCTTTCCTGGGCATTGTTGTTGGTGAGAAGAATGATGATGTTGACATTTCCAGTGCATTCGTCGAAGTTGCCAATTCGTTTTTTTCTAATGAATCACCGGGGCCAAATAGATTTATGAATGAGAATAATAATGTACGGACTAAAAAAAAATTTTTTTTACTCATCACAAATACAAAATTATAATTTTTAATTTATTTCTTAATTGTAGCAGGGCTTAGCTGGATTCGGTCAAATTTTAACCGGTCTGGGGAACTTGATGGCAGGTTCATCAGGAAACCAAAACAGCAAAAATCAAGGAGGTTTTGATTTATCAATGCTCGGTCCAGTTTTACAGATGGTTGCTTCTTCGGCCGGTATTAGCAATAATAATCAACAGGCGAAAAAAATGGGGTCTGATAATGAAGAAGGAAATGGGTTTGATTTCGAAGGGATGCTGAACATGGCCAGTATGTTTATGGGTTCACGTGAAAACGGAAATGCTGAAGGTATCATGGGATTACTTCCGATGATATTGGAAAACTTAAACTCTGGTGAATCATCTAACGATCATCAGAAAAAATATGATCACTCAGCTCATTCATGGTACATGCCACCAATTCTCGAAAATGCACATATTCTATGGGATCATTTCAGGTAAAAAATCATCTATGTAATTAAAAGAACAAGAAAAATTTAAGCTCAGAAGTATTTATAATATAAAATGAGTTTTTTGAATTCAATTTAGAATCATTAAAGGTGGTACCCTCGCCAGAGTCATTTTATTAAAATTTTTTAAAAATTTTGGCAGATTAATGTTCATATAATTCTGCATTGATTGGCGCAATTTGAAAATTTTTGACCATCTAGTTTCAGAGATATTTAATTTCAAAGTTTGAGTTTTGAACGCTCTTATACATTACGGTATACGGGATATCCAAAAGTTTACCTACAAACATTTTTATATCTCAGAAACTTTTCTTAGGATCTTTTTAAAAAACTACAGTAACGTTAACTAACAACTAAACAATTTTTTTAAAATAATTTCATTGATAATTATTACCACACAGTTTCACAGATATTTATTAATAAGTAATGAAAAATTTACCAGACTTTAGCCGAGGAAGGGATACGTTAATAAAGCTATGGCAACAACGCAAGTTTTGTGAGCCGCGAAAAAAGTATGAGACGCGCATGCGCTGAAAAATTTGAAAAGTTTATTGTACGTCAGGTGTAATATTATAGTTATTAATTTTATTTATTTAAAAAAAAAATTACAATGATTATTTTATGAAAATAAGTATTTTTCTATATTTATTAAAAATTCAAAAAAGTTAACAATTTTAATATAATAATATATATTAATCTTTGATAAGTTATAAAAATAATAGTCAGATGAAATAATAAAAAATAGTAAAATTTAAAATCAGTCAATACATCAACACAAAAAATTTAATTACTGATTTTTCTGAAAAAACAAAACAATACTGTCAATTATTTTTTTTCAGATAAAAATTTTTCAGACATTGTAATTATATTTCCAAATAAATGTATGTAAATAAATAAATAAACGCATGTATCAAAACAGAGGTTAGTCTACAGCTGGTCCAAAAAACTACAGTGTAACCACTATAAAATATCTTAACGCTCATGCAGTGTTGCTAGACTTTTCAAACGATCAGTTTCTCGTTCGTGATTGGCTAAAATAAGTACATAAACAGCAAAAAGTTTTAGGCTTGTCAATAATGACTCTCAAATATATGTACCGTACACTCTAACATAAACTTTTGACTATGGAAGTCGCGAGGGTTCTACCTTAAAAAAGTCTTGACTTGAATCTGTGCGATTTCAATGTTTTACATGCTTTTCAGCAGGGGTTCATTTATTATCTTCATTAGTTTTGATTAATTTGTTGCACTGAAAAAGAAATTCTTGACTGGAGTGTAAATTTTCTTGGCTCAAGAAAATATCAAGGAAGATTGAAAATTTCTTGAATGTCAAAGTCTCTTGAGACAAGATAAATTTCTTGACCAAAGAAAATTTTTTCTTGCCCCAAAATAACTTTTATTTTCCTTAAAATTTTCTTGGCGCAAGAAATTTGTTTTTTGTGTGTGGTTCTATAAATTTGTTCCGTCTATAAATTAATTCGGAAAAATTAAGAACAAATTTTTTTTCAGAAATTCTGAACTTGGACAAACACTGTGGAAAAATAGTGGGTTAGCTCACATCGTTGGTTCTATGAGCGATTCGGAAGGGCACATAATGTATGAACGGATTCTGGAAAGTTTTGAAAATCCAAGCGCTCGTCGTCGGTGGATAAGATCTCTAACAAACTTTGTGGCTGAATGGTTTTCACACATATCTGATCCTGATATTCAAACTCGTTACATGACAACTGCTCAATTTGTAGTCAATAGTTTCCTGAAATCCCAAGGATTTCCCAAGTCAGCAGTATTCGATCAAACAAGGCCTGCTGAGAGCCTTACTAGGATGATAAATGCTGGAGCGAAGAGATACGTAAACATGAATATAGATAGTGCTAAGTATATAAGACCTGCAGTGGCGTATGTTCAAGATCTGATAAAGCTAGCTTCTGAAAAAGGATTTATCATGTCCAGGGTAAATGCTCATGAACTTAGCAATCGTCTCAGTGACACTATTAACAATGATATTGTAGCTCCAATTCTTAAGGTAAGTAATAGCTAAATGATGAACAGCCAGTTATAAAATGATTCGAGGGGTTTTTAATAAATTTTGTTGATAAAAATGTAGCGTACACAGAAAAAAATTTCTGGAAAAATTTACGATTTAACTATTGTAAAGCTGGACTATACTTTTATTACTATTAATTGTCAAATATTTTAAAAGAAAATTTATTATTTATTCATGAAAAAATAGGATATCCACTTTTATAATTTAGATGAAAAATATGAAAATATATCATGTAAGCAAACTATTCGTAACTTAACTGGTCAAATATATCAAAGCATAAAAATATATGCAAACCCTATATTCATGCGCGGGCTTGCGCGCGCAAATTTGAATTCTAGTTACTATTGTAAAAAGGAAGAAATTAAAATTTCCAATGCTGGCTCTGTATCTTTCCAATAGACGTATAACAAATTTTACAATAGTTGAATTGGAATGTTTCTCAATTAGTGTGATGACTAGTCGTGCACACCACTAGACTCCGAGTTTGTAATAGGACGAAAATTCTGATTTCTTTTTTCGGTTATTGTCCACTAGGCTGTGCCAAAATTCAATTTCCGTGAAGAACCTTTTAAAATTGGAATTCTGAGTTCCGCTTTTAGCAGGAGCTGTGTTTAGGAATTTCTTAAGATATTTTGGGGTGAGACGATTTATTTGATTTTCATAGAATTTTTAACAGGAGCTTTAGTTGGGCACTTCCGGCCAAATTTTGAATTTTCAGCGGAAGTACCCAAACTAAACTCCTGTTAAAAATTCTATGAAAATCAAATAAATCGTCTCACCCCAAAATATCTTAGGAAATGCCCAAACACAGCTCCTGCCAAAAGCGGAACTCAAAATTCTAATTTTAAAAGGTTCTTCATGAAAATTGAATTTTGGCACACCCTAATACATATGTACAAAAATAAAAGAACTTTTCTTATTTTTCTCACGTGAAAACTATGGCACCACTTAATCAAGCTAGTTTTTCTCAAATTGCGCGCGCATTTCATAAGAAAAATTGACGTCAACAATAAAAAAAAAAAAAAATAGAAAATACTCGATAAGAAATTACTTAATTATTTATCTTTCTTTTAAACATCAATGGCAAAATTTACTTTTTGCTTAAAATAGAGATATTTTCTTGATCTAAGAATTTACTTTGGAAGACAAATGATTATTTTGCTTTAAGAATTTCTTGTCTTAATTTAGATTTTCTTGGCTTAAGAGCTATATTATCTTCAATCGATACACTTAGTTTTTCAACCAAAATAACATTATCGTTTAAAAAACTTAAAATAATTCATCAAAGTATGTTTCAAAAACTAAATAGTCTTTAATTGTTATACCGAAAAAAAATTATTTCTTGGAAATAAGTAAATTAATGACTCAAAAAAAAGCCATTCTTAACACAAGTCGGTAACATCTTGAATCAATGTTATCGCTTACCTTGAACCAACAGACAAAAATTCTTGAAAGAAATATTGAAAGATAATACAGAAATTCTTGAAAGATATATCTATATCTAGTTTCAAGAGTTTAAAATTTGAAAAAAAAAAAAAGTTTCTTGAATCAAGATTGTTTTTCTATCAGTGTAGATTTTTACAATTTGAAAATTTTGTTCCATTCTTTTTTTTATTTATACACAGAAAAAAAAATTAATTTGAATCAAGGGAAAAATTCTTAAACCAAGAAAATAATTTTGAAGAGTTTCATTGTCTTGGACCAAGACGAAAAATTCTTGAATCAAGTAAAATTTATTTAAACCAATAAAAATTTTTCTACTCAAATCAAGAAGATGAAATTCTTTAAAATGATTTACTTGATTCAAGTAAATTTTTTTTTCTGTGTATAATTTAATAAAAATATCACGTCTTTTACAGCATAAAATAACTTATCAATAAAACAAATTTTTACAGACTTACCGAGCGTACAAATGGGCACTAAAATCACCAAAATGCGCAACTCACATTTTATGCGTTATCAATCAAAAGCAGTCAGATGACAATAATAAATCTGTCCTCCGAGAGACTATTATAAAACTTAGCAGTTTTCCAGCTGCGTGGGCAATTAGCACGAAAACAAACGTTAGCTTCTGGACACTTTATGGCGCTATTAGAGAAAATGATCAATGTTTCGTACGTATCTTGGTAAAAAGTTTAGCAGTTTATTACAGTAATAAAATACTAAATTATTTAATGGCTGTTGCAGGATAAGTATCCAGTTGACTGTAATGATTTCCATGAAGAAGAAATCCGAGTTACTACAGAAGCGATCCATAGCGAATTATAAACATGTGGCATTATGAGCACGTAGCATAAAACTTAAAGACTTATTCAATACAAGTTGATGAATTTTCAAGTGATTTATACATTGTTAAGACACCAACGGCTTTTAATATTTTCATAAATCCGTTATAGTCGAGAAGAAATAAAATATTGGATATGTTTAATATTAGTGTGATAACATAAAGATATTATTTTATTATTTTACTTAACGTTTTTATTTTATCTCACAAGTTTTTGACTTAATGTTATTTTAAGTTGAAAATATAATTATTTTACATCGTTTCAAAAATATTAATCACAAAGATTTCAATTGTATTGATAATAATGACAAATTTGTTGGAAGGTCTACATTCATAAATGTTTATCAATGATTGAAACATTAAATTAGCTCCATACCATTAAGTGCAATACTATCACATATATAGATATGTAATTATAAGTCAAGTAATAAGAAATGTGAACTTTTGTCTTGTTTTTAAAAATAATTATTTTTATCAAACCTATTTACCATTAATTAATTATTTGTAAATATTAGGTAAATGTCAAAATGAATATAACAAATGTACAAAAATTTTGTCGGCGCTGCATATTCATTTCGATAATAGTTTGATTAGAGTATCATTTTAAATATTACTTCTTTTTGATACTTTTGCATGCCCATTCAAGTCCTTCCTGTAATAATTTTTATGTAACATGCAATAAATTTATTTAAATAATTAATCTTAGAAGGATTATTATTTTTAAATAAATATACTCTAGATAGCACTTTTTATTATCTGTTATTAAAATAATCTTTTATAACATTATACAAAAAATTATTACATTCGATAATGAAAATAGATAAATAGAGTATTGTTCATGTTAATTTGTAATACTTTTTAAATTAGTGCTGAGAGAAATTATAGAAAACAAAAAAAATTTCCTATAATTTTTCGAAGAAAAATTTAAATTTTAGTTGTTAGAAGAAAATAGTCTGTTAAAATATACAAAATTAAATATTTTACCTATCACCCGTGTAAAAAAAAATTGTCCCAAGCTTAGGACATCCAAACGTGACACAATTTGGGACATTTTTGGGACATTTCAAAAATAATTTTAGAACTTTTTAAAAATATTTTTAAGACAATTTTAAACGTTTTTCAAATGATTTTAAGAAAGACAATTTATTTTTGCACGGTTATAGATTTATCGTAAGATTAATGGATGAAATGTCCCAAAATTGTTCCAAAAATGTCCTAAATTTGTTCCAAAAATGTCCCAAAATTGTCCTAAAAATTTTCATCCATTAATTTTACGATAAATCTTTAACCGTGCAAAAATAAATTGTCTGTCTTAAAATCATTTGAAAAACGTTTAAAATTGTCTTAAAAATATTTTTAAAAAGTTCTAAAAAAGTGTTAAATACTTAACAAAAATGTTTTGACGCAATGATACAAAATTTTTTACTGTGTACAAATTATGTTAGTTTAGAACACAGTCGAAGTTACAATCAGCAATACTTAAACTGTATCTAAGTATAAAGTATTTTTGGACGTAAAAAAAAAAAAAAAATTCGCTTATACTAGATTGTACTGCACAATACGTATTAATTAATGTAGAGACCGTCTCTACAACAATATTTATTATTAAAAAGAATCGATACATTTTTTGTAAATCGATACATTCCTAAAAGAACGAGCTGTAATTAATTTTTTTTTCCACACGAGTATTGATTCTGTTTAAAAATATTAATTCAAATAAAGTCATCATCAAGTTTGTATATATTATTGAGACTAAAATCTTCTGACAAAATGAATAAACTATAAAAAATAATTTCATACCTTTACACCCTTGCTTTCTGTTGCAATACAAGATTGTATTTGCCAATCACGGTCTTTGATATTATGAAGCCCTAATCCTTCAGCAATCTCGGCAGCAGTGACTGCCTGTCCCAAATCTTGTTTGTTTGCATAAACTAATAATGGAACTCCGCGTAATTTTTCTTCCATCAAAAGCTCCGAAAGTTCTTGGCCTGTTTCGTCAAGTCTTTTAATATCTGCACTGTCTACTACGTAAATCTAGAGAAAAAAAAATTAATAATTGAATTTTTTATTTATATTGTACTATCTATATGTATATAGGAGACTTTCTATAGATATAGTCACTCATCACGATATCTCTGGAACTATAAGACCTAGAGATTTGAAATTTGGCAGGAATATTCCTTTCGCCAAGTAGAGGTCAGCTAAGAACGGATTTTACAAAATTCCACTTACAAGGGGGGTTGCGGAGGCGTTAACAATGAAAAATTCCCGTTTTTAAACTATAGCTCCTATCGACTCCAAATTTGGTAGGAATCTTCTGTAAGAGATGTAGAAATAATCTATAAACGAATTTTACGATATCTCACCTTACAGAGGGTTGCGGGGGTGGGTATTAACAATCAAAATTTTTAATTTTCAAGCTATAACTCCTACAGACTCCAAATTTTGTAGGAATTTTCTGTAAGTGATGAAAAAATAATTTATGAACGAATTTTACGATATTCTACCCTAAAGAGGATTGCGGGGGCGTTAATAATGAAAAATTCCAATTTTTAAACTATAACTCCTATTGACTCCAAATTTGGTAGGAATCTTCTGTAAGAGATGTAGAAAAAGTCTATGGGCAAATTTTATGATAACTTATCTCACAGGGGTTTGCGAAGGTGGGTGTTAACATTACAAATTTTTAATTTCCAAGCTATAGCTTCTATAGACTCCAAATTCTCATTTCAAATTTTTTTCTTCGTGTCAATTATTATTAATTTTTGAAAAAAAGCCACGCAAACATTATAATGATTGCACATTGAATGTTACAATGAATATTAGCTGGAATAATTACATGGATAAAATGTATATGCTAACTCGATGAAATTTGGAATTTGTAAAAGTCAAAACAATACTCTAATTAAATTCCAAGTTTAGATCTAAAAATACAATTCTATAAAATGCCCAGCGAAGCGGGCGGGTAACAGCTAGTATATACAATGAGAGAGAAAATTTATTTTAAAAAAAATGAGCAATGTTGTAATAAGAAATTAATTTTTCGAAAATTGTAAATAATTTAATTGAATTTAAAATAATTTAAATAATAAATTAAATTGGAATAAAAAAATTTGGATCAAATATCGAGTTGTCTGTATAGGAATGTTTTTTTTTACAAGTCAAAAAAATTTTTTTCATCAAAAAAGTCACTGTAAAAAAAATTTTTAATTCTCGAGCTAAGAAATAAAATTGTTTGAAATTAATTTCTTGTCACAACGATGTCCATTTTTTTCAAAATAAATTTTTTCTCTCAATGTAGTGCTTAATTTACAGTTGTACTTACAAGAATATCGGTGTTTTCGAAATAATTTCGCCAATAAGGTCTTATTTTTCGCGCGCCGCCAATGTCCCATACATTAAGTTTGAAACCTTCACTTTGGACACTTTTTATATTGAAACCTTGCGTCGGCGTAACCTTTAATGAATAATAAAGTAATGTTTACATACATGCTCTATTTCCGTTTAAATACGTAACAGAAAATTAGATACTTGAGTGATATCTTCGCTAGCCAATGATTTTAAAATGGTTGTTTTTCCAGCGTTGTCGAGACCAAGCAATAAAAGTCTTAGTTCTTTATCGTGGGTTGAACGCAATTTTCGTAAAATTGATAACAGTCCCTGAAATCAGTTCAATTTTTAATTAATAAAATTAGTTGCTTAAAATTTCTTAACGAGTTATTCCTTAACCAATTTAAAATTAAACAATATTAACAATACATTAATTTTGTTTAAATTATTTAAAACTCCAGCTTATCAAATAAAGAATATTTTAATATTTTAATATCAGTTTAGTATCAATTGGTCAAGGGCAAATTTTTCGAGGATCAATCACTTTTTATAAACAGTTTACATATTTTTTTCTCATAATATTTGATAATCATAATGATATCTTACAAAACGTTAAAAATAAATTTTATCACTGAATTTTCTTACCATTTTTATGAAATGTAAAAACACAACTTCAGCACCTTGATACTTACGAAGGATTACTACACTATGTAGACATAATGCAATAACTTTTGTGTTGTTAGTTTCGTTGCTAAGGCAGGTGCTACCATCTCTATATGTAACTAAATTTTTCTTGCATTTGACATGCGCCTAACTAAAAACAAGTAAAACAAGTGAACAAAAAAATTACTTAAAATTATATACATATGGAGTATTCTACGACTAATCGACCACTTATGACCCTGACCCCTTTTGATTTGACTGAAAGTTATGAATTTTTAAAAAACCTGGCTTTTTTTTTTTTAATTTCAATTTATTCGGACATTAATTTTTTTAAAACTTTTATTTTTAAATGATCTTTTTGAAAAAGTTTACAAAGTAATTATTCAAATCTAACAATTAAAATTTGTAAGCATTATTAACAGTAGAACTGGGGACTTAAAGGGAATTCTAATTGACCATCGTAAGTAACCGGAGATAAGTTTTTATGAATATAATTTGCTATGCTTCATGAATGTTAAATAAAGTATTTTGGTAAAAGGATGACAAAAGAACTTTACTAAATTCTAAGGATCAAAGGACTAGGAAAATATAAGTCATAAATTAAATTTAAGTAATGTATTTACTTTTAAGTTTAAATTTGTAAGAAACCTTTTGTAATTAACTATTGTAAGTGAGAGACAAGAGCCAGATGGACATCTAATAGACCCTAGTCAGGCTTAATGGCAGAGACTACCCCCTATCTTACTGATAAACTCTGTATAGACTCTCGCCTGGTTCTAGAATCTCATTAACAACAGTTAATATTATCTTGGGACTATTTTTGACAAATACAATAAGTTATAAAAGTTGAGATATGGCTCCTTTGGGATTAACAGCTTTAAACATTTATTGCAAAAATTTTATGATGGGCCCAAGAAAAGTCCTAATGACTATTTTTTTTTACTTTCTCTTTTTCGGAATACTATTATCAAAGAAAAAATCCCAAAAATTGATACAAGACAGTTATAATGTGGACTAGGTTGGCTTAGCATCAAGAGTCGTCGTATCTATTTTCTAAGCTGTTATTTTTATAAATTATTACTTGTTGGTAAGCCCAGTTATCTGCATGAATTGTTCATTGAAGATATGGATGTAAGACGATCAGAAAGACTAGTAATAATGAAAAACAACATTAACTTTACAATGCCAAATTTCTGTACGATTTACTATGAAACATCATTTGTTGTTACTGCAATTCGTCTCTGGGAAGAATTACCAAGTGAAATAATAAATGCAATTAGTCTTGAAGCATTTAAGAATAGATTATTTGATTACTTGTTTAATTTAGACATTTCAGTTATTGTATGCTAATATCAAATAAGTCATTGTAAGATATATGATAGTTGTTCGTCATTTAAGATTTA
This sequence comes from Cotesia typhae, assembly GCF_013202065.1. NCBI lineage: Eukaryota > Metazoa > Arthropoda > Insecta > Hymenoptera > Braconidae > Cotesia > Cotesia typhae. The sequence goes on from NW_027423761.1 coordinate 1,734,453, forward strand.
ATATTATTTGAAAATTATATGAAACTAGCGACTCGGTCCGCTTCGCTGAGCTTCAGTCAAAATGATTAAAGTTTTTGTTATAATTTTTTATTTTATTATAATGATCAATTAATTTTTAAATTCGAACAATAAGTTCAATACAATAATAATTAATCTAGAGCAATAACTAAAATTAATAAAATCATAAGTAATAAATTTTGCATTATTCATCGTCAAATAAAAGATTCCTACCAAATTTCAAGTCTGTAGTAGAAGTTACAGTGTGGAAATGGAAATTTAATATTCTAACACCCACCCCCCGCAATCCTTATAGGGGGTGGATTGTTGTAAAATCCGCTCTTAGATCATTTCCGCATCACATATAGAAGACTCCACCTAAATTTGCCGTCTGTAGGATCAACAATTTGAAAGTTAAAAATTTTCATTGTTAATATCCACCCCCGCAACGCCCCTGTGGAGCGAGCTATCGTAAAATTCATTCATAGATTATTTATATATCTCTTACGGAAGATTTTTTCCCCAATTTGGGAGCTATAGGAGCTATAGTTCACAAACGGGAATTATTCATTGTTAACGCCCCCGCAATCCCCTTTGAGGGAGGATTTTTAAAAAATTTTTTTACATACAAACCTTCTCCAAAAAATTCTGAAAACAACAAAAAAAATGTAGCTCAATCGGTCCAGCCGTTCTCAAGTGATGCGTGGAAAATACATGCGGCATTTTATTTTTATTTATATAGATAGATAGATAGATCAACCAAAAAATATTAATTGTTAACAACAAAGTAGAACATAACAACAAATTGTTATTTGAATTTTGTAAGTGATCTAGGATGTTATTTTAAATTATCTTCTCAGTTAAATCAAAATCTAAATTTACAAATAATAAATTAAAAATAAATCAATCAATATTAAAATTAGTTATTAAGTATATATTGTTTATCGTTATTTGTACTGTATATTATTAAATATAATATAATTTTGTATTTGTCATTCGGCTATTATAGCCTTGGCATAAAAAAAAAAATTTGAAATAAATCTATGAAAGGTTTTTTACAGGATAAGGTAAAAGGATATTGGTTATGACTTCGTTCGATATTAGTATTAAAATAAAAGTATTTAGATTTAAGAAAATGAAAAAATTTTATTTTATTTTACAAGACTTGAAATTAAAATTTTACAAATAGCAAATATCACACAGTTAAATATTATAGATTACATATCATAGTTATTTTATTAACAATTTGAGGTCGTCATTACTTAAAAAATGTAAAATTTCTCTAATAATAAGACACGGTAAAGAACTACCAAAAATTTCATATATTTCTTCCTGCGAATCACTCAACAAAGTTCGGCGTTCCAATCCTTTCATTAAACGTTCGAAAATCATTTCACCATAGATAGGAAATTTTATTATTAATTCTTTTTCGCTGAAAGAATTCTTAAAATATTTTAAACCTATAGCTAACTTATGAATACTTTTATTTAAAATATTAAAATAACTTAAATTAGTGTCAGCAATTTTAGTCTCTTTCAATAAATGAACTTCCTTAATAGACTGTTCATGGAGTGCAACTAAATCCTTAACACTAATTAATTTTAAAATAGCTTCACTCACATAAAAATTTGCAGCACGCATCTTAATTACATGGTTTTCAATTAAATTAACTATTTTACGATAATGACCACTTAAATATGGATTTTCTTCGATTAACTTTATCGCTAAATTTAATGGGGTACAATTTTCTTTATCGACTAAATTAAAATCCATGCCACTATTTAAAAGATATTTTAAAACTTTATCACTATAATTTTTGACAGCTTTATGAAGTAAATTTTTTCTGAGAAAATCGACGAGGCCGTTAATATTCGTACACTTTCTTAAAAAAAACTTGATAACTTGGAGATTGTCTTCTTCTACGGCCAGATTAAATTCCGTCGTATATCTCCCATCTTTAATAACACTTACCTCCGCTCCGAAAGTCTCTAGGAGCTGGAGGATTTCGATGTTGTTGGCCCTTATGGCCAATCGCAATGAAGAATAAATTTCCTCACTTCCTTGCTCGATGGTGGCATTATTTTTTAATAAAAATTCCACGATGCGAGCGTTCCCCGAAAAAATTGCTAAATGCAAAGTTGACCACTTGTAATAACTTGACATGATGTCCTTTTTCACAGCGTTGACATCAGCTCCGGAGTTAATCAACTTCTTCATCAGGTCCAAGTCTTGCTTGACAACAGCCAAATGAAGTGCTGTTCCCAGAGATGGTATGTTGAGGTCCAGGTCCACCTTGTTTTCCAGCAAAACGTCGATGAATTTCTCATCAGCAGCTTCGATGGCATAATGAAGAATCGGTAACTTTCCGGACTTTATTAAACAGAAAAGATCTTCTGAATTGCAATTACATGCGACCATTATTGTTGGCTTAGCGTAAAAATGCACTAAAAATTAACAATCACAAAAACTTGTGAGCACACTTCTCGAGTATCGTCAGATACAAGTGACCATACAAATGAATGAGACCCGACAAGACCCCTTATCTCCCCACTCTACGATGAAAAATCAAAATGGTAATATCCCTACTCTTCCGAAGTACGATACTTCTAGACGAGTTCTAGACTATTCTAGTGCAAAAAAATTATAATTTACAATGAATTTAATTTTGACTTTGATAAGTAAATTCATTATTTGACACAATTATGAATTTATTTTTTAGTCAATTCGACTTTGTAATTACTTATGAGATAGTTTGCAGAAAAATCATTTTTTAAAATCATTTTCTATATGTGTATATAATTTAAGTTAAGTATCAATGTTTTTTAAATTGATTGTGAATTAACACTTGTGAATTTCAAAATAAATAAAATTTTAATTGAGTCAATCTTTATGGGGAAATAATGAGTAGTTAAAAAAATTTCTGAAAAACAATTATTTTGAAATTCGAATAAACTTAATACAAAATCATATCACTATTTTTATATATTATAAACAATTTATAATCGATTTATATCAAATATGCTCTTGGATGGTTAATATATTTTAAGCTTAATGTTTAATAATATTGAATTTATTGAATACTTACATGCTTACTTCTGTATTTACTCCGAAAAATAAAGTAAGTATACAAATTTATTTAAGTTGAAATTCTTTTTTTATTATACGAAAATTAATTTTAGAATTAAACATCAATTATAAATTTAATAACAACTCAACATAAAATTATTCTAGCTTAACATAATTTTAACATGTGTCAAGTGTTGCTGTACATTATAATTATATGATAAAAAACTTAAAATCACCGTTTTTAGCTGAAATTTAAATGCAATTTACACAAAATCGCATCAGTTTATAAATTATAACAAAATTACGAATAAATTAATATTAAATTTCCTTGTAAATAATTGATGTATTTTTAATTAATTATTTAATACCAATAATTTGATGATTAAGTTAAATTACTCGCGTATTTACTCTTGTATTCACTTCTGTAAATAAAGTAAGTACATCTATTTATTTAAAGTTACAGTTTATTTACTATCAGCTTTTATATCAAAAACTTCATTTTAGAGTATAATAATAATTCAAAATTAAATATAAATTTAATCTAAATTCGGAGAAAATCATTTGAAACTTAAAGTAATCTCAATCTGTAATCAAGTATTGGTTAATATGTATTAATTACGACATACAAAATCTGTATTATAATTCTTCGCTCATGTAAAAGCTTCAGTTTATTTATCATCACTTATGAGAATACAAAAATTTATTATAGAATTTAATAATTCTAGATTGAAAATAAATTTAATCTAATTTTGTAAAAAATCATTCTAAACCTAAAGTAATATGAACATGTTGTTATGTATTAATGTCTATTAAGTTATGCCTATTTAGCAGTGAGTTTTTTTTTTGTATTTATTATGAACGGAGCAACACAACGATCTGATAATGCTCTGAAATTCATCAATTTCAAGTTGATGACCACTGAGATGACCACTGAGAACATGTGCATTAACGTAGCCTGAAATCATTAGAGAAGGAAAATTACTTCTACGATAAAATTAATTATTCTATATTAATATTAATCAAGTTGAAATAAAATTAGTAACTATTAATAGAAATTTTTGACAATTAATTAAACACAGATCAATAATGTGTGTAGTAATTTCCAAAAATCAGTAATGTAATCACTCAAAATGGCGTTTGATATCTTTTGGGGAATCAACTTTCTGCCTTCTTTCTCTTTTTGGGGAACCATCTCAGCTAGGTTTTCCTCTCCGATGATCAATCTCATTAATTCGCGTGCCATTTGCCCTGCTTTTTTCTGATAGTTTTTTTTGTTAATAATCTCAATTTATATCGGTCAACCATAATCTCTGATCCCTTGATTAACTCCCTCTACTCCACAAAACAGTTTTTAGTACAAGTTTATTAATAAGTTAAAAATTAGACAGACGGCTGCAAAATTTTATATATTTTTTATTACCTCATCCTTGTTATCAGTAACTTTTTCTTGTTTATTTGTACTTGAAGCTACTTGCATCGATGATTGAACACTGGCTTTCCGAAGTTTTAAAAATTGCTTGAATAGTTTTAAATCTGTAAGTCGAAAACAAACACCAATTATTAATTCTGTGATTTATGAATTATAATAGATAACAAAATAGAAATAAAAAAAATTTAATTTTACTCTCTGCAGAGAATTGATCATTGTCAACTTCATCAATTTTTGATGTTTCAGAGGAGTCTGTAAGAATAAATCACAATTAATTACTTAAATAATTCGAAAAAAATAGATAATATTAATTATCTAAATTAGATGAAAAACTACGGTATAAAAACTCTTGGAGATATTTATGAATTTATAATTATTCTTAGGTTAAATCAATTATTGTTAGGTAAGAATCACAAACCCTTGCTCTTCGATTGATTTTTAGATTTAAGTCAGTTACAGCCTTTAAGCTTGAGCTCTCTTGACCTTTAAAAGGATCGGAAGAATGAGCCGAGAAGCTTTGCTGTCGATTTTTCTGCTTTTTACCTCTATCATCTTCTTCGAGGTAATTTTTCTTGGTCAATTCTGTGTTTAATTCCTTTTGTCCGTCAATAATGATAATCTCTTCAAAATTATCCACCAGAGATTTTTTCATACTTCTCACTGGATTAAAAACAGAGTCACTACCCTCTTCAAAATCATCACAAGTAAGGAATGAATTTCCAGCTTTTGATTTGACTTTGAATGTAACATCATTGATATTGGCTGTTTTTGAACGAGTTCCATGAGCTGAAAATAAGATAAAATCACACTATGAATTTATTATTTTGTTTTACACGATTAAAATAAAAAAATTTCACTTACCATCTTTGATAAGATTTTTCTTTACAACAGGTTCACTTTCTTCATCGCTTGATGTAAATACGAGATCGCTAGTTCTTTGTTTGAGCATTGAAGAAGACATTTTCCCATAATAAAATCCAACAGGAGATGTCGATCGGGGATTCCTTTTGTTACGCATTGGTGAATTTTCGACGCTGCCTGCTTTGGTTCCTTTGTTTGTTTCTTCGTTTCTTGTTCTTACTTTGCTTACAGCTCTTTCATAGTTATTGACATTAATTAATTCTCGAGATTCTTCATCATCTGAAAAAAATTATAATTAATTTTTTATTTTATTCTGCATGGTAAAAATTTCTAAATAAATATACCATTTTGCTTCAAATTAGTTTGGTCGTATCTTTTGAAGCTTATCACTTTCTTCTTTGTCTCAGGTTCATTGTCTTCATCTTCAGAATTAATTGAAATAAGCATACGGTTGCTAGCTCTTGGATTGATGGTAGACGAAGATACTTTCTTGGAATAATTTTTGGTTCTTTCTTCTTCAAGTTCACTGTCATCACTCGAAATTATTTTCCTAGTTACTCTCCTCAATTTCGAAGATGGTGATGATGGTTCATCTGGATCTTCATCAAAAATAGACTTGGTCTGCATAATATCTTCATAATTTACCTTTTGGCCAACAGCTCAAGATGTTTTGATTTTTTCTCCTTTCTTACAATTTTTCTTTCTTTTATTTAGCAAAATCTTTCCATTTTGATTAACATCGACCATTTACAAATATTCTTTATCATCTAAAAAAACAATTTTTGATATTTTAATAAGAAAAAAAAAGATAAAATAGATAAAATAATAAAATAGATTTACCGTCTTGGAGTAAAATTTTTATCGCTTCATTTTTATCATTTTTTTTTTGGCTGTAAGTTTTCCCGTTCTGATCACTCGTTTAATAGAGCTCGTTTTAATTACAGAGTGGGAGTTTAAGTCATCCCAAAATACAAGAGAAAATATTTTGTCTGACATTTTTCATGACATCTCGATATTTGAAGTTTGCAGATTAAAAGTTATAAAAATATGACTAATTTATGAAAATAAATGACATTAGCATAATATAAACAAGCTAAATTTCAATTAAGCGATTTATTGGAGGAAAAAATATAAATTATTTTACAAAAAGAAGATTTGAAATTGTTCAACTTTTCAGGAACTAAATATAATAAAATAAAATAATAATCAATTATTTAGAAAAATGTTCAATGGTAAACCCTATGAAAAACTTTCAAGATCGACGCAGTATCGAATTCGCAAAATATTATTCAAGTCTGATGACGAATTCGAAGATTGTTCCAACAGGGGATCCAATGTTTCTCGAGAAACAGGTGATGATTTTATTTGACACTAATAAATAAATATATCGCGAGTTTCTGATTCGAAAACGATGATAGATTAGATGTAAGATTTCTCGTAGGCTTATAATAAGATTAATTTATATTTAAGTGTGAAATTTCGGTGTAAAATGTTCTGATGGATAGAAGTACAGTCTCTTGTACAGTCACAAAAAAACTTTTTCATCATCAGAAATCTCCCAACGAAGGAAATTTTACATCGAAATTTCACACTTACACGGTGGGGTAAAAGTCGCCGGTCCAACTTTACACCAAAATTTTTCACAGTTATCTTTCATAATTTTTTAAAATCTCTTAAAATTCTTCAAAATTCTTTATAATTACTCAAAACTTTTTAAAATATGATTCGTTACAATCTTTTAAAATTCTTTAAGATCCTTTAAAATTTCTCAAAGATTTTTAAAATACGATTTGAAACATTGAATAAAAAATTAATACGTTTTGAAGCAGGAAATCTTAATTTGAAAATATTTTTTTTCAATGCTTGAGTTATTGAATTATTAATCAATTCAATTTTATTTATTTTCTAATTTGTAAATGCTCTTTTATTTATAAAAAATCACATATTTCAGACGGTAGTGATACAAGTAGTGTCTGTCCTGGATTCGACTATCTTAAGAGTACAGATGATGATAGTGATTGCTGTGAAACTATCAATGGTTGTTGTGATGATTACAACAATGATGAACAAGATGATAACTTCATGGATTGTTCCGATTACACTGATGAAACTGAATCTATTAGTCCGGATAATAATGGAGAAACGGAATCTATTGGTCCGGATAATAACGAAGATACTGAATCCGTTAGTTCAGATAAAAATAATTTCGAGGGATGAAATGAAAGCCAATCGAATGCTAGTGGTTCTGATAGCAACGAATCTGATTTTTCAACCGATGATTCTAATTTTTTTAATGAGAATCTGAATTCTCCTCTTTATCCAAAGTCTCCCTTAACTTTAGGCGAGAGCGTCTTATGCATTTTGTCATATATAATTCGCCATAAAATAACAAAAGCTGTATTAGCTGATTTACTATGGCTCTTAAAGTTACATTGTGCACAGCCTAATTGTTGCATAAAATCAGTCTATTATTTTCAACAATTTTTTAAAAATATTCAGACCCCAATTACTCGTCATTTTTTCTGCTCGGCATGCTTTTCTAAACTAAATGATCAAAATAGTCTATGTCCCAACTGTAATAAAAAAGAGGAAGCAAGTTGTTTTATTAGAATTCCTTTAGTGACACAGTTATTGAATCTTTTTAAGCGACCTGGTTTCTACAATTCTTTACAAGGCCGATTTAACAGGCAAAAAATTAATGAAAAAAATCTAGAAGATATCTGGGACGGGAGTGTTTACCAGTCGCTTTTTAAAAATAATGGATTTTTATCGATCCCTTCGAATATCTCGTTTACCTGGAATACAGACAGTATATCTCTCTTTAAGTCTTCAAAATTTAGCTTATGGCCATTTTATTTAACAATAAATGAACTTCCATTCAAAGATCGAACCAAAAAAGAAAATTTACTGTTGGCAGAAATTTGATTTGGAGTAAAGCCACAGCCAAATTTATTTTTAAAAAGTGTCTGGAACGATTTAAAAAAAATCTTTCAAGGTATTTGGTGTAAAGTAACTGATATAAATTCTCGAGTAAAAGTTCGAGGCATGATTATTTGTGGGAATTGTGATTTACCAGCAAAATCTGCTTTTTTAAATATGAAAGGACATATGTCAGTATTTGGTTGTTGTCATTGTAAAATTCAGAGTAAGTATTTCAATAAAAGACGTATTTATCCATTTAAAAAAAAGTTGGTCGTTAGAACAACCAAGCAATTTATTGCTGACAATAAAAAAGCAGTTAAAACTAAAAAAGCCGTAAGTGGAATCAAAGGTCCTTCAGTTTTAACTATAATCGTTCATGATGTTTTTAAGACGACTGTTGTTGATTCCATGCACTGCGTGTATTTAGGTGTTGTTAAAAAAGTATTTAGTTTACTTTTTGACAGTTGTTACAGTGAAAATGTCTTTTCTCTCCACAAACATTTAAGATGGGTCGATGAAAAGATTCGATCTATTTCCCCTCCTGCATTTGTATCTCGATTAACGCGATCAGTTTATGATTACAAATACTGGAAAGCATCCGAGTGGAAACAATGGCTGCTATATTATTCGATTCCTATTTTGAGTTCAATAATATCAGATGAATATTTAGAGCACCACAAACTCTTAGTGACTGCTATCAGCTACTTAAGCTCCACATCTATCAGCCAAAAAATGATATTGGTCGCATTTACTTCAATCAAAATGTATACTTCGCAATTTAATGACTTATATGGTTTAACTCACATGACTTGCAATTTGCACTGTTTATATTATCTTCCGGATGCTGTTAGAAAATTTGGTCCTTTACCTGGAACTTCTTGTTTTGCATATGAAAATTTAAATGGGTCATTTGGACGTTTGGTGTAAGGTACTCGGTATGCACAACTCCAAATTTGTTCATCACTGTCACTTTTTACTAATTTTATAGAATTAAAGTCAGAAGCAAGGCAAGAAAATAATAATGTAAAAGAATTTTGTAAAAAGTTAGAATTGTTTCATTTAAGAAAACGAAAGCTTGTGTATTTCTCAGATCAGTGTTCTATATTAGGTAAAATAACGCCTTACAATATTACCGATTCACTCCAAATTATTTTTTAAAACAGTGACATCAACCTGCCAGCTTTTAATAACATCTATAAATTTGCACGATTGTTTAAAAATAAGTTAGTTTACGATTCTGAATTGTACAAACGTAAAAGAAAAACAAATTCATCGATTGTTGTGTACAACCATAACAATCGAAATTATATTGGTGTTATCAGCGAATTTATCAAAGTTTGTTCCTGTCAAAATATTCCATGTGATGTTAATTGCATAACTAGTAATTTTTTTGCAATTATTACTAAGTACCAGTCGATAGAGTCTATTATTCCTGATGGTTTAATTGATATGGTTGATCTCTGTGTAAAATCTGATCAGCTTCAACTAGTTATTAACATAAACAATTTGATAACTGTTTGTTTTTCTATTGATAATGATAATGACAGAGAGAATAATACTTTTTTTGTTATGAGACCGATTAATTTGACAGAAATAGATTAAAAGTACACTAGAATTAATATTAAACGATATAATTATACAGATTACAATTATATCAATTTTGTATAACATAATTATAATGTACAGCAACACTTGACACATGTTAAAATTATGTTAAGCTAGAATAATTTTATGTTGAATTGTTATTAAATTTATAATTGATGTTAAATTCTAAAATTAATTTTCGTATAATAAAAAAAGAATTTCAACTTAAATAAATTTGTATACTTACTTTATTTTTTGGAGTAAATACAGAAGTAAGCATGTAAGTATTCAATAAATTCAATATTATTCAACATTAAGCTTAAAATATATAAACCATCCAAGAGCATATTTGATATAAATCGATTATAAATTGTTAATAATATATAAAAATAGTGATATGATTTTGTATTAAGTTTATTCGAATTTCAAAATAATTGTTTTTCAGAAATTATTTTAACTACTCATTATTTCCCCATAAAGATTGACTCAATTGAAATTTTATTTATTTTGAAATTCACAAGTGTTAATTCACAATCAATTTGAAAAACATTGATACTTAACTTAAATTATATACACATATAGAAAATGATTTTAAAAAATGATTTTTCTGCAAACTATCTCATAAGTAATTACAAAGTCGAATTGACTAAAAAATAAATTCATAATTGTGTCAAATAATGAATTTACTTATCAAAGTCAAAATTAAATTCATTATAAATTCTAATTTTTTTGCACTAGAATAGTCTAGAACTCGTCTAGAAGTATCGTACTTCGGAAGAGTAGGGATATCACCATTTTGATTTTTCATCGTAGAGTGGGGAGACAAGGGGTCTTGTCGGGTCTCATTCATTTGTGTGGTCACTTGTCTGACGATACTCGAGAAGTGTGCCCACAAGTTTTTGTGATTGTTAATTTTTAGTGCATTTTCACGCTAAGCCCACAATAATGGTCGCATATAATTGCAATTCAGAAGATCTTTTCTGTTTAATAAAGTCCGGAAAGTTACCGATTCTTCATTATGCCATCGAAGCTTCTGATGAGAAATTCATCGACGTTTTGCTGGAAAACAAGGTGGACCTGGACCTCAACATACCATCTCTGGGAACAGCACTTCATTTGGCTGTTGTCAAGCAAGACTTGGACCTGGTGAAGAAGTTGGTTAACTCCGGAGCTGATGTCAACGCTGTGAGAAAGGACATCATGTCAAGTTATTACAAGTGGTCAACTTTGCATTTAGCAATTTTTTCGGGGAACGCTCGCATCGTGGAATTTTTATTAAAAAATAATGCCACCATCGAGCAAGGAAGTGAGGAAATTTATTCTTCATTGCGATTGGCCATAAGGGCCAACAACATCGAAATCCTCCAGCTCCTAGAGACTTTCGGAGCGGAGGTAAGTGTTATTAAGGATGGGAGATATACGACGGAATTTAATCTGGCCGTAGAAGAAGACAATCTCCAAGTTATCAAGTTTTTTTTAAAAAAGTGTACGGATATTAACGGCCTCGTCGATTTTCTCGGAAAAAATTTACTTCATAAAGCTGTCAAAAATTATAGTGATAAAGTTTTAAAATATCTTTTAAATAGTTGCATGGATTTTAATTTAGTCGATAAAGAAAATTGTACCCCATTAAATTTAGCGATAAAGTTAATCGAAGAAAATCCATATTTAAGTGGTCATTATCGTAAAATAGTTAACTTAATTGAAAACCATGTAATTAAGATGCGTGCTGCAAATTTTTATGTGAGTGAAGCTATTTTAAAATTAATTAGTGTTAAGGATTTAGTTGCACTCCATGAACCGTCTATTAAGGAAGTTCATTTATTGAAAGAGACTAAAATTGCTGACACTAATTTAAGTTATTTTAATATTTTAAATAAAAGTATTCATAAGTTAGCTATAGGTTTAAAATATTTTAAGAATTCTTTCAGCGAAAAAGAATTAATAATAAAATTTCCTATCTATGGTGAAATGATTTTCGAACGTTTAATGAAAGGAATGGAACGCCGAACTTTGTTGAGTGATTCGCAGGAAGAAATGTATGAAATTTTTGGTAGTTCTTTACCGTGTCTTATTATTAGAGAAATTTTACATTTTTTGAGTAATGACGACCTCAAATTGTTAATAAAATAACTATGATATGTAATCTATAATATTTAACTGTGTGATATTTGCTATTTGTAAAATTTTAATTTCAAGTCTTGTAAAATAAAATAAAATTTTTTCATTTTCTTAAATCTAAATACTTTTATTTTAATACTAATATCTAACGAAGTCATAACCAATATCCTTTTACCTTATCCTATAAAATACCTTTCATAGATTTATTTCAAATTTTTTTTTTATGCCAAGGCTATAATAGCCGAATGGCAAATACAAAATTACATATTTAATAATATACAGTACAAATAACGATAAACAATATATACTTAATAACTAATTTTAATATTGATTGATTTATTTTTAATTTATTATTTATAAATTTAGATTTTGATTTAACTGAGAAGATAATTTAAAATAACGTCCTAGCTCACTTACAAAATTCAAATAACAATTTGTTGTTATGTTCTACTTTGTTGTTAACATTTAATATTTTTTGGTTGATCTATCTATCTATCTATATAAATAAAAATAAAATGCCGCATGTATATCCACGCATCACTTGAGAACGGTTGGACCGATTGAGCTAAATTTTTTTTGTTGTTTTCAGAATTTTTTGGAGAAGGTTTGTATGTAAAAAAATTTTTAAAAAATCCTCCCTCAAAGGGGATTGCGGGGGCGTTAACAATGGATAATTCCCGTTTGTGAACTATAGCTCCTATAGCTCCCAAATTTAGTAGAAATTTCCAAAGTCAAAAAAAACCTTTTTGCTTTGATTGACGATAACTCCGCGGCAAATTATCGTACAGGCTTTTTGATTACGTCAAATTAAAGGGTATTAAATTTACTAAAAGAGCTTTTAAACGAAACAATCGAAAAAATTTTTTTGAAGCCCGTAGACCTTTTTTAAGACGAAAAAAAATTTCGAAAAATTTTTTTTCAGTAGTTTTCTTAGGATTTCTCCAGACCTGACGATGACAAAAAATTTTCATGGTCATATCTAAAAACTAGACACTTGGAGCTACAATTTGCTTTTTTTTTTTTCTGTGCGATCATTTTCCTCGGAGTTACAGCTCGCTGAAAATCACCAAAAAATTTGGAATTTTTTTTATATCCCTTAATTTTTGTTACTAGTGTATAACAAGATTGTAAACTCTCTAGTGGAAATTCAGATTCTGTTTTAACAGTACTTTTTTCAACTTAAATTCTAGATAGTCCAGTCGAAATAAAGATTTTACTTCGTAAAAATCGCTAAGAAGAAATTTCTTTCACAGAATTATCTAAAATATGCTAAAACTACGAGATCCGAAAAAATTCAACAAAAAAGTTAATTGCGAGTATATTTTTTTGTAACAAAACGGTCAAAATTGCAGTTTTAAGTAAATATATAATCAACTGCAATAGACAGATGAGTACATCTTTTGTAGTAGTATATAGTTAAGACTAATCGATAAAACAAGTCAATCAGTAGACTCCTACGTGCTATAAATCTTTAATTATTCAAAAGTTAATTAATTTTCTCCGCAAGAAAAGTTTTCGTTGATCCGCCATATTGCTTGACGTCAAAAGCTGGGAGCCAGAAACGTCCTCTTTTGGAATATGGAACGAAAAACAATATAAGTAAAATTGAGAAAGGAAGGCGAGGAAATTTACCGTAAAATAGCTATTAGAGTGAATTGAATGTAGAATTTAATATCTTTCGAGACGATCATCCATTAATGACATTAAATGTCGGAAAATTACATCACGATTGAAATTTCAATCAAATGACATATTGTTCGAAAAAATTTTTAAATTATGCGTATTACTGATCGAAAATCTAATGACAAAATTGATTGCTGATGACTGTTGATAATGTAAATTTCACGTCAGTTGAATTGGTAAAACAGAAATCTTTAAATGAAACAGAGAGTGCGTAGTTTTTGGCTCTAATAATTGAAGTGTTGAAAAATTTATTTATACAAAATATTACAATAATAACTTATTATTGCAAGTAAAATAATGTTATAAAAATTATATTATATTAATCATCACTAATAAAAAATTATTATTCAATGAAATTATTTGTTATTAAAAATCAATGAAGTACACAGTAGATATTGTTTTTCTTTTTTATTTAATATTACAAACCGTTTGTTATGAAATTATAATAATTATCATTCAATAAAATTATTTTTTATTAAAAATTGAATAAAGTACAGATAATTGTTTCTCTTTTTTTTTTTAGCATTATAAGTCACTTTTAATGAAAACATTTTATGAAGCTTTTTTTTTTTTTATTTTATACTCAACTTTTTTTTCAATAGATATTAATTTTTATTTATTTATTATTAAATTTGACAAAATTTAATTTATGATTTTTTTTTATTAAATTTAAAAAACTGTTAATGATAAAAACGGTTAATCTTAATAACAGACTTGATTACATTTTCTTACGGAAAGTAGCCTTTTTCAAATCTCACTTCGTGGTCGCAGGCAGGACATCTTGAAGCACCGCTTGCAATGATTTCTTCGCAACAGTGCTGACAAAAACGAATGTGTAAGCACGGTACACACACAATTGATATTTCCCTTACATTACACTGCTCGCAAATCATCAAAACGCTGCCGTCAAAATTTTGCCGAAATAGACCTTGTTCAAATCGGACAGGCAGATTACAAAAAGGACACTGAATGTTCCTATCTCTTGCTGCATTTCTTATGTTCTCGGAACATTCTCCACACATTTGAGTGTGTAGACAGGGAAGACAAACAATCTCAACCGGATTCAAGCTACAAATAGCGCACATCATTCCAAGAACCTCTTCGTTCACAATTAGATCTATAAAAAAATGAAAAGAAACGGAAATAAAATATCAGCAATTAATGAAGATGAAGTCAATGTTGATCAACTAACACTAATTAAGGAGAGTCTAGTGGCAATGATAATATAGTATAGAAAATTAATTGAGGAGATCTTAGCGAAGTTGATAATAAATCAATATACTTTTATTATCAACTTTACTAAGATCTCCTCAATTAATTTAACTCTTATGAATAATAGTTTATTATTACCATTTTCGATGATGATTAATTGCTGTGCAAGCATTAATTCATCATTGAAAATTAATCCGTTGCAGTAATCCTCTTGCAGATGCATGGTTCTTTCTAAAAAATCATCAGCAGAAAGTTCACCTCGATTCAGCAGTGTCCACAATCGGCGTAATAACGTTTTTTTTACACATGAATTGTTAGCTCGAGGAAATCGATTAATTGTTGCTGTTGGATTCTGCCGGAGCTTATTTAAATCCGCTTTCATGGTATTCATGTATAAAATATATTTTTCTGGAACAAAAAAAAAAATTAAAAATATCTTTCGAATTCTTTGAGCTCGAAAATTGCAGAGATAGCCTACTAGATCAATGTTTTTTTTTTTTTTCGTTTTTTTTTTTTTTTTTTTAACTTACTCATGAAATCCCAAATGGTAGGATTAACTCCTACACGGTTTTGTAGATCTTGTTTTGCCAAAATCCCTGCATTAGTAAACGCATCTGGAGAGTTAAAGAAATTTATCAACTTAGTTCCATTAATACACCTATTTTCGATGTAATTAATAAAAGCTTGCAGCGCCAGACGGTTTGAAGGGCTCAAAGCGTCGACCGACTGATTAAACCCATCGGCTACCATATCTTCAGGAAGTAGAGTAAGCGCCATGATTTTCATAAAAAATTCTTTTTGATTAATGTCGTGGAAATCGACACCATGATCAATTGCTTGCTGATAAATCATCTAAAAAAAAAATCGATATTGAAGTAAAACTTTTTTCATTTAATTTAAGGATGTTCATGCGTAAAAAAATGATATTTTAGAATGTTGACAAATTCAATTATGTGATAATTGTCCACCAAAAATTTAAAACTCTATGTCGATAATTTCAAAAAGTTATGAACAATTTACAAATAAAAATTTAAGATAGAATGAACATGAGAGAACAGTGTTTTTTTTTTTTGTATTGAAAATTATATTAATTATATTATGAAAGTTTTATTATCTACTAGTCAATGCTATAAAAAAGAATAGTTAAATGTATTATTTGATTCATACAGTTTACTTAATTGTATTAAAACAGTAGTATATCAACAAATAGTTAAAATCTACTTACACAAGCAAAACTGTCATATGTACTAATAACTTCAGCTTGTGGAAAAGCTCTTCGTAAACAATTTTTGAAGCATAAATCCGTATTAATACGTTTAATATTTCCAACACCTAAAAATGATTGACGCAGTTGATTCAATACTTCAACAACCACGTCTGCATTCATGTCTTTCCAAAAAATGGTAATCACCGGAAAAGCCTGTAAAATATCAATTTTGCAATGAATAAATTTATTAATTATTAAGAAATGTATCACATCAAATAAAAAACAGAAATATATATAAAGAAAGTATAACTACCGTCGTCCTATGGTGGGAAATGAAAAGAAAAGGAAAGTTGATAGATTTCTGTAATAGAAGGTGAGATAAGAAAGAAAGATTTTAATGAAGATCATTTGAAACCGATAGAATTTAAAAGCTTTAAAACCAATATAAGAACTGAAAATATAAATTACTTACATTATTACCGTATTTGGCAACAATACTGCTTATTAAACGCGTATTATTCACTTGTGGGAGGACATTTGTAGTTGTTGTAATGAAGAAAGTATCAAACGCAAACTCTGCAATCAACTCCGGATCTCCGATAATTAGAGAGTCATCCTGCAGGGCTGAAAAGTCGAGCGAGTAACCGTGGTAGTACTCGCGTAATCGATGATAATGTGGATTATTGAGAGTGTTAATTAAATCAACGTAACTCTCCACATTATCTGGAATAAATCTGTGACGAGAATTGGCCATCAGCCTGTGTACGATTTGAAACGGTTCACTAGCCACAACTAAATCCGGAAAACTAAAACATAATTAATAGAATAATCAATCAATTTATCAATATGATGTTATAGGTGCCATAAGGGCCTATGTTGTCAGAAAGCCATAAAGGTATATAAAAAAATATTTTTCTAAGCATAAAAAAATTCAAATAAAAAAAAAAATTTATTTTAAGTACCGTCATGGCTCTAGGTCTCTACGGCATCTGATATTTATACATGTTTGACGAGATATAAAATTAAACAAAATATAAATAAAAATTCAGCTTACTTAGTAGCCACCTCATTGTAAATTGTGAGCAAAGGTAAAAAAGACTGACGGGCTGATGCCGTTAGCTCGACTTTAAATCTCTGTCTAAGTCGATTTTGCTGCATAATTCTCTGATGAGAGTGGTCTTTAGTAAGAATAATGGGGTCATTCCCTTGTTTTACTTCTCGAGCTGGACATCGAGCCTTCAAGCGTAAGAGGCAATGTAAATAACTATAAAAAATTAAAAAAATAATTAATTGTTGATGGTTATTAAGTATTATGTTCGGGAAAAAAAATTATATGAAAAATGACAATTGTCACATCATAATCCTGGAACCATAGACTTTCATAATTTTTATTTCAAAGTTTACTACTTACGTACAAATTTTTAATTTTTCATCGTAAAAATGCATTTAAAAGTAATGAAAATTAAGTTAGCTGACATTTAAACATTTTTAGAATTCTTTTTTATTGAAAAGATGATAAAAAAAAAAATTTTCACTTGTAAAACACTTTAAAAACTGTAAGTGCAATTTTTAAAAAATGTTTTTTGTTCTAATTATTAAAAAAAAAAATGAAAAAATTAAAATCGTCGGCTAACTTTATTACACTAGTCACAAAAATTAAGGGATATAAAAAAAATTCCAAATTTTTTGGTGATTTTCAGCGAGCTGTAACTCCGAGGAAAATGATCGCACAGAAAAAAAAAAAAAAGCAAATTGTAGCTCCAAGTGTCTAGTTTTTAGATATGATCATGAAAATTTTTTGTCATCGTCAGGTCTGGAGAAATCCTAAGAAAACTACTGAAAAAAAATTTTTCGAAATTTTTTTTCGTCTTAAAAAGGTCTACGGGCTTCAAAAAATTTTTCGATTGTTTCGTTTAAAAGCTCTTTTAGTAAATTTAATACCCTTTAATTTGACGTAATCAAAAAGCCTGTACGATAATTTGCCGCGGAGTTATCGTCAATCAAAGCAAAAAGTTTTTTTGAATTTGGAAATCAATAACTCTGGAAATAATGACCGTATAGGAAATCGAAGGAGGGTTTTGAAAACTACACAATATTCTCTATAAGAAAACGTAAACCGCTTTTGAAGAAAAAATTTTTTTGAATTGAAAACTCGGACTGAAAAAAGACAAAAATTCGCATAATTAAGGATATTTGGATAACTTGGTATAACTTTGGATAAAATGGATGAACGAAGGATATCGTTGGTAATTTTTTAACTTCAAAGTATCCCCTAAAATCCCTAAGAAATTCAAAGCGCTGCGATTTTTTGTTCATAGTGCCCAGAAGCTTCAAATTCTGTGTTTTCGCCAAAATCACCATTATGAGCAATTTTGTGATTTTTATTCATTTTTCCATTGAAAAAAATTTTTTTTTTCAAAATTCTTTATTTTTTCGATGAAAGAGATTGATTTTTCAAGAAATTTGAAAAAAAAATTTCAATTTTTTCGAAATTTTCTCAATTTTTTTCGACTGTTGTTTTACCGCCGGCAACAACGTAACAACGCTTGAGTCAACTGATGAAGATTGTGCAGTTGCGGATAGTCTCGCCGCAATCGACGCCCAAGCATGTCCCAAACATGCTCAATTGGGTTCAAATCAGGACTCATCGCTGGATGATTAAGCGTTGTTACGTTGTTGGCGCGGAGAAAAGTTCGCGTACGAACTGCAGTGTGAGGACGAGCATTATCCTGCATCAAAATGAACCGTCTTGCCCCCATGCGTGTGCGCATAGGCAGGACGTGTGGCTCCAGAATTTCGTCGACGTACCTATCGGCAGTCAACGTCCCACGAACGATGACCAACGGGGTTCTGGTATTGAAGGACACGCCTGCCCACACCATGACTGATCCACCATTGAAAGCTGTAACTGGTCTCGTAAAACCATCCCGATCTCGTTCTCCACGACGGCGCCAAACGAGAGATCGTCTATCGCTGCCATGAAGACAAAATCGAGATTCGTCAGTCCATAATACACTGGTCCACTGTCTACGACCCCAATGGTGATGATCATGAGCATAGGCCAATCGGGCTCGGCGATGTCGTGGAGTGAGCATAGGCACGCGATTTGCGCGTCTAGCGCGTAGTCCTTGCTCTCGAAAGCGATTTCGAACCGTCGATGCCGATATGTGTTGTTGAGGAGGACGTTGTCGACGATTGCGAAATTGATGAGCGATCGTGTGGGCATGCGCAGTAGGGTTTCGACGAGCTTCTCGAATGATAGCTCGATCATCACGCTCGGTAGTGATTCGTAGTCTACCTTGACCCGGACGACGATCGTAACTTTGAGTCGCGTTAAATCGGGCATAGGCCCGACTGATAACGGACTGGCTCACTCCCATAGAAGCTGCTACTTCCACCTGACTGTAGCCCTCTTGAAGGAGGATAACAATGCGAGCCACATCTGTGGCAGCTAAATGTCGACGAGGCATATCAAAAGGTGCTTATCAAAGAAAAGCTTACATAAAATTCACGTAAGGAATTTAGGCTAAAAAGAAAACGTAAAATTCAAGTTTTGTGTGAGGAAAAGCCGAACTCCGCGGGGGGTATATCAATTTGTTTTTATTGAATTTTTAAAATGAGATTTAAAACTAAGGCAGTTGTAGCGGACAGAAAAAATTGAGTTAATTTTTTTTGACAATAGTGAAGCATTCTGAAGACGATAAAAAAAAAAATTAAAAAAAAAAATTTTTGATAAAAAAATTTCGAAAAAATTTTCGAAAAAAATTGAAAATTTTTTTTTTTTTTTTTCAAATTTCTTGAAAAATCAATCTCTTTGATCGAAAAAATAAAGAATTTTGAAAAAAAAAATTTTTTCAATGGAAAAATGAATAAAAATCACAAAATTGCTCATAATGGTGATTTTTGCGAAAACACAGAATTTGAAGCTTCTGGGCACTATGAACAAAAAATCGCAGCGCTTTGAATTTCTTAGGGATTTTAGGGGACACTTTGAAGTTAAAAAATTACCAACGATATCCTTCGTTCATCCATTTTATCCAAAGTTATACCAAGTTATCCAAATATCCTTAATTATGCGAATTTTTGTCTTTTTTTCAGTCCGAGTTTTCAATTCAAAAAAAATTTTTTCTTCAAAAGCGGTTTACGTTTTCTTATAGAGAATATTGTGTAGTTTTCAAAACCCTCCTTCGATTTCCTATACGGTCATTATTTCCAGAGTTATTGATTTCCAAATTCAAAAAAACTTTTTGCTTTGATTGACGATAACTCCGCGGCAAATTATCGTACAGGCTTTTTGATTACGTCAAATTAAAGGGTATTAAATTTACTAAAAGAGCTTTTAAACGAAACAATCGAAAAAATTTTTTTGAAGCCCGTAGACCTTTTTAAGACGAAAAAAATTTCGAAAAATTTTTTTCAGTAGTTTTCTTAGGATTTCTCCAGACCTGACGATGACAAAAATTTTCATGATCATATCTAAAAACTAGACATTTGGAGCTACAATTTGCTTTTTTTTTTTTTTCTGTGCGATCATTTTCCTCGGAGTTACAGCTCGCTGAAAATCACCAAAAAATTTGGAATTTTTTTTATATCCCTTAATTTTTGTGACTAGTGTATAATTTAAAAGTACTAAAATTAGCAGGCGTGGAACAATTTTTAAAATTATTTTATAAATTTAATCACAACCGAAAAAAAATTTTTTTTTTTTAATTGTAAAACACAATGAAAATGAAGTAAGCCGACATTTCAAAATTTTAGAAATTTTTTATTCAAAAAATTTCAATTAAACAATTAAAAAAAAAATTGTCACATGTAAAAAACTTGAAAAACTATAAGTGCAATTTTTTAGAAATATCTTTTTAGTTGTAATTTAATTAATAAAAAAAATCAAAAATTTTTAGACGTCTGCTAACTTTAGTGTCATAAAACACATTGTAATTATCTGACAAATATTAATTAAATAAATTTTTAATTTTTACCTTCGTCCATGCAAAATCCTTTCAACAAAATAAGAATGACCATTCTCATGGATTACCTCCCATACGAAGTCACCGATGCTCGAAAAAAACCGATGATTGGCCAAGACTAGGCTACTTATGCTAGGCCGAGCATCGGTACTCTATCATCGCCCTATGGCTGGTACACCATTGGCCACCGATCGATGCTCTTACTAACGACATACGATCATCAGTCTATCCTTGGCCGATGATATGATGAATTTACTTCTTGCAGAACTTATAGAAAATTAATGCAAAAAATGTATGTAAATTACAAAAATTTTATTTTTATTAACAAATATATTGACTGAATTACTTTTCAAGTTAAGAACTCATACCCATACACAGTAAAAAATTTTGCGTCATTGCGTCAAAAAATTTTGTGTTAAAAATTTTTATGTTCAATATTTAACACTTTTTTGTGTTGATTTAACATAATAATTGTTAAATTTAAACATAAAAGTGTTAAATATTTAACACAAAAATTTTTTACATTAAATTTTTTGACGCAATGACGTAAATTTTTTACTGTGTATGGAGTATCGTTCGAGGCTAGGCTATTAATGCTTGGACAAGGATCAGCGCCTTATGATCAGCCTATGGATGGCTCATCATCGACCGCTCTACTAAGCTCATAGCAACGACAAATGGTCATCAGACGTTGCTTGGCCGATATGATAAATTTTCTGCTATGCATCTCCTCTAAATATCACATCAGCTGTTTCTTAAATTTTATTTACTGGCGTTATTGAATATATATGGGAGATAACAAACATTTTCAAACGAATAAGTTAGGTGATAAATTTACCGTTTTTATTAGAGAAAATTTTTCAATTAGTTATTCATTAATTACTCATAAAAATTGAGAAAATAAAGTACCTATAAAGCGAATTATTGGTATGCATTGGAATAAAATACTTGTTGATCATTTAAATAACTAAACTAAATTCTTTCTGTTAACTACGGCATGCAGCGCAGTTGGTAATGTTCGAGACTTCCACGCAGACGGACCAGGTTCGATTCCCATCGCATTTTAATCTTAAAATTTTTTTCAAGGAACATCGATAAGCTCGCCGCTTCTGTGCAACCTGGGGACGAAATTAAAAATCTACATAACAATACGATTGGAAAAAATCAATAATTTCGCGATACTTCAGCCTGATTTAAAAATTATTTTTCCGTTTGAATATGCTCAGCCGATGATCAGCCGATGCTCGGTTACTATGCTCGGCCTATGCTTAGTCGCCAGTCTTGGGACGATGTTAACATTCGATACCCAGCCAGCCTTGGCCCAATGAAAAATCCGATTCTCGGCCGATTATCAAGGATCGGATGCCTATCATCGTCCAATGATCGACCGATCCTTATTCTTTGTATGGGCTGGGCCATTTTTTTTAGGTATGAAAATTAAAACAATATGTTTTTGAATATAACTTTAATTATTTATTTTTCTTGTCAAGCTTTTTGAAATTTTATGCACAAATAAAATAAAATTAGTCTTTATTATAATCAATTATAACTATGATGCTTAGTGAACGCGGTTAGCAAGAATGTAGCGAACGAAACAAATGCCGGTAGGTTTTTGTTTCTCTGTTAAGCTTCACTTAGACGCTAATTAGCGACACACGTGTGGATTAAGAGTGTTTGTTGTAAAAATACACACTTTATTATATTATATATATATATATATATATATATATATATAATTTTCTTAACCAAAAATTTAGATGTCATTTTCATGAATAAAGTTTAGGATTGATTTACATATTTATGCATGTAGAAAAAATTAAAGATAGTAGACGATATTGATTTTAAGGGTTTCGTAAATAATTTTAAATATATTCAATTAATTAAATTTATCACTGTGTTGTTACAGTTAATTATCAAAAAAAAAAAAAAAAATATGTTTCAATTTGGTAGAAATAAAAATAAAACGACGCCAATTTTTTATAATGGATATTGTTATTCACAAGTAGGTGTTTCAGATAATAATATGTAAGTAAAATTTATTTTCTTATATTTTATAATAATTACATATCGATTGTAGTTTTTTAAAATAAATATTTTAATAATTTAATTATTTTAATAGATACCTTGAATGCCATGAAAAGAGTCGACAGAGATGTTCAGCTCGAGGAGTGAAGAATCGTGAATCCCCAGTTGTTTCTCTGACAAAAGATCATAATCATGGTCAAAATTATGATACTGAACTGATTTACAACTTTAAATATCAACTTTATCATTCAGTAACCTCCTCTACACGTGATTTACGCCTTATTTACAACGAAATTAGTATTAGGTATAATTTTTTTTATCACAGATAATAAAAAAATTTTCAATTGTTCAGATAATTTTCAGGTTTCAAAAGCATTAATAATAATGATACTGAAATTAGCTAACATATGTTAGTTGTTTAAATTTTCGGAGCAAATTAATTACGAAAAAAGAATATTTAAAAAAATTCGTACTTTTACTTTTTTTTTTAATTTACACATGTGGAATTTTTGAAATGAATTGTTTTTCATAATAATTTAATTGACATAAAAGTGTAAGGAATTGTTGTGCTTGTCAATTTCAGTTTCATAAATAATACTGGTCAGCAGACACCTGAGAGCTTACACAATTTTTTTATAATAAATAAACTATGATGAAAAACAATATTTCATTAAATTTATAATAGATAAGGTAAAAGCTCCAATTATTGACACTATAAGAGACAAAATTATGATTTCATTTTTTTTAAGCAATATCAAGTATCAATATCGTTGAATTTTGTTTGTGGTAATGTCCTAAGTAATGTTTTTGCTAATCAATTTCTTTTTTTAAAATGACAATCACAGATATTTACTAATTAATTTAAAATAATTAAACTAAATAATTAAATTAAGTAATCAATTTTATCAAAGTTTATTAATAATAATTTCCATAAATTATTAATTACTTTTAAAAATATAAAAATTGATTTAAAAATAATTTATTTAATCAGAATAGTTCAAACTCTTACAGTAAATTTTTTAGGAAAAAGTAAAAAAAAGGCATCGTAGCGCTGTCGAATGGCTGTCAATATGAGATTGACACTTAAAAATTATCAACTAGTTATTGACACCCATTATTTAAATATCAGAAAGCATACAATTAATTTTGATTATTAAATTTTATAAATTTTTCATATATTCCCGGGAAAAAATGATCAGACCTGATCAGACATGGTCAGGTCTGAAAACCCATTACTATTTTTAATTAATTATTTTGCTTAATTTTATGGTTGTAGTACTTGATAGAGTCATACGCAATTCTCTATAATAAAATAAAATAAAAAAAAAAATAATTACATATTATTGTAAGGATGTAACACCAGCGGTCAACCATCCAACTACCAACCATGCTCAATGCTGTTTAACTCTGGTGTTATCCGTTTGCCTTGAATTTCCCGCCTTCTGTGCTGCTATATTAGATGTAACAATTCTATGAAGTACATAGAGTATCGAATAAGTTTATGATAAATATAATGTTAAAATTGGTTTTATAATATATTTTGATAGTCCTAATTTATTTATGTAACCGAATCTCATTATAATATCACATTTATTTAAATAATATAATAAGTAATGATTTTCATATTAGGCAGGAGCAGAGCAGACCATAACATCCCATAGAAAATGTAATAAATTTTTTATTTCAAAATTATTTAAATAAACGTAATGTTAAAAATAATTTTGCACTTTTTGTGATGACCAAAAATTTTTTGTCAAAGAAAAAATTTTTATCATATCTCTGACTATAGTCAGAGAGGAACAGTCATAAACAGGCATGGTCAGACATGAATAGACATGAACAGGTATGAACAGGCCTGAGCGTATTTAACACTTCAGACATGATCAGGCATGGAGAGGTCTGATCAGGCATGGACAGGCCTGAACGTATTTAACACTTTAGACATGAACAGACATGAGCAGGCATGGATAGGTCTGGTCAGGCATGGACAGGCCTGATCAGGCCTGAGCGTATTTAGTACTCCAGATATGAGCAGGCATGAACAGAACTGATCAGGCATGATCATGTATAACTTCAGGCCTGGTCATACATGAACAGGCATGATCAGGTCTAATTTCAGGCCTGATCATACATGAACAGGCATGGTCAGGTCTGATCATTTTTTCCCGGGTTGTTATTTAAAAAAAAAAGAAAGATCATAATAAGATGAAGAAATTAATTTAAACTTGGTATTTAAAAAAATGGTTTTTTAATCAAAGTTGTTAAGAAAATAAACGTTCGTAAACTGGTTTGATGAACTGGTGCTAACGTTATTTTTTTTTTTAATAATTAATATTTAATATTTTGAACTGACAGTAATTTTTTTCAATTTTTTAATTAATTAGAATTTAATAAAAATTTATACGATAGTTATTCTTATTACAGATGATTAAATATATTTAAAAATAATTTAAGGTGTCAATATTTAGACTCCTGTCAATAATTGGGGCTTTTACCTTACGTATAATTTTTTTTTAATTTCTATACGTGGACATTTTTTATAAAATTTTTTTCAGAATTCAATCGTTATTAAAATCTAAAAAAATTGTCAGATATCTAATACTAATAATTTTATTTTTACAGACATTCACGAGCATCTGCATTAGTCCCATACATTAGCATTACGAGAACAATGCAAGGATGGCGCAGAAGCTATTGTCCTCCAGTACCGACCACAATGGAAGAATACGTTCGGCTGTTAAACTCACCGCGATGGAGATCTTGTTTTATTTCTAATTCAAGCAATATAAGTGCTGTTAATATAAATGGAACCGATGGATCAGTAGCTACAATATTTATAGATGCGACTTTGCTGCAAAATTTTATTAGAGTAAATCTTTATGTCGATGCAACATATAAAGTGTGCCCAAGAAAGCCGTACAAAAAAAAAAAAAGGGTGCGTGTACTTATGTACACGTGTAAGAAGTTATACTTCTTTGGCATAATAATTTTAATAGTTTTTTAATACTTTTAACATTTAAAAAAAAATAGTTTTTGATTGTATGCAAATAATTAATTACAATAAAATAATCCAAGACTGGAAAAGGAGTTATTATAGTCAATAAAGTTCAGTTTACATTTGAAAAATTAATTAAATAAATATTTATTATTATTCGAATGTTGTTTTTAAATTATGTTTATTATTATTAATTATTAATTATTTTATTATATTATTCACTCAATTTAATAATAAATATTAGAAATTAATATTTAAATTTGATGTTCAATTTTAATTTTTTATCACAAATTTTTCACTTAATGTTTTATTAAATTTATTTCTTTTTTTTTTTAAATATTAAATAATTAATAATAAATATTTAACGTTAATAATTTAATAATATTTAGTAAGAATTATATTAAATAATAATTTTGTCATTTATATTACTAAATAATACATACAGATAGAGTTAATCTAAATTGTATTGGAGCACTTAGGAAGGTTGATGAGCACAGTTTTTTCACAAATATTTTCTAATATTAATTAGTATTGATTTAAATATTTAATTCAAATCACTTCTGATTATAACACGTGTTTTAAATGTAGAAACTCAAAGCATGTGGATAAATAATATAAATATAAATACACAGTGAACACAAGCGGCGTGCGTGCCAACATGCGCCACTAATAGAGGTTCTATTTCTGTTTTGTTGGTAGCATTTTTTCCTCAACTTAATGAGCGATTTAGTGGGCAACTTCATTTCTGTTAATTTTGTGTCACGGTGTGCGCGCGCATCGTAAAATTTCACTCTCATCAATTTTTCATAACGCGCCTAAAGAAGTATAACTTCAAAAATTTATCAGTTTTTTACCATAATGGCGTCTTTTGATGATGCAGTAAGTATTTTTTTCCTAAATTTTGTTGATTTTTTTTAATACTGACAATTTTTAGGTTCTTCCAGTGGCTTGGAGTTTCATGTTCCGTAAAAGTAAACCCTGTTACTATTCAGTAGTGAATCATTTTAAGCAAGTAGCACCACACCTACAAGTTTTATCTGTCACTACTGATTTTGAAGTCGGTTTAAGGAGTGTATTTCGAAGACGGTATCCAAACGCCATTTTGAAGGGTTGCTATATTCATTTTGTACAGGTGAGCACGTTAGGTAGATTGACCTAACGTGCATAACGTGCACCTAACGTGACCTAACGTATCAATGCATTAATTTAATTTAATTTACTTTACAAAATACTAAAATTAATTATTATTGTAATAATTTTGCAATTAATATTATATTGTATAACAGACTAGCCTAGCTACTAGAAAATACTAATTAGGGATATATAATATTATGTATTAAACTTACCATCGATATTTATAATTTTGTCCACTATAGTAGTTCTATATATTATCTACTAAATATTTACACTCTAAAAACAATAAAAATGAAGCTTAAATAACTACTTTAAATATTGCTTCATAAAAAAGGTGAACTTATCCTAGTTGAAAGAAAATCTATTCATTTTTTTTGTAATAAAGTAAATTAAAAGTTTTTTTTTTCATATATTGTAAACAATTAAAACTTTCTGAAAGGCTTTTACTACCATAAAAATAATTTTACAATAATCAAGTGAAATAGGGATATATAAGCTTCAATAATTTATTTTAAGTAAATATCCCTCATTGAATAGCCACTGAAAGTGAAACATAATAACCACATAGTAAAACAAATCTGATTAGTAAATACATTGGATAAATAATTATAATAACAATTGACTTTCATGTAAAGTGTAAGAACTTGAAATTAATATTTACTTTTATCATTTTTCAGGCGTTGATGAAAAGAGCTAAAAATAATGGGTTACTGAATGTACTATAGTATATTGTGCCACAAGGGACGAAAGTACTACATTCTGTCCCGCGTGTGTGATTACCACCCGAGCCGAAGACGAGGGTGGCAAACACGCAGATGAGGATGTAGTACTTTCGTCCCGTGTCACACATACTATTTTTTCTCCTGCCAAGCCGAAAATTCGCGAATCTTTTAATGCAATAGCATCGTAGGTAATCATGGAAGGGGTCCAGGGGTCCAGGGGTCCAGTCAAGAAAAAATACAATTTAAAATTATTATTTAAGTAATGATATTAAAAAAAAATAATTAGTGTTATGAAAATAACAGAATAATTTTTATTATAACTTTAAATAATCATATTGATAAATATTAATAGTAATTATATCACAGTAAAAAATTTTTAGTACCCAGTTAGCACAGGTTGACCATCAACTAAGTTGATGTTCAATGGTTTACGTCAACTTTACGTTAACTTCGCGTCAATCTCTGCATTTGCAACAGTTTCTCATAAATTGACTTTAACTTACGCATCAAGTTAGTGTAAATCTATTGCCGAAATTTTCATTAAGGCTTGCTCAAAGTTAACGCAAAGTTGCAGAAAGTTAACGTTAACTTCACGTCAACAGTTATAAGTATAAGTGTTGCTCTACTGTTAGCGTAAACTTTACGTCAAATTCCGGCCGTAGGTTAACGTGAACTTCGTTTCGCTTGTGCTAACTGGGTATTTACCCTGATAGCCACCTTACCTATAACTTACTGTCAATCTACGTCCACAATTTGAAGCAAACTTGACGGAAAGAGTTGGCAAAGCGAGCGATTACCTATTAGTTACCTATAACTTACTCTGCAAATAGACGTCAAAACTTGCTGTACAAGTATTTTCTTCAAATTGTAGTAAAGTTGAAAGGAAATTTAACTACAAGTTTGATTGTTAACTTGTATTCAAGTTGCGGCCGTAGATTTCTGTCAATTTGCTTACAACTGTTGTTGAGTGAAGAATTACCGCCAACTTGATGTATAACTTAACCGTAACTGCTGGGAGTCAACACTTACTGAGAAAGCGCTGGCTATCAGGGTATGTTGTAACAGGGTAAAATTACCCTTAATCGATAAGTCACCGGATATCGATAATTATTCGACATAGCACTGGCGCGTCTCGATCTTCGGGCCTAAAGGGAGAATAGGAGGGGGTGAGTTTGGGTTAAAATAGGTGAGCCGTGCAGTGGAAAAGGGAGAAGTAGTGTGACCGCCAGACTGAGTGCCACGGAAATCAAAAAGGACCGTTCCCGAGAGTAGTGACGAGACGAAGGAAACCAACTACAACTAGGACTTCATCCTCAACGAGTGAGTTAGATCATCGTTTTGTTCGTCAAGGTGTCAATTATTGCTCTGTGGGAAGGAAGTGGACCGCGGTTTATCCAATGCCCAGTTACTTCTCCTAATTATTTATCAATTGGATCGTTAATCGACGAAAATTTAATTCAATAAATAAATCGTAGAACATTTGCTAGTTTTTGGATTGAGTAATTTTCATGGGGGTTTATACCCGGGGATCGCTCGATCGACCTTGCGGGGGAAGTTTTAATATCTGAAAGTTTTCAATCAATTAACTAACATCTAAGAAAATTCATTAACTTAATCTTTCAATAATTAACTGAGTAAAATTGATTAATTTTTGTCATTTAGAAAAATCGATAGATTTTATTCGTGGAATTTTCGTCAAGCGTCAGTTGTGTGTCGCATAAATTCCAATACCCAAGGTCAAGCAAGACTCGACTGGCGAATGTTCTAGCAAATAAAATTTGACTATTTCGACTCGTGTCGAATTTTTATAACTGATCAACGAGTAGAAAATTATTGATAATATTTTGTATTAAGAATTAATTATTAAGAATATTTTATTAAGAATTAATTATTGAAAATAATATATAGTGGAAAATTTATCGAAATTAATTTTATATTGTAAAACTATTTTATTCATTAACGACAAATTTAGTAATTTTGGGGATTAAGTCCGTGAAGTAGTTAAATTAAAATTACTGAATTTGATAATTATCGACGTAGACATTAAGTCCAAGGAATCAGTTATTGAGTCAAAATTGTCACAGTAAAAACTTAGTTAGAATTAGTTAATTAACTTGTGTTAATGGTTTTGAACTTGATTGTAAAAATTTATATTGTGATTGACTTATTTAACAAAAGCTAATTCAAAGTATTAAGCCTCTCGTTCGAAATAATAACTTAGGAATTTTAAGCTGTTTAATATTTTAAACCAAGGAAGATTAACAATTGGAATTTGAGAACTGTAATCGTTAGTTGGAAATTGATTATTAATTGGAAATTGTCGTTTTATTAATTACTAATGATTGAATAATTTAAACTAAGAATATTGTAATTAAATTAAAATCCTTTTTTTAATTTAAAATTAATATAAAGATAATATATTAATAATATATTAATAATAATAATAATTAATATAAAGATATAAAGATAATATAAATATGATTTTATATTATATTTAAAATTTAAATAATATAAATATAATTTTATGTATTAGTATTAAATAAAAAAGAAAAACAATATCTACTGTGTACTTCATTGATTTTTAATAACAAATAATTTCATTGAATAATAATCTTTAATTAGTGATGATTAATATAATATAATTTTTGTAATTATTTTACTTGCAATAATAAGTTATTATTGTCATATTTTGTATAAATAAATTTTTCAACCCTTCAATTATTAGAGCCAAAAGCTACGCACTCTCTCTTTCATTTAAAGATTTCTGTTTTACCAATTCAGCTGACGTGAAATTTACATTATCAACAGTCATCAGCAATCAATTTTGTCATTAAATTTTCGATCAGTAATACGCATAATTTAAAAATTTTTTCGAACAATATGTCATTTGATTGAAATTTCAATCGTGATGTAATTTTCAGACATTTAATGTCATTAATGGATGATCGTCTCGAAAGATATTAAATTCTACATTCAATTCACTTTAATAGCTATTTTACGGTAAATTTCCTCGCCTTCCTTTCTCAATTTTACTTATACTAGAATTTGAATTTGCGCGCGTAAGCGCGCGCCTCATATTTATTGTTATGATATATTTATATGTAATTTATGTATATTATATCCGAACAAAAACAGTTTCACTGTTAAAAATTGCGCCAAGTCCACGTTCATGAAACTCATCTCAATAACATCTGCACTTTGCAAAAAAAATAAGACTCGTTACAATAATTTTCATTCTATACAAAAAAAAGTTAAATACAAAAAAATACCAAGAAACCGTCATAATGTTGAAAAAATTGAAAAAAATTTGTTGAAAATTTAAAAATTAAGAAAAAAATTTTTTATCATACTTGGCGCGCGTCATTGAGTACCCCAAATTTTTTCAGGATACATGAACATCCTTTTAATGTTTCAATATTTATAAGTAAGTCAACCTATAAAATGTATAAATGTAATTAATGAAATATTATTTTATGATACGTTTAACAAAAATTAGGTAAAATCAACATGGCATGCATATTTGAAATTTTTAAATTCTCCGCACATCGTTTATGATTTCAATAAAACGCCCTCTCCTGTTCGGTTATGCAATTTACTTACAAGTGAATACGCCTGCATACGTTGACTCTGTCGTGGAATCACTGCGAAAATTGAGTTGATTAAAAAATAAAACGTATGGCCGACTAAATTGAGAAAATGCGGTGAGATTGCCAATCAAAATGTGTTAATTACAATTAAACGAAGCATGATCAAGTTTCTTCATGAAAGCTTAATGACGGAACTGAAAAAAATTGAATTAAAAAATTTTGTGTTATTTCAGATATCTTCAGCAGACTACCATATTGACAGATATTTTCACTAAGGATCTGAAAAAAATTTTCGAAACGGATTTTTTCACTGAAACTGATATTAATCCAGTTAGCAGTGTTTTTAATTCGTTGAGTATACTTCACTGATGTGAATCTATAAACATAACAATATATGAAATCATATATTATATAATTAGAGCTGATAAGATATAATATATATATATATATATATATATATATATATATATATATATATATATATATATATATATATATATATATATATATATATATATATATATATATATATATTATATAATCATACATATTTACATTACATAAATTCAAGCGAAATCGTTTTTTCTCGGGTTGAAATTCGTTCGAAAAAATTTGGGGTACTCAATGACGCGCGCCAAGTACGATAAAAAAATTTTTTCTTAATTTTTAAATTTTCAACAAATTTTTTTCAATTTTTTCAACATTATGACGGTTTCTTGGTATTTTTTTGTATTTAACTTTTTTTGTATAGAATGAAAATTATTGTAACGAATCTTATTTTTTTGCAAAGTGCAGATGTTATTGAGATGAGTTTTATGAACGTGGACTTGGCGCAATTTTTTACAGTGAAACTGTTTTTGTTCGGATTTCATATCTTTTTGTTAAGTGTAATTTTTTGCTCGCCTCTTAATTTTAAAATTGAACTTTTCCCGCGCAAAATTAGAAATATGTAAATAAATTAATTAATGCAGGTAAAGCTATTATCATATAAAAGGTTATTTGTTCGTTAATTTTGAAAATCAAATCCTAACAAAAAAATTAAAATTCTGTTTCTCTCATAGTAGCTAGTAGCATTAAAAAACTTAACGTGACTGACCCGTGTAAACTCTTCGGTTTCAATCAATTAACTAGCTTATCAATGGGGATTTAAAATTTTTTATGTATATATAGTTAAAGTTTAACATTTTTTTGAATTAAAAAAGTTGTTAATCTAGATTTAATGCTCTACTACACATTAATTTAACAATAACAATAATTATTTTGGTAATGAGATAAACAATGATAATGATACTTTTAACATCAATTTATCATTACCGATATAATAAATTTCATTTTTATAATGATTATTATTGTTATTGTTACAATGACATTATTGTTAATAAAGGGGACAATGCATCATACGCATAATTGTAATACCTATGGCCTAAAAATTACAATTATTTGAAATCCGCTCGATTGAATAACAATGCCACCTACAGGCAACGACTACAAAGTCGTAGAATGTGTACACTATCCAATGAGAATTGCCTAAATCTTGAACTGCTGGCCTGAAGGAAGAAAGTAAAACTCAAACAATCTTTAGCCTGTTGTGTATTTAGTCTAGTTAATAAATGAAATTCAATAGAAAGAATAGGTTTGAAAACCATCCACATATGAAGTTGTTTGATAGTTTGTTCTAGAAATTTTGTATTTATAAAGTATTTTAACATTCTTAATTTCAAAATTAAATTTTTCTCGCGCAAAATTGAAAATTCATAAATGAATAAATTAATGCAGGCAAAGCTATTCTAATATGATAGGTTGTTTATTCGTTAATTTTGATAATCAAATCCTAATAAAAAAATTGAAATTCTGTTTCTCTCATAGTAGCGAGTAGCATTAAAAAACTTAACGTGACTGATTCGCGTAAACTCCGCGGTTAAAAGCGATTAACTATCTTATTAATAGGGATTTTACATTTTTATTTATATACAGTAAAAATTTTAACATTTTTTTGAATTAAAAAAGTTGTTGGTTTGGATTTAATACTCTAATACACATTAATTTAATAATAACAATAATTCATTCAGTAATAATAATGATAATGATATTTTTAACCTCAATTTGGTATTACCGATATAATTAATTTCAGTCTCATAATTTTTATTATTAGTGTTATTGTTATTATGACATTATAGTAAGTAAATGACACAATATACCATGCGCATAATTGTAAGACTTTTCACCTAAAGATTACAATTATTTGAAATCCACTTGATTGGATAACAATGCAACCTATCGGCAACGACCAACAAAATCATAGAATGGTACACTATCCAATGGGAATAACCTCTGATTATGATTGTTCATGTACAAAAAACCATTGTTCCAACTTCAAATTGTTTATTTCTTGTTTAATTAACATTTTTAATAAGCTGAATATTTGTATTCTAAATATTTGCACTGCGCATGCGTCAACTTTACGTTTAGACTTTCAGCGCGGACTTTTGAAAATTATATTGACCAGCACAGTGATTAGAGTAAGTGTATTTTTCTTGTAATTTCAATTATAGAGGTCACAGGACAAAAAGGCAACGTGTAGTTTTTAATAATTTTATAATAAGTTTTATTTTAATAAAGTATTGAAATTTTTGTTAATTGTTATGGATTTCTTTTTTTTTTTTTTTTTTTTTTTTTTTTTTAATACTTCGTAGTATTCATGAAAATAGAATTGATGAAAATAAAAAAATGTACATGCATTGATTAACAATTCTCTCGATATTTTTAAAAAATTTAGAATGAAGTGAATATTTATTAGTTATTTATTTATTTACTTAATGACATTGATATTGGCTGACGTCTAACAATTTTTTTTTAATTATTTGAATTAATTAAATAGTTATTCCTAAAAAATTACACTCGTAAATTTTTTAATTTTTTACACATGAGATGTGCTTGTCACTATAATTTTCAAAAGACCGCGCTAAAAGTCTATATACATAAAGTTGACGCATGCGCAGTGCAAATATTTAGAATGCATACATAAAGCTAATTAAAAATGTTAATTAAACAACAAATAAAAAATGTGAAGTAGGAACAAATGTTAAATATACATGAACAATCAAAATTAGAGGCTTGATGACCCAAATTGCTACCAAAATATTAAAAAATGCGACAGGGGGGCTAACTTAAAGGTACATTATTAATAAATTCTTTTTAAAATAAATAAATGGAGAACGATCAAATGTTGAGAGTGAATAATAAAGAACAAACGAAAAGCTGAAAACGTGATAGAAAAAAAAATCAAAAATTAAAAGAAAAAAATTTGGGGTTCTAACTTCAGAGCTCTCTTAAGTTGGCGGGGAAAAGTCAATTTTTTGCACAATCGACGAACAATCGAATTAGTGCAAAAAAAGTGCAAAAAATTGACTTTCCCCCGCCAACTTAAGAGAGCTTAACTTCAGTGAGCTATCCCGTTGAATCTACAGTTTATGTAGAAATAATTCCAGTGCACTCTGGTGGTTGTAGATGCAAGCTGTGAATTAACTTTTTTCAGTGTAGTTGCGTATCTATAGTAAGATTACTACACATTTTTATTTTTTTCCCCTCCGGGTGTAAAGCGTCAACTTTAGCCCCGCTGCGCTAAACAAAGTTTCCGCTTTACACCTTCGTCAGGGAAAAAAATAGTATACACTCCTCGGGAAGTAAATAAGAAAGCCTCAGATCACATGTTTGTTGACCTCGGCTTCGCCTCGGCCAACAATTACATGTGATCTGAGACATTTCTTACTTTACTTCCCTCGGTGTGTAATATACTATTATCTAGTCTGTGTCGGTGACTTTTCTCCTTTTCTCCATGAAAAAAAAGTCAGGATCGAAATTTCTGGGCTTACTATAGTTTGTGCTGATAAAATTTAATAATTTAAAGTGAATTAAATGTTATAATTGATTATAATTAATTAATATCAGTAAAATAAAGTATGACTTACTTTTATGATATATCATTTTGGAAAAAGGAGTACCATATAATTAAATAAAATTTTGCAACCTCGAAATACCATTCTGCTTACAGTTAACACAGTCGGTAGTCTGGCGCTCCGTTTACAACGGAATTTTTGAACAGAACTTGGCCCCAGATTCTACCGAATCTGTAGATTCACTTTCAACCAATCACAATAAGAATAGTTATTTTCGACCAATCACATCACGAATAAATTGGTTTCACATACATTTCATCTCTATTTTAATATTTAGATTTTAATATTTAGATTGTTTTTCGTTCCATATTCCACAAGAGGACGTTTCTGGCTCCCCAAAAGCTGTATTGCGTATGTACAGCACGCGCACGCAGCTGCTCAAATTCAAACGCTGAAAATTAACTTTAAATTTTTTCGGTGAACTATATTTTTATTCAAAGAAAAAAATTAAATAGCTTGCAATATTTTTACATTAATAATAAAAAATTAATTAAGAAATTCTTATCTCAAATTTTATTAAGAAACATTTCACTAAATAAAGTATTTTTGAAGTAATTAATTATTTTTATAATAAAATGCTATGTATATATACATTTTTATACCACAGTCGAATTTTAAATGAATTAGAACATGCATATTATTTATTTATTTCAACAATTGGCTTATCACACTTACTATAAAAAAATGCTGATTCAAAAATACCTATTCACGGTTAATAATATTAAGTAGAAAGTCCTTGGAGGTACTCGCGGTCTACGGATTCGCAATCAATTTGCAAACGGCTTATTTACTTCTTTTTCTTTGTCAATGTTACAAAAGAAATCTAAAAAAAAAAAAAAAAGACAATATTCCAGTATTGAAAAATTTTTTATGTATTAAAGACAAATTTTTGACTCCTGAAACTGCTCATCTGAAGCCTCTTATTTCAGTCACTAGTTTTAGCTTCATACAGAAATGTAGATAATACCTAAAGTTGTTATATATATATATATACTAGCAGACCCGACAGACGTTGTCCTGTACACACGTTGTTAATTCGAAAATTTCAAACATACTTCAATAAGCTGTAACAATCTGGACTGTTATGATGCAAATTATTATCGTTTCTTAGGCACACTTCAAAACTCTTCATACATCAATTTCTATTCGTAGTTAATATTTTAATTAGCACACGACTTGAACGAACACAATAATAATATAAAATTTCAAATATTTTTCTCAATTTGATCGCAGCACTAACTGTCGGGACAAACTGAAATTAAAATAGAATAATATTTAACATTTCATGCTGCGATGGTAGCGCAGTCTACTGGATCCACTGTAAAACATTCCAAAATTAACAACTATTTATAAATGAAAAATTAGTTAAATAAAAATTTTCCAGTGGACCAAATTGTGAATCTAGACCATTCCCAGATCCCCTTGAACACACAAAAAATTTCATCAAAATCGGTCCAGTCGTTTGAGAGAAGTTCAGTGACATACACATTCACAGAAGAATTTTATATATAAAGATATATATATATATATATATATATATATATATATATATATATATATATATATATATATATATATACATATTGATGTAATATAACGCACAGCTTGTGGACACGATAACTCCCACAATTCTTAATGAATCTTTATGAAACTTGGTAGACTTATTCTTTAGACAATTAGCTTGAATGAGTTCAAAAGTGAGCTGAATCTGTCAAATAGTTCAGAAATGGCAGCCATTTGAAATTTTCGAAAATCTAAAAAATCACTGTATTTTAAAATTTGGCAGCCGATTTACTTTTCTCATATACTTGAGGAATAATAATTATTTATAATATTGTTATTAAAATCATGGATTACATGAAATCAACTTTCCATCTTGGCTGGTGCCAAATGGCTTTTTTTTTTATATGGTCTGAAATTATTTAAATGAATTTTACTCTAAAAATTTACATGGACATTGTTAACCAAAGATTTTTCTGTTTAAAAAAAATTCTTCTCACTAATGATCTTTGTAATTACGAAGGTTCTTATTATAAGTATAAGTAAGCTTAATTACGTGTAACAAAAGTTCCTTTTGTCAATTTATTTAGTTTCTAATCCCTTTAATGTATGAGCACTTCGAGGACAAATGTCTAGTTTGGAGAAGAAAAGAATTTTTTTTTCAAATATTTGAGCTACAAAACCTTTCGGTCAAATCATCCGCTTTCAGAACACTGGGCAGCATTTCACGTGATTGAAAAAGCTTTACCAAAAATTGCAGAAAAAAATCCATTATGATAAATAATTTACAGTCCATGTTCTGTTAATTTTTAAAAAATTGGATATCTCTTGGGAAAATAAATCGATTTTGATGTAGTTCGTGCCAATCGATGCAGTTTTTCAAGATCAACAAAATCATTTATAAGAAATAAATCGATTCAACATAAATTTGTCGAATGAAAAAAAAAAAAAAGTTTCCTCGAGATTTCTTTTGAACAAATCGGGGTAAAAACAATAACTACCCGACTTATTGAAAGTCATTGATTTACTTGGTGGAAATGAAAAAAAATAAAAGTTAATTATTGTCGACCAATATTGGATTTTTTCCAATATCTAAAAAAGAAAATGATAGATTAATTTAAATAATTGATTTTTATTAATGTTAAAAACAAAAATTACAACAAAAAAGTCCCAATAACATAAAATTTGAAAAAATTATAATTATTTAGGAAAAAATGCAATTTTGTGAAAATTCATCATTTATTTTTTGGTTGGAAAAAAAAATTTGAAATAAATCTATGAAAGGTTTTTAATAGGATAAGGTAAAAGGATATTGGATATGACTTCATTAGATATTAGTATTAAAATAAAAGTATTTAGATTTAAGAACATGAAAAAATTTTATTTTATTTTACAAGAGTTAAAATTAAAATCTTACAAATAGCAAATATCACACAGTTAAATATTATAGATTACATATCATAGTTATTCTATTAACAATTTGAGGTCATCATTGCTCAAAAAATGTAAAATTTCTCTAATAATAAGACACGGTAAAGAACTACCAAAAATTTCATACATTTTTTCTAGCGAATCACTCAACAATGTTCGACGTTCCATTCCTTTCGTTAAACGTTCGAAAATTATTTCACCATAGACAGGAAATTTTAACAATAATTCTTCTTGGTTGAAAGAATTCTTAAAATATTTTAAACCTATAGCTAACTTATGAATACTTTTATTTAAAATATTAAAATAACTTAAATTAGTGTCAGCAATTATAGTCTCTTTCAATAAATGAACTTCCTTGATAGACTGTTCATAAAGTGCAACTAAATCCTTAACCCTAATTAATTTTAAGTTCACTTCACTCACGTAAAAATTTGCAGCACACATCTTAATTACATGGTTTTCAATTAAATTAACTATTTTACGATAATAACCACTGAAATAAGGATATTTTCTCATTAACTTTATCGCTAAATTTAATGGGGTACAATTTTCTTTGTCGACTAAATTAAAATCCATGTAACAATTCAAAAGATATTTTACAACTTCATCACTACAAATTTTCACAGCTTTATGAAGTAAATTTTCACCGGAAATATCAACGAGGTCGTTGATGTCAGTACAATTCTTTAAAAAAAAACTTGATAACTGGTAGATTGTCTTTTTCTACGGCAAGATTGAATTCCGTCGTATATCTTCCATCCTTGATGACACTTACCTCCGCTCCGAAAGTCTCTAGGAGCTGGAGGATTTCGATGTTGTTGGCCCTTATGGCCAATCGCAATGAAGAATAAACTTCCTTACTTCCTTGCTTGATGGTGGCATTATTTTTCAATAAAAATTCCACAATGCAAGCGTTTCCCGAAGAAATTGCTAAATGCAAAGTTGACCACTCGTAAGGACTTAACATGATCTCCTTTTTCACCGCGTTGACATCAGCTCCGGAGTTAACCAACTTCTTCACCAGGTCCAAGTCTTGCTTGACAACAGCTAAATGAAGTGCTATTCCCAGAGTTGGTACGTTGAGGTCCAGGTCCACTATGTTTTTCAGCCAGGCGTCGATGAATTTCTCATCAGAAGCTTCGATGGCAAAGTGAAGAACTGATAATTGTCCGGACTTCATTAAACCGGAAAGATCTCCTAATTTGTAATTATCTGGGGCCATTATTGTGTTCTTAGCGTGAAAATGCAACAAAACTAAACAATCACAAAAACGTGTGTGCACACTTTACGAATATCGTCAGACAAGTGACTACACAAATGCAGTGTGGCCAGATCGTGCGATTTTTTTACCCCCTCTTTGGCGTCGCGCGCGCCTCGGACGCAAGCAAGCGATGCGTGTCTGTGAGTCGGAAAACCGAGCGGAGCCGAAGGAATCCGAGAAAGTCGAACGAATCGAGGGGAATAAACCTCCTGCCACACGAAACAGAGGAATAACTCACACAACAGTAGCTCTTTGTTCGTGTGAAATTCTAAGAATCCGATTTCAGCCGAAACATACAGCGGGAAAAATAATGTTTTAATTTTTATTAAAATAAATAAATAATGCTTTTTTGTTAAAAACATGTAGATTTAATTTTTTTTTTTTTTAATATAAAAAATAAATTTTTTTTTATCAATAAAAATTAAAATACAAAATTTTTTTTTCTTAAAAAAATTAATATCAATTTTTTACGCTGTTATTAATAATAATAATTTATTATTAAATAACAATAATAATAATAATAATAATAATTATGGTAACTGGAAATTCCCAAACGCAGTTTTTATATTAATTCTTACTTTTATTCGATGCGACGTCTGATGGCTACGCGGCGTAAGTGGAAGCTTACGTCGGCGAAATTTTTGAGATCGAGTCCTCGCCCAATCAATTTTTTTTTCTCAAAAAATTTTTTTTTGTTGCTATACTAATAATAATAATAATAATAATAATAATAATAATAATAATAACTGTTATTATTTTTATAAATAATAATAACAATGGTTATTTATAATAATTATTATTAATAATTTTGGTTACTGGGAATTCCCAAACCCAGTTTTTATCTTAGTTTTTACTTCCCACCGGCAAGTCGTACGATGGTTGTGCGGCGTAAGTGTTTTATTATTATTATTATAATTATTATTATTATTATTATTATTATTATTATTATTATTATTATTATTATTATTATTATTAGTATAGCAACATAAAAAAAAATTTTTGAGAAAAAAAAATTGATTGGGCGAGGACTCGATCTCAAAAGCTTCGCCGACGTAAGCTTTCACTTACGCCGCGTAGCCATCAGACGTCGTATCGAATAAAAGTAAGAATTAATATAAAAACTGCGTTTGGGAATTTCCAGTTACCATAATTATTATTATTGTTATTTAATAATAAATTATTATTATTAATAACAGCGTAAAAAATTGATATTAATTTTTTTAAGAAAAAAAAATTTTGTTCTTGATTTAAATTTATTTTCTACTTTTTGGAGTTTACTCCTTAAGAAACGATTTGAGTTATAAGGCTCGGTACGGAAATTTTATGAGGAGTAAAATCAAGTGTAACACAAAAAATTGAGGCGTTACGTAGAAAGAGACAAACATATATATCTGTAGGATTAAACGTGTAAAAGAATGAGATGGAATACATTACACAGCGTATCTTATTCTCGGGGTCTCCTCTTTGCGCTATACTTCTTAGTCTCACTGTATAGTTCATTACCTCCAGTCTGAGAGTTGAATGTGTGCGTATGTTTGTACGTGTGTGTTGCGCGCCTGCGTATTACGAAGTTCTGCCACAACTTGTATACTGCTACCTAGTACAGGGTATGCATGCTGTATAATCAATGCATATAGTAGCATTTATTGTATACATCTATATACAACGTACATAAACAGCAACCGAATCATTAAGTTTTAATGTTTTGATTTTAAAGTTTTCTTGTACTTTCATGCATTGATACGTGTATTTTTATGTACTATTAAACAAATCATCAAGTGATTAAAGTTGAAAAAATATTTGAAAATATGCAAGAAATTGATTGACAAATCTGTAAAAAATTTTTTTTCCAAATTTGGTTTTTTTGGAATAACTTTTAAACGGCTTGACCGATCAATTCCAAAAACTAATCAGCTCTTAACATCAAAAAACCACGTCGATCGCCAAGAAGCTGGTCAAAATCGGTTGATTCGTTCGTGAGTTATCGTTGACGAAAGAAATCGAATAAAAGCGTTTTTTTCGTATTACACCGAAACTTTTAGTCTTATCAATTTGTGTTTAAAAATGTACCATAGAATTTGAAAAACTGCGCTGAATGCCACCAATCGCGTGAAAATCGGTTCATTCATTCAAAAGTTATTGCGGTTTGAAAATCCAAAAAATAGTGTTTTATTACACGTCTATCCGACTTTTGAGCTCGGAGAGCTCAAAACTACATCAAAATTGTATTTTTGAGCTCTTCGAGTTTAAAAACGTATTAAGCGCAATTTTGAATGCTTAATTACGTAAGTAGCGGGAAGTTTCAGGGATGGCCTTTAGAGTTAACCTGTTTCCTAATTTTTTTTTTGTGTCATCAATAGTTAAGTTCCTATAACTCCTAAAATATTGAAGGTAACCCTGTGGCATAGGAGTGTTATTTATAGAAAATTTTCCCTAAATTACAATTTTCCTCCTTTATAATTTTTTCCTAAATGTTGGGATTATGGAATAAATATGGCGTGGCTTGCATAATTATAAGATTCTTTGAACGCGCAACGCACGTCTGCTCTTTATGCTTTATTGAACTAACCTGACTGTACGATACCAAACTGAGTATGACTGAAGTATGAATATCTCCCACCACTAAGATTGCATATGCTCAATACTAAAATCAATATTTTAGGAGTTATCGTCATTTCTATAGTAACTACACAATCATTCTGTAATTTTCCATTTCTTATTACCATTTACATCAAAATATCTCCTAAGATATTGAAATGGACCTTAAATGTGCAAATGTTTTTTGTAGAAAATTTCTTAAGTTATAATCGTAGTCTTTTATGATTTTCTTCTAATATCATTTTTAAATTCTCGCTCTGCTTTCAAAGATTCGAAGTTAAGGGTCCGGTGGACAGCGCGAAATATAACTGAATGAGAGTTGTGTGTACGTGAGATTATTTTAAGAATTTTTATCAATTGTTGCACTGGCCATATTCCAATTTAAATAATTTTGTAAAACGAATTTCCGTGTTTAAATTTTGGTTCCTTTTGGCAATCTCTCACGACCCTGTAGAAATACTCCATGTCCTGGTCCAATTCTGGATACTGAGTTCAAAAATCCAGTGCCCTAAATAAATAATAGGGACGACCAAAGAGCAAAACGTCATCCGTTTCAAATTGTATTTAACATTCAGCGGTAGGCTTTTGAGGTTCGAATTAGTGTTCTAATTTTGACTCGGGCTATCA
The DNA here is from genome assembly GCF_013202065.1 of Cotesia typhae. Lineage (NCBI taxonomy): Eukaryota > Metazoa > Arthropoda > Insecta > Hymenoptera > Braconidae > Cotesia > Cotesia typhae. Next base: position 1,777,338 of record NW_027423761.1, read on the forward strand.
CTCTTACTTTAGCGAGTGAATTTTCAAAGATAAAATTTCTAAGAATGTATTCATTCTTTCATAATCTTGTAAGAAATTGAGATCTTGAGATTTTCTTGGAATTACATAGTCATCTTTTGATCAGATAAGGTTAAAAAAAAAATTTGGAAAACGGCTGACCCTAAAGGCCATCCCTGCAACTTCCCGCGAACTTCATACTTAAACGCTCAAAATTGCAAATATTCATTTTTTGAGCTCTTCGAGCTCAAAAATAGAATTTTCGCGTCATTTTGAGCTCTTCGAGCTCAAAAAGATAGCTGTTCTATGCTTATAAGCACTCCGAGCTCAAAAGTCTGATGAAAGTTTATTGAAACACTATTTTTTGAAATTTCAAACTGCAATAACTTTTGAATGGATGAACTGATTTTCACGCGATTGGCGGCATTCAATGAAGTTTTGTCAACATCATGAAGAATCTTTGAGTTTGAATTGTTCGAACAAGAAATTTCGGAGTAATTCTGAAAAAACACTTTTTTCGGTTTTCTTTCGTTCACGATATCTCTCGAACGAATCAACAAATTTTGACTGTATTAGCGGCAGTCGACGTGGTTTTACAAGGTTAAAAACTGATTAGTTTTTTAAATCGATCGATATAGCCGTTTAAAAGTTATTCCAAAAAAAAAAAAAGAGCATGTGTACAGAGTACACATGTTAGAAGTGAAACTTCTTTGGCAAACTCAATTTATAATTTATTAATTAATAGTTAGTAGATATCAAAGACAGGTACATAAAGGATTTATGCATATATAGTATTGAAAGAATTTAACTGATATATAGTATTGAAAGGATTGAATGAGAAAAATTTACACTATTTATGTCACATCTTCTTTCAATTTATTTCTTCAATATGTACAACATCATCTGATGATATTTGTAATGATATGGTTGTCACTAAAGCCTTATATGGTAACTAAAATATGAAACATAAGTTCTTGTTTCAATATTCTCTAAATATCGTGTAAAAATGACATCTATTGTGGTTCCGTATTTAGTTGTCGACATGTTAGGATTATTATTTAATTGCAGACTAAATTTTTCATATAAAAAGTTAATTAATGGTGTCGAATATTAAAATATCTGAATAAAAACGTTAATAAAACAGTATAAACAAACACGAGGTTATAAAATACATAATAATAATAACATTTAAGAGCAGTGTACCTACAATCTAAAATACAACGCATGTGCACATGAAAATAACATTTCTATGGTGTAAAAGTATAGAATTCCTTTATATCTTTATCTTTTTCTCTCCGACTACGTACATATATGCGTCTTTTAATGTGACGCTCATATTATGGTTATTGTGACGCTCATATTATTATTATTGTGACGCGACCTTGAAATTTTACCCTCAACGCGCACAAAGAAGTTTCACTTCAAAAAACTATATCTAAAAACGAAATTTTTCGTAGTTTTTTGAGGTTTTTTTGAATTTTCTCCAAATCTACCGGTCCAAATCGGTTCAAATTTTTAGGAAATCTAAGTTTGATGATGCTCTTTGGAACGCCACTAGTTTCGTTCGATTTGGTCAAGCCGTTCAAAAGTTATAAGCGGGTCATACACACACACACACACACACACACACACACACACACACACACACACACACACACACACACACACACACACACACACACACACACACACACACACACACACACACACACACATACACACACACACACGCACGCACGCATAGTGACAACATCGCGGGAGTAGTCAGGGAAGCTTCCTAGGACCTCAAAACGTCGAGATCTGATGAAAACTCGATTTTTTCAAAACGGGATAAAACCAATAACTTCCCGATTTTTGAAAATCTTCGACTTTCTTAGCGGGAAGTTAAAAAAACCAACCATGACCTTTTCGAATTATGGAGGTTTTATTTTTTCTACAAAGAAATCTTTTGTCGAAAAATTTGTTAGGGTATAAGCTTCAAAAATTATATAAAATTTTAATTGAGGCCAAATAACAATTATAATTTTTCAAATACGTAACCGTTTATTTAAGAATAAATTTAATTCATCCAACAATTATGGATAAACAAAAATTAAACTGTCAAGAGTAGATTCAGCTGCTCTTTTCAATTAATGTCACGTATACGCATACCGTATTATTACCTTTCGACTGATTACTGAGTCTTAAGTTTTTCACTGATCAATCACCAGCAGTAGTTAAAAGTTGTATCAATTCAAAATATCACTCCGCATGATGGCAATTAGATTAAGTTTAATCATCTTTTTTTTTCTATTAAATTTTTCGGAATATCGAAGTGATGATACTAACGGGAAAAAGAGGACTGAATCGTCAGGAATGCAAGAAATATGGGTTCCGAAAAATAATTCTCTGGAGGCAAAATGCGATAATCAAGTAAACATTTTAGTGAATTCACTATATAAATTCGAGAAATGGGCACTAAAAAGTATGCAACTTATTATCGCGCAAGCAGTCTATTATTTTTATTATTTAATGCTAATGAATACGTTGGTCAATTAGTGTTCGATGCGAGCTCAAAGATCCCCTCAGGGCTCCTCGCTGGAAAGATCAAGGACCTAGGAATGTACGACGAGTGTGTTGCGATTAACGTTACCGTAAACAATGAGACGATAAGAGGGCAGCATTACATCTACACCCTTAACATCACCTTCAACGGAACGAACCGAGTCTTTTCTCCCACTTTAAGTGTCTGCTTGCCCGCAACCTGCAAGGAGGATCAGGTTAAAAAAAAAATGCAAGAGCTGATAAATACTTCCTTTTTGGGTCACAAGGAAATCCGAGTCACTCAAGTGACATGCTCCGAAGTCGATGATCATCACTGGGAGCTTGGTGCTGTTATTACTTTGTGGGTATCTTTCTGAATAGTATCACTTTATCAATTATCTTGAAGCAAATGTAATTTGAATTTTTAACTTCCCGCTGAGAAAATTGAAAATTTTCAAAAATCAGGGAGTTGTTGTTTTTACCCCATTTTCCAAAAATCGAGTTTTCATCAGATCTTGACGTTTTGAGGACCTAGGAAGCTTCCCTGACTATTCCCGCGATGGTGTCTGGATGTCTGTATGTATGTATGTAAACCTCTCATAACTTTTAAACGGCTTGGCCGATTTGATCGCGGTTGGTGTCATTCGAAAGGGATTGACCAAACTTAGATTTTGAATACAATTTGGACCGATTCCAACCAGTAGATTTTGAGGAATCTTAAAAAAAACTACGAAAAAAATTTTTTTCAAATGTGGTTTTTTTGGAATAACTTTTAAACGGCTTGACCGATCAATACCAAAAACTAATCAGCTCTTAACATAAAAAAACCACGTCGATCGCCATGAAGCTGGTCAAAATCGGTTGATTCATTCGTCAGTTATCATTGACGAAAAAAAACCGCAAAAAGTGTTTTTTCGGAATTGCTCTGAAGTTTCTGGTTCGATAAAATTAAACTCAAATATTCTCAATAAGGCTTAAAAAACTGCGTCGAATGCCACTAACCGGGTAAAAATCGGTTCATTCATTCAAAAGTTATCGTGTGAAGATTTGAAAAATATTGTTTTATCAAATTTTAGAGCTCGAAGAGCTAAAAAGCATTGAGAAGCTATGTCTTTGAGCTCGGAGAGCTCGAATTAACACATAAGCAATATTTTTGAGCTCGAAGAGCTCAAAAACGTCATGAAAGTGCAATTGTAAGCGCTTAGATATGGAATTAGCGGGAAGTTGCAAAGATGGCCTTTAGGGTCATTCATTTTCCAGATTTTTTTTTTTTCGAAATAATCGTTTAAAAGATACAGGCCTATTAATCACTTGTTTTGGTTGGATGAAAAAAAAATGTAACATGTTTTTAATTAAGTTGAATTAAAACTGATCAAATTTAAAAGTGGGTGATTTAACGTAGCATGCCTCTTATGCATTGACACTTGTACAAACATTTTATTGTAAAATCATCGCTTACGCAATATTAGAGTTTGTGCTGAGTCTCGTTCGGAATTAACATTTGATAACAGCAAGATGATTTTATAATGTTAACAGTCGATAATCTAAACCAATTGAACCGTGTCAATATTTGGATTCAAAATTACAAAAACGTCGTAATTGTATTATTGAAAATTAAAAACAAACCCTGATAGCCAGCGCTTTCTCGGTAAGTGTTGACTTCCAGCAGTTACGGTTAATTTATACATCAAGTTGGCGGTAATTCTTCTCTCAACAACAGTTGTAAGCAAGTTGACGGAAATCTACGGCCGCAACTTGAATACAAGTTAATAATCAAATTTGTAGTTAAATTTCCTTTCAACTTTACTACAATTTGAAGGAAATACTTGTAGAGCAAGTTTTGACGTCTATTTGCAGAGTAGGTTATAGGTAACTAATAGGTAATCGCTCGCTTTGCCAACTCTTTCCGTCAAGTTTGCTTTAAATTGCGGACGTAGATTGACAGTAAGTTATAGGTAAGGTGGCTATCAGGGAAGGAATAGAAACTAATAGAAAACTTTTCAGTATCATCCTGGGAAATAATGATCAGACCTGATCAGATATAAATAGACATGAGTTTCCAGGCTTGATTAGACAAAAAATGACCATGTCTGACCATGCCAGTAGCTAAGCAAGGTCGGCTTGGCTACCCGATAAAGTAGGTTTCTCCATACCTACATCGACTTTTTACCTTATCGATGGTTGTTGGTAGAGTTTCTGTTATATCGATGGTGTGTTTTTGTGTTCTTTTTCTTACCGATGGTTGGGGTGTTGTCATCGATTTGGTGATCGATTTTTAGCGACTGTTGGGGGGTGGGTTATCATCGATTTTTACCGACTGTTGGGAGATTATTATTGATTTGTTGATCGATTGTTTCAGGTCAAAATGCTACCACCCCAATAGCAGAGCTGATAGCGTGTATCAGCTGTGGTGTTGATGTGATATGCACTTATTTGATGTGATGATGAATTTTGTATATATTCAAATGACTTTAAGTATAAGTATATCCGAACAAAAACAGTTTCACTGTAAAAATATCGTGCCAAGTCCACGTTCATAAGACTATTAAAAAAAAATTTTATTTCTCTACAAAAAGATATAAAATAAAAAATTAAAAAATCCAAGTAACCGATATGGTTGTATATGATGTTCGAAAATTAAAAAAAAATTTTTGTAAATTTAAAAATTAAAAGAAACAATTTTGGAACGTATTTAGTGTGCGTAGTTACGAAATATTTCACTTTTTATGAAATTCCTAAATTGTATCTACTAGGACACTTGAAAAAAAATTGAAGTACACAATAACGCACACCAAGTACGTTCCAAAATTGTTTCTTTTAATTTTTAAATTTACAAAAATTTTTTAATTTTCGAAAATCATATACAACCATATCGGTTACTTAGATTTTTAATTTTTTATTTTATATCTTTTTGTAAAGAAATAAAATTTTTTTCTTAATAGTCTTATGAACGTGGACTTGGCACGATTTTTTTACAGTGAAACTGTTTTTGTTCGGATTTCAGTTTTTTTGTAATTATAATAAAAATTGACAATTTTAATTTAATACATTTCCGGTGGCAAACTATCCCCTTTAAGCTATAGTTCATGTAAAAGTTATTCTTGCGCCGCCTGGCGTGTGTAATTGCAAGCTGTCAAATATCTTTTTTCACTGTAGTTTCCCATCTATTCTAAGATTAGCATGCATCGTTATATTATTTAGTCTCTGGCCGTCCGCTTTTTACATAAGAAAAAAGTTAAAATCTAAAAATCTGGGTCGCTATAGTCTGTGCTGATTATTTTTAATAATTTTAAATAGAAATTATAAAGATAATTGATAATAATCAAGTAATACGCGTAATAAAAAGCATGAACTACTATTATAAAATATTATATAAAAAAAAAATCAAATTAAATTTGAAAAAAAACTTGTAACCTCAAAAAACGATTCTGCTTACGGTATATACACATTCGGTAGTCTGGCTTGAGAACGGAACTTGGCGCCAGATTCTACCGAATCTGTTGATTCGAGAAAGTTCGATACTTACGCCGCTCTGGTGGTGAAATTGCGATGTCGGTATTGATGTAGTCTGTCATTTGAATCAGTTGTATAATTCATGGATAACTTGACCGATCTAGAACGCGCTTTTCACCGAAGTCAGCCACCTTACTGGGAGGATTTTGACGATTTAATAGAAAGTTATTTTGGTGACATTCCACCCGAAGATATCGGGATATTTGTTGGGAAAATTATTGATTTACATAAAAATTTAGAGGTGATTAAAGCTGCTCGCGAAAAAGTGAACTTTTCGAATTGTGGTGATAGACTTGAAATAACCAAGAAACTAATAGACAACTGACAACTTACGTAACGCTGTGTATACAAAAGTATCTTGTTCACATTGTGTGGATAAACTAAATGTAATTGACGACTTGCTTAAAACTGCGTATACAAAAGTATCTTGTTTAAACTGTGTGGATAAACTTAATTTAAACCGAAAACTGTTAGAAATTACACAGAAGTTTCAAAAGCTTGAATTACGTTTCTTTCAACAGTAACTCTACAATGAATCGTAAACGATTGAGGTAATTTTTAAATCATTATTTATACTAAAATTTATGTATTTTGTTTCTAAGAATTTATATTTTTTTTTTTTTTTGAGATTTCACTCATGCAATGGTTCATGTGATCATTCAGCGCAAATCGAGTTCGATGAAGTCAGTGTTTCATCCAGTGACAGTGTAATTTCGAGTAATACTCCTCAGGGTAGAGTTATAGTACAGAAGAAAGAATTTACCCATAATAATAGAAAAGTTAAAGTAGATTTCTTTCAAGTAAAAAACTTATTATTGTTAACCTTTAAATAACCTGAAGATGGTGAGGATAGTCCAGTAAAGGACTGTAAAGTTATAATTTTTTAATTAACCAATATATAAAAAAAGAGTGAAATATGGAATACTTAATTGATTTTATCGGTTATATTATGCCTAACGGTTCATTTACAGTAAAAGAATTTTGTGTCACTGAGATTACTAATGAATATCAATTCAATGGTGTTTATGAGTGTGACTACCATTTATTTAAACCTCCAATGATGATTACTAGTGCATCTGTTATTAATCATAGGTGGTCTTACTATTATTTTACTCATACATGCATACATGTATGAATGTATATGTATATCATAAACGCATAATTTTTTATATAAATATTCTGAGATTACTTCCTTGACTTACAGAAGAAGTTTGAATCTCACACTTTGCGTATCTCAGTCTGAAAAGTTTGAATCTCACACCTAGCATATATAATATGATTTAAAAAGTTTGATTTAACAATTATTAGTGATTTATACAAGCATTAAATTTTTTTTTTTGCAAATTTATTGCAAATTTTTGAAGTTATACTTCTTTAGGCGCGTTATGAAAAATTGATGAGAGTGAAATTTTACGATGCGCGCGCACACCGTGACACAAAATTAACAGAAATGAAGTTGCCCACTAAATCGCTCATTAAGTTGAGGAAAAAATGCTACCAACAAAACAGAAATAGAACCTCTATTAGTGGCGCATGTTGGCACGCACGATGCTTGTGTTCACTGTGTATTTATATTTATATTATTTATCCACATGCTTTGAGTTTCTACATTTAAAACACGTGTTATAATCAGAAGTGATTTGAATTAAATATTTAAATCAATACTAATTAATATTAGAAAATATTTGTGAAAAAACTGTGCTCATCAACCTTCCTAAGTGCTCCAATACAATTTAGATTAACTCTATCTGTATGTATTATTTAGTAATATAAATGACAAAATTATTATTTAATATAATTCATACTAAACATTATTAAATTATTAACGTTAAATATTTATTATTAATTATTTAATATTTAAAAAAAAAATAAATAAATTTAATAAAACATTAAGTGAAAAATTTGTGATAAAAAATTAAAATTGAACATCAAATTTAAATATTAATTTCTAATATTTATTATTAAATTGAGTGAATAATATAATAAAATAATTAATAATTAATAATAATAAACATAATTTAAAAACAACATTCGAATAATAATAGAATTTATGTTACACTTAATGTAAGAGAATAATAATAAATATTTATTTAATTAATTTTTCAAATGTAAACTGAACTTTATTGACTATAATAACTCCTTTTCCAGTCTTGGATTATTTTATTGTAATTAATTATTTGCATACAATCAAAACCTATTTTTTTTTAAATGTTAAAAGTATTAAAAAAACTATTAAAATTATTATGCCAAAGAAGTATAACTTCTTACACGTGTACATAAGTACACGCACCCTTTTTTTTTTTTTTTTACAAATTATTAACAATTGTTAGTGATTTATACTAGCATTAAGTTGTTTTTGCAAATTATTTTTTTGCAAATATGTCTCAACAAATAATAGAAGCTATCCACAGCCTGGTGGATACAGTGTCCCAATCTTATAATGATTTAAAATCGAACCCAGTGAGTGGTGAACAATGTGATCGGTGTTTTAATGTTTGTCAGGATACTATTAACTACTTTAATACTATTTTATTAGATCCTCAAACAAGTGTGCATGTAAAACGCAGTGTTAGAACACAGATTACTCTTCTGCATTGGTTTGGTGAGCAGTTTTTACTATTGAGTGGTCAAGTTGCGGGTGGGGATTTAAATCAACAAAATAATTCTATTAAATGGCAAGATCTTGGAAATGCCTTTTCAAATAACATTAAGACTGGTGCGGTAATCAACCGTACTCACAAAAATGTGGGGGAATTTTTGACTTTTTCTGAGAATCTTGTTTGTGCAAAAGTTCAAGAGATGTTAAACAAAGTGAACAGTTTAAAAGTTAATGTTGAATTTTATGGCAAATTTGAGATTCCTACTACCAACCAAGAAGAAGTAAAATCATTCGTAACACAAAATCGTGAAATATTTGTATCTACAGATATTGCTGACTGGTATAGAAATCACGTAACCAATGCCTTGATAAGAAAAATTGAAGAATTCTGTCAAGAAAAATCCGGATCGCGTTTATCAGAAATCTCAAATTTAGTAATAACAATGTCAAAATATCAAGCTCTTTATGCTGGAATCTCAACTTATGTGAGGATGCCCCAGAAGATAATCAACCGACATGCAGTTTTGAACATTGAAAACTTTGCTGAATACTGCTTCCTGTGGTGTGTTGTAGCTGCTATTTACCCTCCAAGGACGAGTCACAGAGAGAGGACTACTTCTTATCCACATTTTGGTGAGGTACTTAAATACGATGGAATTAATTTTCCAATTCAAATTAAAGATATTGCGAAATTTGAAAAAATGAACAATTTATATATTAATGTATACGGCTTAGAATCTGATTTTTCTAGTGAAAAATCCGATAAAAAATCTGATGAATGTGTAATAATTCCGGTATACTTAAGTAAATCTATAAATTCTGAAATAAAAACCATTCATCTTTTAATAATACAAACTAATATAAATTTAAATATGAAGAGCGATGATTACGAGGATTATAAACCGATTTATCATTTTGCATTAATTAATAATTGATCAGCTTTAGTAAGAAGTAGTGTAACAAAATCGGAAGAGAAACATTTCTTCTGTGATCGGTGCTTAAATCATTTTAAAATAAGAGAATCTTTTGAACGTCATAAGAAAGATTGTTTAAAAATTAATAAAGTTCACATGGTGTTTCCAACAGAGGAAAATAAAATTTAAAAATTTTCAAAATCAGGATACTGTACCATTTGTTATTTATGCAGATCTAGAATGTACACTGACACCCATTGATGATGATACAGATATTCATATTCCTCATAGCATTGCATTTTACCGCTTTTGTAATTATGATAATAAATTATCTAAATTTGAAATTAATCGTTCAGAAAATTGCATTGATTGGTTTGTGGGTAAACTTAAAAATTTTGCAATTGAAGTAGATTCATACTTAAAAAATCCAATACCTATGAAACCTTTAACGAAACAGCAATTAGAAGTTCATAAACGCGCGAATATTTGCTATATTTGTCAAAAGTCAATTATAAATTCTCAGGATAAATGTTATGATCATAATCATTTTACTGGATATTACAGAGGGTCTGCTCATTTATCGTGTAATTTAAATTATAAAAAATCACATACTATACCAGTAGTTTTCCATAATATATTCGGTTATGACTCTCATTTTATAATAAAGTCTTTAGCTGCAAATTTCAAAGGTAAAATTGAAATATTACCAATCAATAAAGAGCGTTATATTTCTTTCACTAAGTATGTTGATAAAACATGCATTAATCTAAGATTCATAGACTCATTTAAATTTATGGCCTCAAGTTTAAATAAATTAGCATCAAACCTAAAAGATAATGATAAAAAAATAACTAAACTTCATTATGATGATCCAGAAAAATGTAGATTAGTCACTAGAAAAAGGGGTTTTTCCATATGAGTACATAAGCAGTAATGATAAATTAAATGATAAACAGTTACCTGAAATTCAACATTTTTATTCTAAATTATGAAACGAAAATATATCAGATGAAGAATATGTTTTTGCTCAATCAGTATGAAAAGAATTTAATTTAAAAACATTGGGAGAATATTCTGATTTGTATCTTAAAACTGATGTACTTCTATTAGCTGATGTATTTGAAAATTTTAGAAGTAATTGCTTGAATACATATAGTTTAGATCCGTTACACTATTATACAGTTCCAGGACTAGCTTTTGATGCGATGTTAAAGTATACTGGTGTAGAATTAGAATTACTAGATGATCCGGAAATTATGTTATTCATTGAAAAAGGTATCAGAGGTGGTGTTTCTCAGTGTACAAATAGGTGTGCATTAGCGAATAATAGATCCGAACAAAAACAGTTTCACTGTTAAAAATTGCGCCAAGTCCACGTTCATAAAACTCATCTCAATAACATCTGCACTTTGCAAAAAAAATAAGACTCGTTACAATAATTTTCATTCTATACAAAACAATACCAAGAAACCGTCATAGTGTTGAAAAAATTGAAAAAAATTTGTTGAACATTTAAAAATTAAGAAAAAATTTTTTTATCGTACTTGGCGCGCGTCATTGAGTACCCCAAATTTTTTCAGGATACATGAACATCCTTTTAATGTTTCAACATTTATAAGTAAGTCAACCTATAAAATGCATAAATGTAATTAATGAAATATTATTTTATGATACGTTTAACAAAAGTTAGGTAAAATCAACATGGCATACGTATTTTATTTGAAATCTTTAAATTCTCCGCACATCGTTTATGATTTCAATAAAACGCCCTCTCCTGTTCGGTTATGCAATTTGCTTACAAGTGAATACGCCTCCATACGTTGACTGTCGTGGAATCACTGCGAAAATTGAGTTGATTAAAAAATAAAACGTATGGCCGACTAAATTGAGAAAATGCGGTGAGATTGCCGCATCAACACATAATCAAAATGTGTTAATTACAATTAAACGAAGCATGATCAAGTTTCTTCATGAAAGCTTAATGACGGAACTGAAAAAAATTGAATTAAAAATTTTGTGTTATTTCAGATATCTTCACCAGACTACCATATTGACAGTTATTTTCACTAAAAATCTGAAAAAATTTTCGAAACGGATTTTTTCACTGAAACTGATATTAATCCAGTAAGCAGTGTTTTTAATTCGTTGAGTATACTTCGATGATGTGAATCTATAAACATAACAATGTATGAAATCATATATTATATAATTAGAGCTGATAAGATATAATATATATATATATATATATATATATATATATATATATATATAATTATACATATTTACATTACATAAATTCAAGCGAAATCGTTTTTTCTCGGGTTAAAATTCGTCCGAAAAAATTTGGGGTACTCAATGACGCGCGCCAAGTACGATAAAAAATTTTTTTCTTAATTTTTAAATTTTCAACAAATTTTTTCAATTTTTCAACATTATGACGGTTTCTTGGTATTTTTTTGTATAGAGTGAAAATTATTGTAACGAGTCTTATTTTTTTTGCAAAGTGCAGATGTTATTGAGATGAGTTTTATGAACGTGGACTTGGCGCAATTTTTAACAGTGAAACTGTTTTTGTTCGGATTTCATATCTTTTTGTTAAGTGTAATTTTTTGCTCGCCTCTTAATACATTCTTAATTTTAAAATTGAACTTTTCCCGCGCAAAATTATAAATATGTAAATAAATTAATTAATGCAGGTAAAGCTATTATCATATAAAAGGTTATTTGTTCGTTAATTTTGAAAATCAAATTCTCACAAAAAAATTAAAATTCTGTTTCTCTCATAGTAGCTAGTAGCATTAGAAAACTTGACATGACTGACACGTGTAAACTCTTCGGTTTTAATCAATTAACTAGCTTATCAATGGGGATTTTAAATTTTTTATGTATATATAGTTAAAGTTTAACATTTTTTTGAATTAAAAAAGTTGTTAATCTAGATTTAATGCTCTACTACACATTAATTTAACAATAACAATAATTATTTTGGTAATGAGATAAACAATGATAATGATACTTTTAACATCAATTTATCATTACCGATATAATAAATTTCATTTTTATAATGATTATTATTGTTATTGTTACAATGACATTATTGTTCATAAAGGGGACAATGCATCATACGCATAATTGTAATACCTATGGCCTAAAAATTACAATTATTTGAAATCCGCTCGATTGAATAACAATGCCACCTACAGGTAACGACTACAAAGTCGTAGAATGTGTACACTATCCAATGAGAATTGCCTAAATCTTGAACTGCTGGCCTGAAGGAAGAAAGTAAAACTCAAACAATCTTTAGCCTGTTGTGTATTTAGTCTAGTTAATAAATGAAATTCAATAGAAAGAATAGGTTTGAAAACCATCCACATATGAAGTTGTTTGATAATTTGTTCTAGAAATTTTGTATTTATAAAGTATTTTAACATTCTTAATTTCAAAATTAAATTTTTCCCGCGCAAAATTGAAAATTCATAAATGAATTAATTAATGCAGGCAAAGCTATTCTAATATGATAGGTTGTTTATTCGTTAATTTTGATAATCAAATCCTAATAAAAAAATTGAAATTCTGTTTCTCTCATAGTAGCGAGTAGCATTAAAAAACTTAACGTGACTGATCCGCGTAAACTCCGCGGTTAAAAGCGATTAACTATCTTATTAATAGGGATTTTACATTTTTATTTATATACAGTAAAAATTTTAACATTTTTTTGAATTAAACAAGTTGTTGATTTGGATTTAATACTCTAATACACATTAATTTAATAATAACAATAATTATTCATTCAGTAATAATAATGATAATGATATTTTTAACCTCAATTTGGTATTACCGATATAATTAATTTCAGTCTCATAATTTTTATTATTAGTGTTATTGTTATTATGACATTATAGTAAGTAAATGACACAATATACCATGCGCATAATTGTAAGACTTTTCACCTAAAGATTACAATTATTTGAAATCCACTTGATTGGATAACAATGCAACCTATCGGCAACGACCAACAAAATCATAGAATGGTACACTATCCAATGGGAATAACCTCTGATTATGATTGTTCATGTACAAAAAACCTTTGTTCCAACTTCAAATTGTTTATTTCTTGTTTAATTAACATTTTTAATAAGCTGAATATTTGTATTCTAAATATTTGCACTGCGCATGCGTCAACTTTACGTTTAGACTTTCAGTGCGGACTTTTGAAAATTATATTGACCAGCACAGTGATTAGAGTAAGTGTATTTTTCTTGTTATTTCAATTATAGAGGTCACAGGAGAAAAGGGCAACGTGTAGTTTTTAATAATTTTATAATAAGTTTTATTTTAATAAAGTATTGAAATTTTTTGTTAATTGTTATGGATTTTTTTTTTTTTTTTTTTTTAATACTTCGTAGTATTCATGAAAATAGAATTGATGAAAATAAAAAAAAAAATGTATATGCATTGATTAACAATTCTCTCGATATTTTAAAAAATTTAGAATGAAGTGAATATTTATTAGTTATTTATTTATTTACTTAATGACATTGATATTGGCTGACGTCTAACAATTTTTTTAATTATTTGAATTAATTAAATAGTAATTCCTAAAAAATTACACTCGTAAATTTTTAATTTTTACACATGAGATGTGCTTGTCACTATAATTTTCAAAAGACCGCGCTAAAAGTCTATATACATATAGTTGACGCATGCGCAGTGCAAATATTTAGAATGCATACATAAAGCTAATTAAAAATGTTAATTAAACAACAAATAAAAAATGTGAAGTAGGAACAAATGTTAAATATACATGAACAATCAAAATTAGAGGCTTGATGACCCAAATTGCTACCAAAATATTAAAAAATGCGACAGGGGGGCTAACTTAAAGGTACATTATTAATAAATTCTTTTTAAAATAAATAAATGGAGAACGATCAAATGTTGAGAGTGAATAATAAAGAACAAACGAAAAGCTGAAAACGTGATAGATAAAAAAATCAAAAATTAAAAGAAAAAAATTTGGGGTTTAATAATAATAATAATAATAATTATTATTATTATTATTATTACTTAATTTATTCTGTAGTATGTGTACGACTTATTCGTACATGTGCCATTCTACAAGCATGTATTACGTATGAAATTTGAATTTCCCGGGATTTGTAACACTCCGTATTCATACGGTGGTGTTTGTGAGCGGAGTCGTATCGTTTGCTTGCTGTACCTTAGCCACATCGTTAGTTTATTATATAGAATTATTTGCAATACTTTCTCGTAGAGATCTCAAAGTAAATAAATAAAAGGATAACTGCAAGCAATTTACCTTAGTTTATTAACATGTGTGTGAGCACCTTTAAGATTGGATTTATTTTTCTACGGTACTAACAAATCTCGCGTTGGCTGCATTTTTTACCGCAAACTATTCCCTTGAAGCTACAGTTTATGTAGATATAATTCCAGTGCATTCTGGCGGCCGTAAATGTAAGCTGTGAATTACTTTTTTTAACTGTAGTTTCGTATCTATAGGAAGATTACTACACATTTTTATTTTATCTAGTCTGTGGCATGTCACTTTTTACATAAAAAAAAAGTCAGTAAAATAAATAATGAACAACTGTTATAATAAAAAATTAGTGGAAAAAAAGTACCGTAGAATTAAATAAAATTTCGCAACCTCAAAAAACCGTTCTGCTTACAGTAAACACAGTCGGTAGTCTGGCGCTCCGTTTACAACGGGATTTTTGAACGGACCTTGGCGCCAGATTCTACCGAATCTGTGGATATATGGGTGATAAATTTGATCTACAAATTCGGTAGAATCTGGCGCCAAGTTCCGTTCAAAAATTCCGTTGTAAACGGAGCGCCAGACTACCGAATATGTTTACCGTAAGCAGAACGATATTTTTAGGTTGTAAAATTTTATTAATTCTACAGAACTTTTTTTTCTCCAATATTACTCTATAATTATACATTATATGTTATATTATCAATATTAATTGATAATGGTCATTGAAAATAATAAATTATATTTATAATTAATTAAATTCTCTAGCACAAACTATAGCGACCCAGATTTTTAGATTTTTACTTTTTTCTTATGGAGAAAGTGACATGCCACAGACTAAATAATTCGAGAATGTATGGTAACTCTCCACTAGATGGGAGACTACAGTTAAAAAAAAAAGTTATGAGCTTGCGTCGAGGCTCACTAGGGCTCGTCAATGTTACTCTAACACAAGTAGTTAGAAAGTTCGAAATCGAAAATAAAAGAAATAGTAACAATCATCACCAATATTATAAAAACCATGGAAATTTATTTTACGATTTTATAAAATATAAATATTATGATTGATAATTTGTCTATCAATCTAAACCAAAGGATATACTTTGGTGGAATTTTATTAATGCTTATTAGTTACTCTACGAGAAATAAAAGTTTAACGTGATTTTATTGTTACAATTGTTTGTGCACTAATTTTCCGCGGTAAAAGTACATAATTTGAATTGAAAATTTTTTCAATCACATAAAATGTTAAAATTTTTTTTTTTAAATAAAATCTCTAGAATTTACTATCTATCAACTTTACATATGAATTTTTTTAAATTAACTTTTTTTTAAATTAAGTATTATTTATTAACTAGAGTCAATATCTACAAGAGCTCACATTGTTTGGGTTTAGTTTCTATTATGGAGGGTAGAGGTAAGGAGAATCCGAACAAAAACAGTTTCACTGTAAAAAAATTGCGCCAAGTCCACGTTCATAAAACTCATCTCAATAACGTTTGCACTTTACAAAAAAAAATAAGACTCAATATAATAATTGTCATTCTCTACAAAAAAAAGTGAAATACAAAAAAATACCAAGAAACTGTCATAATGTTAAAAAAATTGAAAGAAAATTTGTTGAAAATTTTAAAATTAAAACAAAATTTTTTTATCGTACTTGGCGCGCGTCATTGAGTACCCCAAATTTTTTCGGAAGAATTTCAACCCGAGAAAAAACGATTTTGCTCGAATTTATGTAATTATGTATAGTTATACATATTCGGGCTGATCAGCTCTAATTACATAATATATGATTTCATACATTCTTATACTTATAAATTTACATTAGTCAAGCATACTCAACTCATTAAAAACACTGCTTACTCGATTAATTATCAGTTTCAGTGAAAAATCCGTTTTTAAATTTTTTTAAATTTTTAGTGGACATAACTATCAATATGGTGGTGTGGTGAAATCATCTGAAATTATATAAAATTTTTGGATTCAATTTTTTCAGCTCTGTCATTAAGCTTCAATGAAGAAACTTGATATTGCTTAGTTTAATTGTAATTAACACATTTTGATTGGCAATCACACCGCATTTTCTCAATTTAGTCGGCCATATGTTTTCTTTTCTAGAGCACTCAATTGTATCTACTTTGAAGTAGTTTTCATAACCAAACACGAGAGGGCGTTTTAGTAAAATCATAAATGATGTCTGGAAGATTAAAAAATTTCAAATAACATATGTATGACATGTCAATTTTACCTAAATTTTGTAAAACTTATTATTAAATAATAATAGTTGATTAATTAAATTCATGCATTTTATAGGTTGACTTAATTATAAATTTTTAATCATTCAAAGGATGTTTATTTATCCTGAAAAAATTTGGGGTACTCAATGACGCGCGCCAAGTACGATAAAAAAATTTTTTTTTAATTTTTAAATTTTCAACAAATTTTCTTTCAATTTTTTTAACATTATGACAGTTTCTTGGTATTTTTTCGTATTTCACTTTTTTTTGTAGAGAATGACAATTATTATATTGAGTCTTATTTTTTTTTGTAAAGTGCAAACGTTATTGAGATGAGTTTTATGAACGTGGACTTGGCGCAATTTTTTTACAGTGAAACTGTTTTTGTTCGGATTCAAATAAACCGGAATCGTATTTAATGTATTTCGATGTTAATAATTTGTATGGTGCATCGATAAGTATGCCTTTACCAACAGACTCATTTGAATGGGTTGAGTTAAATTTTTATATTAATCAAAAAATTGATAAGTTTTTAAATAATACCGATGGTTTTGGCTATATACTCGATGTTGATCTGAAATATCCGGAAGAATTATATGATTTACATAAAGATTTACCATTATGTCCAGAACACTTTTTACCTCCAGAACAAAAGCAAACAAGATTAGCAACTACTTTATATGATAAAAAAAATTATGTAATACATTATAGAAATTTAAAACAGTGTTTAGAATTAGGATTAAAATTAATGAAAATACATACCCTGATAGCCACCTTACCTGTAACTTACTGTCAAACTACGTCCGCAATTTGAAGCTAACTTGACGGAAAGAGTTGGTAAAGCAAGCGATTAACTATTAGTTACCTATAACTTACTCTGCAAACAGACGTCAAGACTTGCTGTACAAGTATTTCTGTCAAATTGTAATAAAGTTGAACGGAAATTTAACTACAAGTTTGATTGTTAACTTGTATTCAAGTTTCGGCCGTAGATTTCCGTCAATTTGCTTACAACTGTTGTCATGTAAAAAATTACCGCTAACTCGATGTCAAGTTAACCGTAATTGCTAGAAGCCAACTACTTACTGAGAAAGCGCTGGCTATCAGGGTAGAATTTTAAGATTTAAAGAGTCACCATGGCTAAAACCGTATATAGATAAGAACACTGATTGTAGAAAAGCAGCAAAAAATGAATTTGAAAAAGATTTTTATAAATTAATGAACAATGCAGTATTTGGTAAGACTATGGAAAATGTTAGGAAATATAAAGATGTCAGAATAGTTACACGATGGTCTGGCAGATATGGTGCATCTGATATGATTTGCAAACCAAATTTTCATAGTCTTACAATTTTTGATAAAAGTATGATAATTATTGAAATGAATGTTGTAAAAGTGAAATTCTATAAACCAATCTATGTAGGTTTTTGTATTTTAGATATGTCAAAAACTTATATATACGATTTTCACTATAATTATGTAAAGAAAAATTTTTAAAATGAGGATTCTAAGTCGGTAAATATCGATCACCAAATCGATGACAACACTCCAACCATCGGTAAAAAATAACACAAAAACCCATCATCGATATAAACAGAAACTCTACCAACAACCGTCGATAAGGCAGAAAATCAATGTCAATAGTGTAGTAATCTACTTTATATCGGGGAGCCAAACCGACCTTGCTTAGCTGCTCATGCCAACCATGGTCGTTTTTTATCCCGATTTATGCATGATTAGCTCTGAAAGCCCATTGTTATTTCTAATTAATTCAGAATTTTTTAAACGTAATGATAAACATCAGTTTGCACTTTTGGTGATTACCAAAAAAAATTTTTACTTCCCAAGTGGAAAAATGATTTGCGCATTATAATGTCATTATAATGACGTTATAACGTCATTATAATGCGTGTCAAAAATATTTATTTTTCCAAAATTTCCCATAAAAAATCTAAAAAATACCAAAATCTCTGCTTTCAGATAATTAAGTTTGAGCTGGAAACTGTCATAGCGAGAGAGGTCAATTGATAACTTTAAAATAAAATTTTCTGAAGGATCAGGAACTCAGCACTAAAACGTTTTTTCCGTAAGCTTTACTTAAACGATTAAATCAAAGGAGGTTTACTCAATTTCACAAAAAAATTGTACAACAATTCGGGAACACTGCGTCAAAATATTTTTTCTTGACCTTGAAACGCTGAAATTTGAGCTAAATTAATTTATTAATTAATAATTATTATATCGTCTTGAATTTTTATAATAACTGTTTATTGAAAAACAAGAAAAAGAACTCAAACCTAATTATCTTAACACAGAGTTTTTGGTATTTTGGACATTTTTGATGGGAAGTTTCGGAAAAATAATATTTTTGACACGCATTAGAATGACATTATAATGCGAAAATCATTATAATGACATTACAATATTTTTCCATCTGGGTTCAAAGAAAAAATTTTTATCACATCTGACTATGCAAGTCTCATCAGATCTAATTATAAGTTATAATTAAAAGACTGCTTATTATTGTTCAGATATAAACAGGCACGGTCACGTATGATCAGGCCTGGATGTTTTTAACGCTGATCGTTTTTTACCGGGATTTCACCAAATATCATATTTTCTACGAAAAAAATTTTTTTTAATTTCAGTCTTTAAAAAACACAAAATAACCAAGTTATCAATTATAAATCAGTGGTTAAATATTTCAGATGCGTAATTGGAGCTTTACTAACCTTCCTTTTAATGTGCACCACCTGCGATGTACTATCACAAATCACAAGTATTAACAGTAACTTTGTTAATACTCTCAGCAAATTTTCATTTATTAACAACGGTAAACGCATTCTGAGCATGAATGTAAATAAAAATAGCCTACCAATCATTGCAAGCCTGAAATTTTACTCTATGTGCGGGGTAATCTTAGGACACAGATTCCTGCTTTCTGACTCAGGCAGTGTTCTAAATATTGAAGAAAAGGATGAGGTAATTGCTTAACGGATTATATATAATTAACTTTGATGTAAACTTTCCAAAACATTAATTAAATATTATGGTTAGTGGTTGCATACTTTTGGCGCCGCAATCGTCTTCTCAGTGATCAATTACGTTGATACATTTCTTGTGATTACCGGATTCTTAACTTCATATTTGTTTTTCAAAGAAATGGCTAAAGGACGCAAGTTTAATCTTCTCGCTTATTACGTCCATCGATACATGAGGTGAGAAAGTAATTTTTTAAAGTAACCAAATTTTATTTCGGGGCATGAGCTATCTAATATATATTATTAGGATGTGCTACGGTCCCGTGTAACTTGTGTGGATTTCCCTATTATTATTATCTCCTTACCAGGGGATGTGTTGTAAAATGAATGCAATCCCTCTCTCACACTTGCTTATCCCTACTCTCGGCCCCTCAGGCCGTATCATGTTCTCCCAAACAATCTGATATCAATTTGATATAATTTTTCTACGATAACTAATCATACGTCGGTAAGGCAGACAGCTCCAACAATATAGACATCAACAACTATTCAATACATAGAGCATTAGTAGTGGTAGCCATAAGATATCAATAGCATTAGTCCCGGGTCAAAAAATTTAATCTGTTTTATGATAAATGAAAATTTTTAATATTTTTCATTCAATTTTATTTTATTATGTGTATCTATTTCATATAAAAATTTAATCTGTTTTAACCCGTACTATTCCCAATTCAGACTAATTTTAGACAATTTTTAATGTTACAATAAAATTGTTTTCTATTGTTTCAAATCCAAAATCAGACTTTTTTTGTCACAATCATTTAGCTGGTTTTGATCACATCAAGGTCAAAAACAGACCAAAACGTTCCATAATTTTTAGTCGGTTTTTTATCGCCTGTAGATAAAAAACAGACCTTTTACGAATTCGATAATAATAATAATAATGAAAATAATCATAATAATAGTAATATATTGATTTATTTATTTATTATCGTTTTATTAGTGTCCTCGAAGATCTTCTACAGGACACGAATTTTCATTCTCTGAAACTTAAATAGTGACTATTCACTATTTCGTGGTGTAATGTATACCAAACGATATACTTCGCACTACCAAATAGTGAATACCGCTCATTAAATGATGCGTGAAATTACAAAGTTTAATATTAATCTTGTCATCTTGTCAACATTTTAATCTTGTCGATGTATTCACATTGTCTTTAATATCGATGATTAGAAAACTATAGATTTAGATCGAATGAAACGATGAGAACTATTTTACGTATGTTATTACAAATTTATTAGTTATCACTGCAACTAATATTCGCAAATACAAAACTTTTATAGCCCATGAAATGTTAAGCTATGACAAATAAATATGACAGATGTAAGATTATGATCAACGATCAGTTCATAAAACAAGAGAGCGCATCAATATATTATAAATTAATTTATTTTTTCAAATAAATGCGACTTAGAATAATTTTTAATAAGATACTTAAGACTCAAAAAAATTATAAGTCGTCATCTTAGTCGACTTTTGGTCTTTGAACATTTAGAATTAAAATTGTAGATCAAAAATAGTATAAGATTTCATATTGAATTTGAAAACAATACATAAAGTCCAAGTACAAATTAACTAGATTAAAAACCGATCAAACTTTTGTCTCATTAGATTAGAAACAACATAAAATATTTATAGCTGCTCAATTATTTTACTAAAAGGTTGTTTAGACTTAAAACAGATAAAAAATAATTTGAATAGTAGGTCAAATACAGATGAAAATGTTTTTAAAAGTTCAAATAAAGATCAATAAGTTCAAATGCAGATCATTTTGCTCAAAATCAGTTTAAATTTTTCGACCCGGGTAATCCAAAGTATTTGCATAAATTAATAAAAATATCAATTCAAGGTAACTGGTGTTGAAATTCTTTTTAGAAGTAAACCCTTAATTACTTATTAGTTTCCCCTAGTTAAAAAAAACTATAGTTATAACCTATCAAAAGAATCCATCCCAGTATCTCAATAAGGGCGATTGTTTTTTTCAACATCATAGCTACAATTAATAGGTTCCTTCCTTTTATATCTTTCTTTTTTTTTTTATCACCCTTACAACATCTGCTGAGAAGTCGTTTTTTCAGCGACTCAAACGTTTTAACTGATAGCCGGCTATACCTCGACTAGATTTTCCTGGTTACTAACGTAGGGTGGGACACTTTGTGCATTTTGCTCATCACGGGAGTAAAGATTACCGATACGTTGACGGGTTTAGTTCACAAGAAAATTCCTATAATTTGTTATTAAAGTTCCTGTTTGATTATCTCCAAAATTTTTTCTATTTTTTTTTTTATTTCATTAATGATAAATTGTATTAACTGAAAGTAATTCATGATTGATAACAATTGTTGATTTATAATAATAAATGATTGACTGTAGATTAACACCATCATTCATGGCACTGTTATCAATAGCGACATATATACTTCCAAAAATGGGTTCAGGAGCATTATGGCAGTCGACAAAAATCCAAAGTGACTGTTGTAAAGAAAAGTGGTGGGCAAAGCTACTTTATATCCACAATTATGTCTATTCACATGATCTAGTCAGTATTTACAATTAATCTCTTATCAATTGATAATGCGCATGTTTATAAATATCCAGGAATTTTTTTTAGAGGTGTTTAATCCATACTTGGTACCTGGCAGTAGATATGCAACTATTCTGGGTGAGTCCATTAATCGTCTACCCATTATACAAGAAACATAAATTAGGATTAATTATTCTGAGTACCGCCATTGTTGCATCAGTCATCACGCCAGCTGTCATAGAAGCACTTAACAAGTACCAGTTGTACTTTTTTCCAGATGAAAAGTGAGTGTTTTCTTGGTTTTAAAGAAAGATTTTTTTATTAATGCTTATAGGCTACTTATTTTTTTTTATTTTATCAACCCTTCCTCATTTTTTTACGACATACTTTTAAATAGATTTTTCTCGTTAGTAGAAAAAAAGACAAGCATTGTCTTTCAATTCTTTTGTTTCTAGTAGATTTCATAGAAATCTAACTATTGCATTGGTCCTTATGATGGAACTTCTGAAAAATTTCGCCACATTACGACTCAGCTCGTCAAGCAGATTCAGAAAATGCATATGGTTCAAAAGTTTGTGTATGTATTTAAATATATACATACTAGCGTGTGCCAAAAGTCAATTTCCGTGAAGAAACTTTGAAAATTGAAATTTTGAGTTCCGTTTTTAACAGGAGCTGTGTTTGGGCATTTTCTCCGATATTTTGGGTTCAAACGATTTAAATTATTTTCATAGAATTTCAATAGGAGCTTTGTTCGGGCACTTGCGGTCAAATGCGGAAATTTCATTTAAAATTCCAATTTCAAAAGGTTCTTCACGGAAATTGAATTTTAGCGCACCCTAATATATTCATTAGGGTGTGCAAAAATGTAACTTCCTTGATGGACCTCTTAAAATTGGAATTTTAAGTTCCGCTTTTAACAGGGACTGTGTTTGGGCATTTTCTGCGATATTTTGAGGGGAGAGGATTTATTTGATTTTCATAGAACTTTTTAACAGAAGCTTAGTTTGGGCATTTCCGTTGAAAATTCAAAATTTGGCCGGAAGTACCCAATTAAATCTGCTGTTTAAATTCTATGAAAATCGAATAAATCCTCTCTCCCCAAAATATCTCAGGAAATGCCCAAACACAACTCCTGTTAAAAGTGGAACTTAAAATACCAATTTTAAAAGGTCCATAAAGGAATTTACATTTTAGCACACCCTAATATACATATATAAAATATTTACCTAATGGTATTTTTGAAACTTACTTGACTAATTATGACATATGCGAGCAGAATCAGGTAAAAATTCCACTATAAGAACTGATGCAATAGTTAGATTTCTAACGAAATCTACCTAATAAAATCTGGATTACTTAAACGGTATTTCAGGTATGACCACGAGACATTGCTGCACTTTTACGTTCTCACTTCCAACCGTGCTGGGCCGTGGTTACTAGGAATCTTAACAGGGTACCTGTTAGCAACTGATCACGGTATTCCTACGCCTGGACTACGGAAAACAGGTTGGATTTTAGCAGTTTTAGCTTTTGCATACTCGTTGTTTACGTACAGGATCTACCAGCAAGAATATTACCAGTCGAATATCTACTTTAAAACTTTCAATGCCGGAGTTGGAAAACATATTTGGGCATTTGGAATCTGCTGGATTATTTACATATCTTTAGTAGGAGAGGGAGGTAAGAAAAAAATCAGTTTGATCTTGATATTTTCGATTGACCAACTAATAACGTGCAGAGTTTGATCGAAACTAAAGGTCGTTGATTAATTAAACTATATTTGAGAACCGATTAGTCTTATTGAAGAAGTCCTACACGGAAAAAAAAATATTATTACTGAAGCCATCTATCAGATACCTACTCGTAGATTCTTACTGTAGCAATGTGTATTCCTACAAGAACACTACTGTAGGGTTACTGGAGCGATCTGTTAGTTGGCTAGAATCGCTCACCAACATTTTTCTTACAGAGCCCTTTTACCAGACAAAACGATTTAAATACTTAATATTTTATATTTAATAACAAAAAATTTTATTATTCTATCGATTCAATCTTTTATTAATTATTATTGAAAAATTATACGGATAAATAAAAAAGAATAAGTAATTAAAAATTATAAAATAGATTACATATTAAATTAACAAGTTTTTGATGATACTTATTTATTTTTATGGACCATTTAAAAAAAAATTGTCACAAGAATTTAAGAATTTTCAAAGTTTTATATATTTGTTGGTGATGGTCAATTTTTTAAGAAATTTTTGGAGGAGTTTTAAATAATTTGTTGGATCTATAAATTTGCTCCACCACATTTTTCATTAAATTATTCGGATTTGATCCTGTCATTGCACTAATTATTTTCAACTTTATTTAAAAACTACCCAAACTATTAATATCTCTATTGGAAAGAACAAAAAATTAATAAGCCAAAGTTTTTTTTAATCATAATCGATAACTCTCGACAGTCGCATATAAATTACAGGTTTCTAGTAAATAATTACATTAATTTTGGAGGTGATAAAATGTGTCAAAAAACAAGACTGCGGGCAGAATCTGAGACTTGAACGAGGCATTTACCCCTCACAGCAATCCCGTTTGGCTCTCCCAGAGCACCGGCTTAGCTATTTTAGCCAACTACTGTATTCCTGCCAGAACGATCTAATAGATGGCTCTAGTAACTCTCTAACAGTTGGTTGAGTGGGGATAGCTGCTATAGCATTACAATATTGCTCCGTGAGCAATATTTTTTTTTCCGTGTACAACTTATTTATAAAAGTATGTATTCAAATTCACTCGTGAACGAAAGAAACGCCACTTTTTTACAAATTGTCGATGAGCCAACCAAATCAATTATTACATGTGATCTCAGACATTTCTTACTTTACTTCCCTGGGTATGTAATTAATGATATATTATTATTGTAATTGTATACAACAATAGTATATTGCAATACAAGGGCAGAAAGTTTGAGATCCCTACACTGCGCGCTATAATGCTCGATGCGAAACCGAGCAGATAACGTGCTTGACTTCTAACTATGAGCACTGATCAAGCACGGGTTCGAGTCCTACCATAATCGAATAATTTTCGCTGTGCGCCAGGTTAATTTCCGATTGTCTTTGACTGTGAGGACTCGACTAATTGCCGAACAAACATTGGCTGTACATGATATCATCATAATGGCCAGCTGGACTACACTAGCAGAAAAAAAAAACAATTCAATATTGACCAAATTATCAGAGATTATTTAACAAAGGTTTTGACAAAATAAATCTTAAATATTTATGTTAGTCTTATATTTTTCAGGTATTATATGTCAGTTCCTGTCATTTCCGATGTACTTGCCCTTGGGTAGAATATCATACTCAATTTACCTTCTTCACTACGTAGTGCAAACCATGGAAATAAAATCTGTTAGAGTTCCTATGTACATTAACGAGTTTCAGATGGTAAAATTTTTACAACTCATCAACTTTTTACCCTAAATGAATATTATTTAATTATTAAGTAACTATTGTTTAATCTACTTTGCAGGTCAATTTTTATGTCAGTGATCTAGTTATCTGCATTTTCGGCGGATTTGTCTTTTGCCTCATGTTCGAGTCTCCATTTTTGGTACTAGAAAAATTAATATTCGCCCATGGAACTGAAAGGATAAGCCAATCTTCGGTTGAGAATGAAACTAATAATCCAAAAAGATACTCAAAAAAAAAATTTTCTATTGAAAACAAATCAAATAATCTGAAATTTTATGAGTAAATTTTCTACTGTCTTTCATGTCAGAATTTATTTTTGGGAGACAAAAATTCTAACACCAACAATAATTTTGAGAAAATAAATCAATATTTTCATATTATAACTATGAACTGTAGTTTATGTCTTGTATAATATAACGACACTTGAACTACTTTAAAAATATGTAAAAAATAAAGACCTGAACATATAAGAATACTGATATTTGGGTCACTCACAATAAAAGTTAAACTTTTGGTTGATTTTAAATAGATAAATTACCTGGCAGGCCCCGAAAACATCCGTTGTCACACTTGAGATCTCACTGACAGTCTTTCTAGAAGTATCGCTTGAAGTCTTGCTGACGGTCTGGCTGGAGATATTTCTGCGTGTGTGTGTGTGTGTGTGTGTGTGTGTGTGTGTGTGTGTGTGTGTGTGTTGTCGCACTAGTTGCACAATATACTATTATCTGTGTATAATAATAAAAAATTAGACATTACATAATAAATAATTCAATTTGCTTTTATTCTATCATTTTGCTTTAGAGGATAAATAAAATTGTTAGCAATATTAATATTTTTATAATACTTACCTTATTATTATAACCATAGTAAATTAAGTAATTTAATTAAATATTCTAAATTTTAATTGAAATTAAAAGGAAAGTTAAAGATTTCTCCTTAGAAAATATTTTTTAGTAATGTAAGGGGCATTTTTTAGTAATAGTAAGGGGCATTGTTGGGACGATAAAATAATTTGTTGAAAATTTCTTAAAATTTTACTTCTTAGTAGAAGAAATCAAATTTTTCTCATAGTAACTTTTTTGTTGAAAAAAAAAAGATATTTTTTTTTTCTAAAACTAAAAAACATTTTTTCATCAACAAAGTTGCTTTGAGAAAAATTTTCACTTTTTTAACTAAAAAATAAAATTGTTTAAAATATTGCTCATTTTTTTTCAAGAGAAATGTTATCTCTTAGTGTAAATCTATATATAAGAGCTGTTCTATAAATCGATTGACTCATCACGATATCTATGGAACTATAAGACCTATAAACTTGAAATTTGATAGGAATATTATTTTTGCCATGCAGAGGTCAGCTAAGAACGGATTTTAAGAACTTTCTCTCCCAAAGAGGTTTGCGGGGGCGTTAACAGTTAAAAATTTCCGTTTTTAAACTATAGCCTCTATCGACTCCAAATTCTCATTTAAAATTTTTTTCTTCGTGTCAATTTTTATTCATTATTGGAAAAAAACCACGCGAACATTATAGTGATTGCACATTGAAAGTTACAATGAATATTAGCTAGAATAATCACATGGATAAAAGGTACAAGCTAATTCGATGGAATTTGGAAATCGTGCAAGTCAAAATAATACTCCAATTAAATTTCAAGTTTAGATCTAAAAATACAATTCTATAAAATTCCCAGCGAAGCGGGCGGGTAATAGCCAGTGTATTCATATAAACGATCATATGAACGAATTAATAAATTCTATGAATGTTTAACTTTCCCTTTAGATATACTGATAGAAAATTTATGTTGACTCAAGAGATATTTTCTTGATCTAAGAATTTATTTTGGAAGACAAATGATTATTTTGCTTTAAGAATTTCTTCTCTTGATTTAGATTTTCTTGGCTTAAGAGCTATATTATCTTCAATCGATACATTTAGTTTTTCAACTAAAATAACATTGTCGTTTAAAAAACTTAAAATAATTCATCAAAGTATATTTCAAAAACTAAATAGTCTTTAATTGTTGTACCGAAAAAAAATTATTTCTTGGAAATAAGTAAATTAATGACTCAAAAAAAAAGCCATTCTTAACACAAGTCGGTAACATCTTGAATCAATGTTATCGCCTATCTTGAACCAAGAGACAAAAATTCTTGAAATAAATATATCTATATCTAGTTTCAAGAGTTCAAATTTTGAAGAAAAAAAGTTTCTTGAATCAAGATTTATTTTCCATCAGTGTTCACGGTAAGAACAAGATTACACTGGATATCATCTTAGATTATACTGAGTGAAAAAAATTTCAGATAGTAGCTAGTATAATCCAGATTATAATGAGTATAATCCAGATATCACGCAGTATAATCCAGATTATAATGAGTATAATACAGATATCACGCAGTATAATCTGGATTTTGTAGCTACTATCTGAAATTTTTTTTCAGAACAGATATCACTGAGTATAATCTGGGATGATATCCAGTGTCATCTTGTTCTTCCCGTGTACGTACTTTAAAAACCATATTAATAAATTATTTTTTATAAAAAATAAGGTAGATGGATTGACAAATAAACAAAAAATAATTTGTATTTATCATACTTAATTTATTAATTTCTTTATATTTTGGTCAATATTTTCAGAAAATAACACTCCAAAGCGAAAAAATCGTATAATTTCACCCACCCTATATATTATGTATAATATATACTATTTATAATGTATACTTTTATTTTATAAATAATTATTATGAGTAGTAGCGTACACTTAAGATCTTCAGATATGGGTAACCTTTGTTGTATGTATAGACATCATGATGCAATGAGGAAATAGTTTAATCATCATAGGATTCAAGCTAAATTAATAGAGTTAAGGTTACCCATGCCTGTCTTAGATTTAAAATGTGGTAGTGTTTTTTTTTTTTTTTTTTTTCTTAATGAGTTGACTATGAAATATTTAATCCTTAAAAACATCTTAGTTGGTCGATATTTCATTTTAATTTTTTTAAAACGAAAATTTAAATGAGTTTCTTTTCTCATAATTACAATATATCCACTAACTTTTGAACTAATTATTTATATTTATTTTTTGTTTTGTTTTTCTCTTTTTTTCTTCTTTATGAATCTCGGATTCTATGTCAAAATACTAAATATAAGTCGATAATAAAGTATACAGATTTAAATCACAGATCAATAACGAAGAATCCTGACTGGGATCGGTATCAAGCAGAATTTATTTATCGTAATATCCCTGATTGAACTTACGATTAAAACATACTTTAATTAATTAAATATTAAAAATGCTACCGCTTAAGAGCATTTTGTCTTGATGAGTAATTAAAAATTTAATTATTTTAATTATTTATAGGATTATTGAATAATAAATGTTGTACGATTAAGCAAAA
Source organism: Cotesia typhae (assembly GCF_013202065.1). Lineage (NCBI taxonomy): Eukaryota > Metazoa > Arthropoda > Insecta > Hymenoptera > Braconidae > Cotesia > Cotesia typhae. The sequence continues at coordinate 1,806,851 of NW_027423761.1, forward strand.
AATAAATAGCATCAACAAATTGACATAATAATGAGTAAAAAATGTTTGCAATCACTTATATCTGCTGAATGCATGTTATATTTTGACACCAGAGTCAAAAGGCAATGCACAGTATTAATAACTTACCAAGTACATGTGTTTATTTTATAATGAGTGTATCAATCTTTTCAACCATTCTATTATTTATATGTTTTATATTCACATTGTTTTGTTTTAAGTTTCTTTTTAAGAGAATTCAATCAAAAATATTTTAAGTCAAGCTTATGTCGATAAATAAATAATTTATTAAATAATAGAAATAATTATTCAGGGAAAAAACTTGTTCAGTGCTTTTCTTTATCTGTTTATTTTTAATAGATTTGTCTGCTTGCTCAAAATAAAAATCCTTGATTAAAAATTTTAATTTTTTTTTAGATAATAATTTTAAGGATTTAAGTTTTGAAATTCATGAATTTGCTCCGAGTTAAGTTTAAACGAAGAAGAAAAAATTTTTTTTGAATCAATTAAAGTTTGAAGGATTTAATCTTCTTGATCTCAGGAAGAAAATTCTTATGGAAAGAAATTGTTCTTAGTTAAAGAAAATTTTACTTGATTCAAGAATTTTTTGTTTTGATTCAAATTAATTTTTTTTTCAGTGTATATTTACATTTTTTTTTGTAAGTTTATATTTAATCTATGCAAAAATGTATCATATGGAAAATTATATTTAAGGTAATTTTTCGGTAGATTTTTTTTTTTTTTTACAGTTAAAAATAAATTCCGAAGATTCAGAATTTTCGACCATTTAGAATGCAAAAATTTAATTATAAAATTTCTAACAAATGAGCTGATTTTCAAAAGGGTATCTTTTCATATTTTAAAAAAGCAGTCTTTTGAATTTTTAAACATTAATTACTTTGAGAATTATAAAGATTCTTAAATGAAAATCGAATTGTAGCTTTATAATCGATAGCACACTATAGCAAAATTAAAAAAGTTCGATAAAAATATTTAGAATTGAAGATAACCAGTTTTCTGTCTCAATTAATCACAAATGAAAAGATACCCTTTTGAAAATCAGCTCTTCAAAAATTTTCTGTAATGTTTAAAAAATTCTTCGACAGAATTGGAAAATAAATTAGCAGAATAAAAAAGAATGTTTCTTTGATAAATTAATAAAAGAGAAGTAGCACTTTGTTGTTTTGTTATTGAAATATTGTTATTTCAACATTTTTTTTTTTTTTTGTCATTTTAATATAATTTTTTTATGGTAAGTAATTTTGCCAATAATACACTTAGAAAAAAAATTTGTTGAAAATTTTAAATAATTTTATTTCTTAATTGAAATAATCAAAATTTTCCTCAAAACAATTTTCTTGTTAAAAATAAATTTTTTTTGATTCGGAAAAAAACAATTTTAAATAGACAACTTAAGAATTTTCATCGAAAATTATTTTTTCCTAAAACTTATTTTCAACAAGAAAATTACTGTAAAAAAATTTTTTGTTTCTTCAGCTAAGAAATAAAATTATTTAAAATTTTCAAAAAATTAATTTTTTATTACAAAATTGTTTATTTTTTTCGAAATAAATATTTCTTCTCTACTTTAATTTATTGAGAGTGAACTTCTTGGAATTATCACCTCCGGTGCTAATTCTCGGAGCGAATAAATTAGTAGTTATTCAGGAGAATAGAGTAGATATAATCAGACCTAACTTTTTCATGGATGTACCGTCAAAAATTTAAAGCGTCTCAGTAAATTATTATTTTTTTCAGTTTTGCAAGCAAGCAGTTGATCATAAAACCAAATACTCTTTTTAAAATTGAATCGATCATTAATTTAAATTTAATAAATTAGAGTTAATCAAAAATTTGTTTACAAACAAAAGTTTTGGTCAATTAAAATGATTCTTTTTTTATTTTTGTTATTAATTTCATTCAATCAATTCAATTAAATTCATTCAAAATTATTATTAATTTCAGTTCATACACAGAATAAAAAAATTTCTTAAACCAAGAAAATTTTAAAGAAGATCGAAGTTATTTTAAAGCAAGAAGAAATTTTTTTGGCTTAAAAAAATGTAACTTTGTTCAAGAAATTTTCAATTTTCTTTAAAATTTTCTTGATTTAAGAAAATTTACACTTGACTCAAGACTTTCTATTTTTCTGTGTGCATTTTCAACGCAAATGTTTTCGTATAAAATCTAATAAATGCGACTAAAATTATTAAAAAAAAAAATTAAAATTTTTATAAGGTTTTTATTGAAAATAATACAACAAAATGTTTCATAATGATAATCATATAGATAAAAATAATTAATATTTATAGATTACGTACGATTCTACTCGGTTTTATAATAAATGTATCTTATACAACTCTGGAAATAATAATATAATCCTTTTACTATAATAATAATAATATTAATAATATGAATAAAGAGCATAAAGTTAATAATTATCTTTACAAATAATAATAATAATAATAATTATAAAATAAAAATAAAAATAAAAATAATAAGAATAATAATTATATTAATAATATTAAATAAGGTATTTACCTCATTACATCTAAACTATCCATAATCGTAGTTAAAATACGAGAGTGATGGATTGGTTTGTTTAGCAGTTATGAATGGATGCTTAATAAATAAAATTATACGTTGCTTAGATATGCACATAAAGATATAAAGTCATTTTTGGTCCCACCTAACTGCAAACATTATATTCATACATTTTCATGGTTTAAATTATTTATTTGCGTATGTAATCATTTGTTTTAATTAAAAAAAACTATCATTCATATATTATAAAAAAGTGCTATGAGAATTTATATCTATTTTTTTGTATTACGTATATATACGTGTCGTATGGATTTAGTATTTAGTGATATAGCATGAAAGTATATGGGTAAATTTTATTTTGTTAATATTAAATTTTTAAGTCGTTGGAATTTTCTATGTTTCTTCATTTATTAAGCTTTTCAACATCGGTTTTATTTTTATTTTTATTTTTTTTTTTTTTTTTTTTTTTTATCATATTTCCGCTGTACCATAATCATATACTGATGAATCATTTCATGTTTGCTGTTTGTCATTGTTCTTTAATTCGGGTTTTATGTTTTCTGTTCAGTGTTTTTCTGTTTAATTACAACTGGCATTAATTGTCACTTCATTTACAAGATCTTATTGTTTATTACTGTAAATTATCTTAAAAGATAACAAAATAATTGTTTTTTATAACGTAGAGTAGAATGCATAATATTACTTTGATTATTTATGTCATTATTATGAAGGAAAATTACAATATTTAATAATATGAAAAAAAAAATTTTTTTTTTTGATTGGAGCATTTTTTATGTCTTGTGAATAATTTTACTATTAAATCAGTCTCATATACTTTAGCTCTACTGGCTCATGAATATTCATAAAACCACGGTTTATTCACAAGGCAAAATAAAATGCTTTAGGGTACTAAAAATTTTAAAAGAAAATGCCAGTTATTATCTTTATTATAAATTTAAAAATGTAGAGCTTGATATGTACTTTTTTTCCAGTGAAAATAATTAAATCAATTCTCTATAATTTTCTTGCATACAATATAAAGTCGTGGATTTTTTTCCAGTACAAGAAATTTTTCCCGCAATTTAAAACATATTTTAAAAATTACAATCTCACAACCATTTTGATAACAATCAATAAAAAAAGAAAACAAAAAAAACATTTTTCAAAATATTTATAAAAATTAAAATATTTTACATTAAAATTTTTATTACAAGTGTAATATAATAAAATTTTTTGATTAGTTTTTATTTTTTTATACGAACATAATTTAGAAACATTTTTAAAATCGACGCGTACATTGTTTCAAGCATTTCTTACACTCTTTATAAATTAAGATTATATAAACATCTCAAGACAATCGTATACGTTCACATTTTTTGTTTTTTCAAGTAATTACAATTATTTTTATAAACATAAACGCTAACAAAAGTATAACAATTACAAGGAATGAAAAAGATTATTTAACAATCTATTTTCCATCATTATTTTATTGATGTTAACTATTTTTGTACATTTATAAAAATTTTAAATGATGGAAAATTTTCGATTGTTAGGAATGTTTATAATTATATTATTTTTAATGAAATGTATCAATATATTAATTTGCAATCCTTTTTTTTTTTTAATGATGATGTATTTCTGCATATATTAATGGATCTATAGATGAAAAGTGTACTTTTTATTTTTTATTAATTTGCATTAATACTTTAAACATAAACAATCTGTTACAATTATGAAATTTCATCAGATTTGTTTATATATAACAAAGAATTGTAATGCAATATTGATATGGTAATATATATATATTTATACGTTGACAAAAGAACTTTTGTTACTATTTTAATGAAAAGATAGTTTATATTTTTAGTATAAGAAAGAGTAAACAAAAAAATTGTGTTAATAATAATAATAATAATAATAATAATAATAAATGATGTGAATTATCAGAAAAAAATATTTATAATTATAAAATAACACCAACGTAACTAAATAACTTGACATTACTACTCTTCTTATTTAATCTTTAATTATTCTCAACTTCCCGTGAATAATAATTGTAAAATTGATATATAATATAAAAAATACCTCTTGACACACTTTAAACTACCTGCATATAGATGTATAAAAACACTAAATTCGAATGTTGATTTAATATTAACTTACATGTGTTGAGGTACGTAAGAAAATTTCAATCGATTTAAAACTTATATAAAATACCGCTCTTTTTTTACATACAGAGCAATTTAACTATAAAATAATATTTAAGATGGGCGGTGGGTATATTAAGGAAATATAAATTATTGAACGATTTAAAAATAATTAATAATTTTATCATTATTCTCTAACGATATTTCGATTTTAATCGATTGCACTCGGGGCCCTTGTCTGTGACCTGAAGAGCTCTTCACCAAGACCGATTAACTGATTTCTAGAAATTTTTAACAAAAAAAAATAAAATAATAATAATAAAAATAATAATAATAATAATAATAATAATAATAATAATAATTGAATTACAATGATTATAATAACACTTATAATTATAGAAATGTCTACAACTATGATAACAATATATGATTGCAGATAAAAACAATTATTTAATAATATTATTCGTTTTATATTGAATAAAATAAAAAAATGTTTTTGTATGATAGTAACTTAAGAAATACATTGGACGAAATAATACATACATTTATAAGTATAATTGTAAATTAAATATTCATATCTATATACGCGTCAGGTCGGTAAATCGATTTTTTGAATACAGATAAAGATGCGATGTTTTTTATAATAACTGGCATCTAACAGAAATAAAATAAATAATTTTTTAATAAAGATTAAATAATTATAGAATCTTATAAGCTAAATAATTTATTCATATCTAATGGAATGAAAAAATTTAGTTATGGAAAAATTATTTAATACAAAAAAGTCTTTGGAAAATAAAATTAAGTTCTTTTTACATAATTTATCAAATGTTTCCTAGCGAATGTGACATTGTATTGTTAATTATACCTTATTTATTTTTAATAAAAGTTTTACAAAGAATTTTTAGTTGTAATTGTTTGGAAATTCACAAAACAATGTTGTTACGGATTGTGATAAAAATATTTAAATATTATGTCATTTTGTTAAAGCAAAATTTTAAACGTGGTTTATTTTCGGTTATTCGATTTTTGAATTATCTGTAATGATATTTGTTCCTTTTTTAAACGCGATCAAAAAAATTTGATCGTTCATAAAATTTTTCGAAAAAATAGGTATCATTATTTTTTATTTATTTGTACAAATAACGCGAACACATTTGATTGTTTTTTGATCTTTTACTATTTGAAACAATGTCAAAAATATTTTATTTTTAATTTCAAATTTTACCTTTTGAATAAAATCAAACTATTTTTTAAATCCAGAGTAAGATATTTTTATAAAATTTTGCTTTGAGAGATTTTTTGATTAAAAAAAAAAAAAAAATAATAATAAAATGATACAAGAGATAATAAACTTTAAAGTATTAAAAATGACATATTAAAATGATGATATTCCATAGAATGATACTTTGGTTACAATGTGTCAAAGTTTAGTAAGTACGAAAGTCCATTTTAATAATTATTTTCACATTGCCATAAATATATGCAGTAAGTTTATACTTTTCGGGTAAGTTGTGTGTTTTTCAGTAATGTTACTATTGTATCGCGGGAAACAAATACTTTTGACATTTTCAAGCTACAATTAAAGAAGTTAATGAGAATTATTATTCAAAATATCACAATTTTCATTTACAAGTGTATATATATAGTTGTTCGAAATAAAGTACCGTTGCAAATAAATAGTAAATATAAACTTGAATATTAATGAATTCTAACTTTGTTTTTACGTCAAACTTTTACCGAATCTCAGATATATTTTGTTGTTAAAGAAATAATTTAAATGACTATTCATTTTTACAGCAATTAATCAAGTGCTAGTTCTGTAATTCAATTAGTAAATGCTTATCAATAACTGTAAGTGAATTGATAGTTGAGTCAATGAAACTGGTGATGAAAACAGTGAAAATATTTTATCAGTTCAATATGATGATTGCTGGATAATGATTATGAGAAAACTGTTATTTAATTAATATTATTGAATGTTAAGTTACTTTTTAATGTGAGAATATTTGCATCATTGTTTTGTTTGTATTTGAGGAGTTTTTATTATTATTATTATAATAGTTTGTATATTTAATTCTATTTAATTAATAGTTGAACAAAATGTGAGTTTTTATTATATATACATATGTATATTTATATGTATATGTATATGAATATGAATATGAATATGTATATGTATATGTCATTCTCCGATGGATTGAAAAATATATTGTTAACAATGAAAGTGTACACAGTAAATTCCAGCGTACTTAAACTTTAATGCATTTGTTATTACATTTCAGGTTTAGTTATTAATGCCCTCTCTTGTGTTGATCAATTTATATTTTTACATTTTTCCTAATAATTTCTTTATCTATCTTAACAGTAAGAAAAATTTACTAAGAAGCATACAAAAAAATTTTTTTAACCATACAATAAATCAAAAAAATTTACAATTGTAATCGCCATTCTTCTCATATAATTCCATACATTATATATAATATTTATCTTTAAATACTTATAGAAAGTCATAATTATATATTATTTGCAATCGTCACAAGTAACAAATAAGTTTGTTGGTCTTAATATACACAAAAGGAATGCATTTTATAATTAAATTATTTTTTTTTTTTGTGTTATATACTTCATAAGAGAGGAATCGAAAAGCGGGAGAATTATTTTTCAGGATTATGCCGAAATTTTAATAAATTTCAATACACTGAGAAAAAAAATTCGTTTGGAAAAAAATGAGTAATTTTAAAATTAATAACATTTTTTTAGCGACTTTTTTGTTGAAAAAAATTTTTCTAGATTTTGGAAAACAAAATTTTGAATGAAAATTCAAAAATTGTTCATCTAAAATTCGTTTTTTTCAACAAAAAATTTTTATTTCTTCAGCGAAGAAATAAAATTATTTAAAAAATTAATTTTTTCTTACAAAATTACTCATTTTTTTAAAAATTAATTTTTTTCTCAGTGTAAAATAAAAGAAATCAAAAATTAGTGGATATTTCTCCCACTTAGTCACTGCGTAACTTGACGATTACTATAATTATATTATCATTATCACTTTTATTATTTTTCAAGAGAATATAAAAAATCGTGTGGCACATAGATGGTTGGAATGTTATTTTGTATTATTTTTAAATTCAACATTAATAGTAATACAGTACTTTATTTTTATGAATAATATAATTTTTATTTCGTTAATATAGAGATATTTATATATGTATATATTCAAATTTAAATATATGTATTATATTTATATGTATATATAATAATTAAATGTATAATTATTATACATATATATATATATATATATATATATATATATATATATATATATAATTAATTATCAGTAGATTGTATTTTCTGTACTTATTGTATATTTTATGTTGGCTGCAGGTTTTGATTTGAAGGGGACATTTGTTTTATTTACTAACAGAAGACAATTATCAACTGTTAAAAATAAAGCAATCTGCATTATTATTCTGTTGTAATATATATTATTTAAAAGTTTCACTTTTTTTATTCCACCATTGTTGCATATGACCTTTTATTAATTGTACAAATATGCTTTTTTGGATTTTTTTTTATTATTATAGTTTTAATGTAGCAAATGCTGACCATACGCTTCTATATTAATTTTCGTAAGTATATTATAGATAGCTGACAATGTATATAAAGTTATAAGCATTTCTATTGTTCGTAATGTTGTAGCCGGTTTTTTGTTGCTCCATAACATCGATGAGTTTGCAATCGATGATAGAGTTTTTGATCCGCGTTAATTTACAGTTCTACAAGCAATTTCACATATTGTATTGTTAATTATTTGGTTCTTCTATAACTCTAAGGACACGGTAGTGTCTTGCACCAAGTGCCCTGTAATGCGCCACCTATGTTACGCGTCGGTGTACTTTTACTGGTTTGTTTTAATCTGTATCTCGAAGATCTTACTATTGTATGAAAATTCAAAGTTTTACAAGAAATTGAAACAAATATTGTGAATTTAACTTGTAGCACTGAAAAAAAGCGATTCATTGTAAGACTGTAAGGAGACGACCTTGTATCTGGATACTGTATTGATTAATACATGCTGACTGTAAAGAGCAGACTGTTTTTATGTGTTATTTTAAAAACTGTGTATTATTATATTCTGTAGCGTGTGTTTTTATGTGATTATTGTATGTGTTAACTTATCAAACTGTAAGGAGTTATTGCGCAGAGGAAGGTATTTGCTTGGGGGCATATGGTTTTACAATTCTGAATTATTTAAGTATTTTTGTTGCTGCACGACAGGGAGATATTCAATATTTTTATACATATTTTATACTGAATTTCGGGATTTTTTATTATATTCGTTATATTTCTTTATCGATTCATTTTAATGTTACTTTTAATTAAAGTCCATTGTAGAATAAAAAGCCCGGTCTCGTTGTTTATAAACGTAGTTACATATAATCTTCTTTATTTATACAATCCACTGCTATCATCTTCAAGCCTGTGTCTTTACTTTTTTTTTTATTTTATTTTTTTTCGATAATAAACAAAATTTGTTTTATAAATTCTTATACAAAAATTAATGCGTCGATAGAAACATATTTATATAACATTATAATAAAATATTTACATAAATTTTATATATTTATTTCAATTATCGACGCACAATTAAAAGAAATATTTTTCTACTAGCACCAAATCTACCAAGATTCTTGGTCCGCTGTAGTTTACTATGCCTTAACATTCATCACTCTTCGTCTTTATTAAAGAATACATTTTTTTTTTTTTTTTTTTTTTTTTAAATGTACCGCCCATTTTAGATTAGTCATTTGTGGAATAAATTATTATTACAAAATTAAACAACGAGGCTGGGCTGATGAAGTGAGAGTATAGAAAAACACTATACATATATAGTTATATATACAGAGATCTATATCAGACCATCGAGCTTTTTACCCCAATGATTTTGATCCTGCTCTTTTTTTATATATATATTTCGTAACGTTTTTTATGAGTAACTTTATTTGTAAAAAATTTTCGAGATAAAAATTTCTTTTGAAAAAAAATTTGCAACTTTGTAAGAAAAATTAATTTGGTGGAAATTTTAAATAATTTTATTTCTTAGCTGCAGAAATAAAAATTTTTCTCGCAGTAAAAAAATTTATTTAGATTTGTAAAAAAAAAACAATTTTAGATAAAAATCTTGTGAATTTTCATCGAAAATTATTTTTCCTTAAATCTAGGAAATTTTTTTTCAAAAAGAAAATTACTGTCAGAAAATTTTTATTTCTCCAGCTACAGAAACAAAATTGTTTAAAATTTCTAACAAATTAATTTTTCATTAAAAAAAAATTTTTTTCTTCTTTTGCTATTTTTAAAGAAGAAATTAGTGTTTAAGCAAAAATATAATCGTTTAAGTAAAAAATAGAAGTAGAATTTAATTTTGATTGGAACGATTAAATAAAATTGAATTTTTGTTTAATTTCTTACTAATAAAAATAAAAATTACTCATAATAAATGCCACAAAGTTTAAAAAAATAAATAAAATAACAAGTATTTTAGGTAACGAGCTCGGTGGTTTGGCATGGAACGCCTCTCATATATACATAGAACTAAAGCTTCGTTAACTTAGTACTGCCTGATATTTAAATGATTAATTATTCAGTACTCATTTTTAAAAAGTGGTATTTAACATCTTATAGTAATGTATTTAAACTAGGCTTAGCCACTGCAAATAGACTTTCCACCGAATTTAAAAAATCACACGTGCGTAATAAAAAACAGTCATAAATAATTTAATAATTTAAATTGCAAAGAAGAATATGTCAGAAGTTTTGTTTTAGTATTCCAGTTTTAAGACTTAAGAAATTATTATTATTCCCAGCTAAATTTTGAATTTATAGAAAAAATGAACACGGTGAAAAGTTTTGCAAAGCGGTGGATTTTCCCTGTGTTGTCATTCTCGCGCTCAAGTATTACAACATGCCCGACATCAATTAAAAATTATTTTTTTATTTTTTACCTAAGTAATGTAAATATCTTATTTAATACCGGTCGTCATATCGTATACATATGTAACCACTTTTAATATAATATTTTAGAGTCATAATTTGACTGTGAAACTTAGTTTTGAATTAAAGCCAATTAGATGTTTATACTTAAATAACAACTAACAAAATATTCAACAGAATAGTATCAACATCTCTAATCTTATTTATAAATTTTTTTACACTTTTTAGTATCATTCGAATCATTTAATCACATGGCGAAAAAAACATCGGGATTTTTCCAATATTAACATAGAAATTTTTCCAATGTTAACATAGTAATTTTTCCAATGTTAACATATGGGAATTTTTTCTTTATTAACATGATAGAAATATCCATGTGACATAGGAAAAATTTATTTATGACATGAAAAAAAATTTTTTTTTTATTGAAAAAAAATAGAAATCGAAAAAACACCATTCTCAAATTTTCAGGATATTTGTAGAAAATGTCAAAGTTTCATATGAAAGAAAGGAAAAAGAAATTAAAAATGTTTATCATCGAGAAATTCGGAGTTTTTTCGGAAAATCTAAAAAATAACGATGAAGATAGGTTCGAATAATTTTTTTCTATTTTTTCCCAAAAAAAAAAGATTTAATAAAAAAAATTTTGAAAAAAAAAACGCCCCGATAAGCCAATTTTTGAAAAAGTTATGGCAATTTAAGCCACACCGTCCATAATCTGCTGGATTTTTAATTTTTCCGAAATGTAAAGCAAAATTAAAAAAAAATTTCCTCGAATTTTTTTTTCAAAAACCGACTGTATATCAATCTGTATATCGACTGTAGATCACTGTTTTACTTTTAGATTATTTGAAATTGCTTGAATGAGAAAATTGTTCTGTAAATTTGTAATTATTAAATTAAGTTACATATATTTTAGTGATAAATGAATTTTTCCTATGTCACATGGATATTTCTATCATGTTAACAAAGAAAAAATTCCCATATTAACATTAGAAAAATAGGAAAAATCTCTATGATTTTTTCGCCGTGCATATTAAGTTCCGATTAAAATCTAATTGTATAAAAAATAACAAGAAGACAACTACTAATAAATATTAAAATAAAAAATTTCGTTAATTGACGTCGGAAATGCACTACTGCTTAAAACTTGGTGGCTTTAACTGAGGTCTGAATGTGTGTCTATATGGACGACAGGCCAGCATTTCGTTGATCACGAAAATCCCAACATTCGAGAATGCATAAATTGAAAATAGAATTTTCAAAAAACGATAACCTACCACGTAACAGTTTTTTTTATCGTTTTTTTTTGTCTTTTTCTTATGCACATAAGTATATACACACATTTACACACGCAAACACACTCACGCGTACAAACACTTATGTGTATCTATATACATATATGTTTACACATCTACACATATGTATACACATACACACACTTCAATAACCATGGCTCAAGTATGCATAATCGTTCCTGCACGATTCTCAACTTGTCTTAATAGTTTTCGTGTAACTAATTGCACTTATTTCGACGTAATTTAATGAAACGTAAATTAGAACACAAGATGGCGACTAAATGGCCCTAAAACGCAGGAGGTATCATTTTGCTTTTATTATTATTTTTTTTTTCTTATATTCTTGTAGAATATATATACACGGAAAAAAAAATATTCTTACTGAAGCCATTTATTAGATATCTACTCGTAGATTCTTACTGTAGCAATGTGTATTCCTACAAGAGCACTACTGTAGGGCTACTGGAGCAATCTATTAGTTGGCTAGAATCGCTAACCAACATTTTTCTTACAGAGCCCTTTTACTAGACAAAACGATTTAGATATTCAATATTTTATATTTAATAACAAAAAATTTTATTATTCTATCGATTCAATCTTTTATTAATTATTATTGAAAAATTATACGGATAAATAAAAAAGAATAAGTAATTAAAAATTATAAAATAGATTACATATTAAATTAACAAGTTTTTGATGATACTTATTTATTTTTATGGACCATTTAAAAAAAATTGTCACAAGAATTTAAGAATTTTCAAAGTTTTATATATTTGTTGGTGATGGTCAATTTTTTAAGAAATTTTTTGGAGGAGTTTTAAATAATTTGTTGGATCTATAAATTTGCTCCACCACATTTTTCATTAAATTATTCGGATTTGATCCTGTCATTGCACTAATTATTTTCAACTTTATTTAAAAACTACCCAAACTATTAATATGTCTATTGGAAAGAACAAAAAATTAATAAGCCAAAGTTTTTTTTAATCATAATCCATAACTCTCGACAGTCGCATATAAATTACAGGTTGCTAGTAAATAATTACATTAATTTTGGAGGTGATAAAATGTGTCAAAAAACAAGACTGCGCGCAGAATCTGAGACTTGAACGAGGCATTTACCCCTCACAGCAATCCCGTTTCGCTCTCCCAGCGCACCGGCTTAGCTATTTTAGCCAACTACTGTATTCCTGCCAGAACGATCTAATAGATGGCTCTAGTAACTCTCTAACAGTTGGTTGAATGGGGATAGCTGCTATAGCATTACAATATTGCTCCGAGAGCGATATTTTTTTTTTCCGTGTAGTCCAATGTATAATCATTGATTTCTAAAAATTATATATAATTTATATTAAACAACATTTATTTATACTTTAGTATAGTTGTTATATAAATTATACATAATTATTTCTACTATGATTTTCTTATATTTTATAGATTACTTCATATTTTTATTTCCAATCTTTACTGTAGTACTTCAACTATTTCTTTAATCATTTTTTTAATATGTATTGTCGTTAGAACTAAATTTTTGCATCTATATCGTTATATTTAACTGCAAGTGTTGGTAAAAATTTAACTTTAAAACTTAGGCACAATGTGGAACTGCTTAGACCATTCTCACACCCCCTATCCTCTTCATTGCTAGTTCAAGTAACAATGATAATCTAATAAATACCATAGATACACATTTAAACATAAAAATATGTAATGTATGACTTTTTCTTTTTTTTTTTTAAACGTATACCTCCACAATATAGTTATAATTACTTTTTATTAAATTTATTTTTAGGAAAATAATGAGCAATATATTGTATGATTTTTATTTTCATCTCTATTTTTATTTTTAAGCTTGATTCTGAAAACTTAGATCATCATGATACTTGAACATCATGATTGAACCATACCAAACGTGAAATATTGTGAGGTAGCTGACATTGAGCTGTTTCAGGGCCAATCGGACTATTTTTCCCTCAGTCGCTAATTTTAGTTTAAAAAATAAATAAATACCGAAAATTTATTGTGCTTTGCATTAAAAAGCAACTTTTCAAGGCTAATCATCAAAATATATTACTACGAAAAATTTTTTTCCATTTGAGTTATAAATTTAAAAATTTTTAAAATGACTCGAGGGATTTTTTTTCATACTCGACTTTCCGGTTTATATTCGCCATCTTGGTCCCATTTAACGACCAGATGAATCTCGTAAATGTATCTTAATTTTTTTTCTTCGTATAGTAATTTAATAATATATTACTAATTATCTTAAACATATATACTAGGAGGTTACAATATGTTTGTGAAAAATATACATCAAAATTTTGTTACTTTTTTACATCACAGATATTTTAATATAATATATTTTCATTTAATCTTAAAACTTTGCCCTTCTCATTAATTAACTCATCACACTGAATCATTAGCACATCGTCTATGATTACAAAAAGTGATAGCTCGATCGATTTTTAAATAAAAAATTAAAATATCACGAACGATTTAATGTATAATTTAAAAATTTAAATAATAAGTTAAAAGATTTTTAATTTTCAATTTTCAATGCATTGATTTTATTTAGATTTAATATCCTAACTATATTTGGCATTGAATATTATCAATTTAATAATTTAATTCGAAAGGCTATCTCCTTTGGAAATCAATTTTCGATAGAATCTTTCCTGGTGATTTAATTATTTTTAAATAAAATAAAAAAGTCTTTAGTTACAATTTATAGTTTTAAATATTTTAATTTCGTATTGAAAAAATCAAATTTTTATATGAATTATTTTTATTTCAGTTAAATGTCGATTGTCAATAACTCGACATAAATATATTTATTTATATATATATATTTATAATTATAATAATAATAGTAATAATATTAAACTCGATAACTGTATCGTTTTTTTTTTTTTTTTTTTTTTTTTTTCAATTAATCATAATGATAACTAATAACGACAATCAATGATATATGTATACCATAATATAGATTTCACATATAACGATATTTTAATTTTTCATTAAAAGTTTGAAGAAATACTTATTAAATGGATCAGAATATGGTATCACAATAAAAGAAGAGTTGTTTGTAATAGTAAGATCAAAAATTACTAAGAACTATGTGTAATTTTTTTTTTTTTGTATCATTTTTCGTATTTAAAGAGATTTTTAAATTTTTTTAAAGATTTAACTTTTATTCAACAGTAACTTACGCTATACTTTTTCTGTAATTTTGCTCGGATTATATTCATTTTAAAAATGACTGATACATTAGCACAAAGTGATGAAAATGACGGGATTATTTAATTACAATTACATACAATAATCATTAATGCTTTTTTGCGTTAGTTGTTTTGATTAAATCCTAAAAGAGACCTTAATGTTTACACACGATAACTTGGAATTTTCATTTTCTTTGGATAGATGAATTTAGTTAAGTTTTTATTATTATAATTAAGTTAGCCTTGCTCTTTATGCTATTTTTATAGTACAACTTTTAAATACACACTATCGATGGATTTTTTAAGAGATGGGTTGCATTTTTAAAACACACTCGCTCGAATAGACAAATAAATTATTTAATACCTTTTCAAAAATATTTTAGCGGTAAAATATTTTGTAAGTTTAATTTAAATTTATTACAATTGTAATTTTAAAGAATTTTCAAAATTTCAGTATGAAAAAATTTTTTGCTGTTTAAAATAAAAAAAGCTGGTAATTTTCATAGAATATAAATTTATTTATCGATTTCGAACTTTCTTTTAAATTTATTCTATCTCTGTTTATACGTGTGTGTATTTAACAAAAATAACATTTCACATTAGTGATTTAATAAAAAAAAATATTTTTAGAGAAATCCCTACAATAAAAATACATGAGAGTAGGAAGTTAGTCAATAGTCGAAACTCGCAAAAAAATGGAATCTTATTGGTTAAAATTAAGGCACGCGCGCGTAGCACGCTTTTCAAATTTTTAGTTAATTTTTAAAACATATTTTTATAGAAAAATAAAAAAATTTTTAAATCGATAATTTTTTTTTAACAAATCAAAAAATATTTTAAAACTCTTTTTTTTAAAAAAATATCTTTTTAGAAAAATTTAATTTTTTTTATAAATATTACACATATTAAAAATTTAAAATTAATATCTCTAATAGTATTAATTAAATAAATTTTTAAGACTTGATGTAAGCAAAGAGATTAATTTAATAAAATGTGAAATGTTGTTTAAATATTAGGAAGAAGACAAAAATGAATTAGCCACTAAAAAATAAAAAAAAAAAATTAAAAATAAATAATATTACTTTGGTGGCCAGTTCATTTGAGATTTTCTACCTTATACTTGTCGTAATATTGTACACGTTAAAGTTTCAGTCATATGAGCCGTGATAAGTGCGAAATCCAAAACGAGTATCTATTTACGAGTACATAAAAAAGTTCTGTACGGTTGTTCACACATGTACAGTATAATAGTTACGGTTACATACTCATTCTTAACATTATGGTAATTTATTTTTTATAAGTTTTTGTTCATTTTATACGAAAGTTTGGTCCAATAGAACATTTAAATGTTTTATAATAATATCTGTTATGTGTATGTTTATGTCCAAGATAGTTTTTTTATACTTTCTTCATCCTCAGTAATTTTTTTTTCTCATCACATTATCCGTAGTATACTTAAATAGATATAATAATATGAGAACTTGCGAGAATAGGCTTAGTACTATGAGTGGGTGGAAATTTTTGTTTATTTAGCGTGTAGGTACTTCGTTATTCATCATTTTTTTTTTTAAATTTCTGATAAAATTGTTGCGCCAAAAACGTGATTTCCTTAATAATTTTGAAACGTTAGCAAATATTCAGGCCCTAATTTCTTCTGGTTCTTCATTTTGGTTAGTATTTTATATTTCTTGTTTGTATAATGTAAATTACTTAAAATTATGCTGCTCGATCATACTAGTTTCAAACATTATTCTATCCGCGCCTTAATTTATACTCTTCTTTATCTACTTTGATCCATTGATATCATTTTCACATACCCTATTGAGTCTTTCATTAATTAAATTTAATAATTAAATGGAAAAAAATTACCATACAATTTACGGTAGAAAATTTTCCATTTGTATAAAAAATTTCGGACTGATAGAAATTGTTCGAAAAAAACCCGCGTAGAAATTTCTTCAGAATTTTTTTTTTAATTAGCCTATTATCTTTAAATTGTTTCTTTTTTTTCAATCTTTCTAATACTTTGTTCTAAATTGTTTTTCGATCATCGACAGCAAAACACTGCCAATATAATTATCGATTGATAAATGACAAATAAAATTCCTGAGGATAAAATTTGATTTTCTTTAATGAACTTTCATTCATTTTATTAATAAGTGTAAATAATGATGTTTTGTTTTGTCGAACTCGAAAATAATTTTAACTATTTTATTCGTCATTCAGCAATAGATATTATTTTTATTGAACTACATATAATTAGCGAGACAAGAATATAAGTTTTATTATAATCTTATATAACTTTTACTTAAAAAATTCTATTCCATATGTTATTATTTTTTTTTTCTATTTATCATTATGTCCACCCAGAAGAATTGAGACTCTACATAATATTGTCGCCATGTGAAAATGCCTTAGTTTCTTGATTTTATTTTTTTTTTCAGCTCACGCTTTCTTCTTAAATAGCACACGCCAATAAAAGTTTTGGCTTGCTATTTTTTATTAGTTTAGTTTTTTTTTTTTTTCTAATCTCATATTTCGTAATGATCAAAAATATATGTATATATTTATATATATTTATAATATTCTTAAATATAATTATGTTGCTTTTTAATAGTTAATTAATGTTAATTATCGGTAATTATATTAGTTAGTTTTACATTGATAGAGGAAAAAATATGTTGTGTCAATTTTCATTATTTTTTCACCTGCCCTTTGTATATATTAACATATATATATATTTATGAACCATCACATACTTAAAGTTCAAATAATATTAGTATGTATTCACAATGAGTAAGTGTGCGGGTGTTTTAAATGATCGTGCGCATTTGTATCTTTTTTGTTTTGTTATTTGTCTTGTGTTATACAGTTTGTATTTTGTCTGCAAGTTAATTTAGGTTGTCTCTAGATATATTTATCGATGTATGAAGTTTACTTCCACGTATATTTATGTGTAATTTGAGTAATTAAGTTTATGATAAATGGTATGATGTCTATCGTAGCCAAATATGGCATTTGTTGCATCTCTTCGAATAGGATTCAGTAATTATATATCCTAAACCACGCAATAGACCTGCGCGTTTTTTTTTAATTAATTTTATTTTATAAATTATTATCATCATCATAAGTTAGATTTATTTTAGAACTAATTATAAATACTTTTACCACTGACGAGTAAAAATTGATAAATTTTTATATAATTTAATCACCCGCATTTTTAAAAGTTTAAATTTAAATTGCGTAGCTTATAAATTTTTACCTAACTTATTAAAATCTTAATTCGCCAATAACAAAAATAATATAAGACAATTTAAATAAAAAGATAAAATACTTGAGTCAAAGAAGATGATGACTTGTTCAGTAATAATTAAGTCTAATCAAAACTGATTTCTAATTATATAATATTTTGTTTGTTTTCTTTGATCTGTTTGTTAACGATTGATGATACTAACTTTTTGTTTACTGCTCTATAGAGTCTTCCATACTCAGTGGAGGGTTGCAAGGCTCCTGGGCAGGTTGGGTCGCCGGCTGAGAGTTTGTCGGTTGGTTTCCGTCGGTAGATCTACTATTTGCACCGGTATACTCTTTTTGCAATTGCACTAGTCCGCTTACATTTGCAAATTCCTTTTGGTGCGAATAGGAATGTTGAGTTTTCTGATTCGAATGATCTATTTTAAGCTTACTATCACAGGCACTTTTTTTTTCGGTTGATACGGGATAGAGATTGTGTACATCCGAGTAGTTATTCAGCTGTTGTTGCTGTAAACTCACCGTTTTATTAGATCCGCGGTCATCTTTACCGCCATTGTAAACCTCTTGTTCTCTGTTGCTTTTAGAATCTACTTTAGAATCTCTAGTATCCTCGTCTCGACTGGTAGTTCTAGAGACGACCATTGGGGTCGCCGGAGAAGTAACGCGGTCGTTTGTTTGGTCATCAACTTTCGTCCCATCGGGTGAAGGGCTCAAGTCAACGGTAGGAACTCTTTCAGGTCTCTCAGGCAACGATTTTGTCGTAGCTCCTCGATAACTCTCGTCTTCACTGCTGTCCTGCGCGCCTCTGGATAAGGGCGTCCTCCTAGGATTCCGACAGAGTTGGTCCAACAAAGCTTTGCTTCCAATAACGTCTGAGTGATAGTGTCCTACTGGGGTTGATGATTGACCTTCTGTACTTAACCGCTGCTCTCTTGGAATACCTGTTTCAAGACTCGATCTGATCAGATTATCTAAAAAGCTTCCGTTTACACCACTGCCGTCGTAAAGACTCTCTGCCATTTCTCGGGTCGTCTTTACAATCGACGAACCTCGGGAATTCGACGTTCCTGGCTCTGAATCAGTACCAGCGTTATCTTTATCCCTTTGCTGCTGTACTATTGCACTTCTCTGCTGTTCCTGCAAGCCTCGTATTCTTTGTGTTGCAAAGTACTGCTCAGGGAGCATTGTCGGTACATTAGAAGCACCAGGAATGAAGGGCGAAGACATAAATGGCGGTGGGCCCCAAAAGTTAAATGGATGGGGGAACGGCAAATGCGGCAGATTTTCTAAAAATGGCGGAATTTTTAGTCCATTTGGACCTGATATACTTCCTGGACCAGTTGCAAATGGTTTTTGAGTTTTTAAAGGAGCTTTTTTGTCCTGAGGACCAGGTCGCACCGTTGCAGTGGTAGTGGTCGATTCCTTAGCTTTCTCATCCTGAGGTTTTTGATCTCTGCGGAATTAAATAAATTAAAATTTATTAATATCTTATGAATAATAATTATTACGCTTGCCAAAAGGTAAAGGACGCATGATTTATTTTCTTATCGTCAATCGATTGGTATTTTGGGCATAAAAATTAAACATTTGATTTTCTTTTTCCTTTTTAAGGAAGTTTTAGAAATTTGAAATTTTATGATCTTAAGCTAAAAAAGCTTATAATTTTTTTTCCGAGCAAAATTTACTGAAATGCTTATCTTTAGCCTAAAAATCAAAAACAATTAACATTTTTGAATTTTCAAAAAATTTATTCTGATTTATTATGGCATAAAATTGAAAATTTTCAAAAATCGGAAAGTTATTGTTTTTACCCCGTTTCGGCTTGGCCGATTTGATCGCGGTTGGTGTCATTTGAAAAGGCTTGACCACACTTAGATTTTGAATATAATTTGGACCGATTTCGACCGGTAGATTTTGAGGAATCTTAAAAAAACTACGAAAAAAATTTTTTTCAAATCAAGTTTTTTTTTTTAATAACTTTTAAACGGCTCGATCGATCAATTCCAAAAACTAATCAGCTCTTAACATCGAAAAACCACGTCGATCGCCACCAAGCCGGTCAAAATCGGTTGATTCGTTCGTGAGTTATCGTTGATGAAAGAAATCGAATAAAAGCGTTTTTTTTTTAATTACACTGAAACTTCTGGTCTTATCAATTTGTGTTTAAAAATTTATCATTGAATTTGAAAAACTGCGTCAAATGCCGCCAACCGCGTGAAAATCAGTTCATTCATTCAAAAATTATTGCGGTTTGAAAATTCAAAAAATAGTGTTTTATAAAACTTCTATGAGACTTTTGAGCTCGGAGAGCTCAAAACTACATCAAAATTATATTTTTGAGCTCTTCGAGTTCAAAAACGTATTAAGCGCAATTTTGAGTGCTTAATTACGAAAGTAGCGGGAAGTTGCAGGGATGGCATTCAGGGTCAACCGTTTTCCTTATTTTTTTTTTTTTATTGTTCAATTTTTTATGAACTTTGAGAAACTAAGCAATCGTTGTCGTTTTGTTCCTTCACGGTAAAAAATTTCCAATGAATTTTACTACGTTTACGATGGGAACTTGTAAATTTTGTACCAGTTTTCTTATAGTCCAGTGTTTATAGTGTTTTTACAATAATTGAGCACTTTGAAACTGTTTATCAACGTTTTGAATTAAAACTTAAATTTTTTTGCCCTTATAGCTTTAGGCACAACTTTTTCAAAGCTTAAAGGGCACATGTCTTGAGATACATCCTTTTAGCTATAAGATGCCTAAATTATGTTTTTACAGATCATTGAACGATTTTAAAATAAATTTTTTTGCGCACCTTTTACCTTTTTCACACGTAATTATTTACAATAGTTATTTACCTTTTTCTTGGTCTCATAAGATGTCTTTCTTTAACTTTATACTCTAAAGTGGAATGTGGTACACCATAGTAACTTCCTGCCCTGTGAACGCTCATTTCTCCTCTTTGTACAGCGCGAACAGCTTCAACAAGACTATCCCTATCATAATTTCTATATTTTCCTCTTTTGGGTCTAGTACCCTTGCCACCAGAGCTAGCTTTTGATTTGCTATCTTGGGATTGAAGTTTTTGTTGCTGTATTTGTGACTGCTGCTGAGATTGGGGCTGCTGAGGTGGTGTATACCGTCCTCTTTTATACGGATTCGAATCACTGAGTATTGCGGCGGCTTGGCCTGGAGCCGAGGGCTGACCAGCCAAATTAGATTGTCCTTCTTGAAACTTTGAGCTAATACTTTTAGCTATAACGTCACGAAAATTTACGCCTACTGCTTTACCAACAAGAGAATTGGTGGGACTACTTGTGCCTGAGAAGGCTGGACTTGCGCGTTCTATAAGACCAGGACTCGTTGCAGTACCAGATATCGCTGCAAAACCTTGGGCAAATGCAGTTGATGTTGGTTCCCCGTTATTTTTGCTTGAACCTGATGTGCCCGCTGGCTTGTAGGACGGAATTTTCAGTATAGCTCTGCCTTGAGCACTGTCACTCGCTTCTTCTTCAATTGCCGGATTAAAATCATTATTCGTCATAGGAAGATTTTGTTGAACTTGTGATGACTGATGGAATTGATGGGAATGAACCAGCTGTTGCTGATTTTGATCTCCGTTCAGGTTATTGTGTGTTCTCTTGTCTTCAGTCATTAGCCGTTTCATAGCTTCAGGTATTTTGTAGTCTTGAGACTCCAAGTCTGAAAATAAATAAATATTAGAGAATAGTTCATTTTAGTTGTTACAAATAACTACAAATAACTTAATAAAATATTTGAAATTAGTTTCTATCGATTTTTGAAAGCTTACAATTACTGCTCGTAGGTGTTTAGTACTGCAGATCGAGTAAGTTTAAAAAAAAAAATATTCTGTTAAAAGTGACCTAATTACACTTTTGAGTTTGATAGAAACTTAATTTTATTCATTAATTACACAGAAAAAAAATTTATTTAAAAAAAATTAACAATAAAATAAGAAATATATTTGTTCAAAATTTCAAACAATTTTATTTTTTAGCTGAAGAATTAAAAATTTTTTTCACAGTAACTCTAGTAAAAAAGAAAACTAGGAAAACGGTTGACCCTGAATGCCATCCCTGCAACTTCCCGCTACTTTCGTAATTAAGCACTCAAAATTGCGCTTAATACGTTTTTGAACTCGAAGAGCTCAAAAATATAATTTTGATGTAGTTTTGAGCTCTCCGAGCTCAAAAGTCTCATAGAAGTTTTATAAAACACTATTTTTTGAATTTTCAAACCGCAATAATTTTTGAATGAATGAACTGATTTTCACGCGGTTGGCGGCATTTGACGCAGTTTTTCAAATTCAATGATAAATTTTTAAACACAAATTGATAAGACCAGAAGTTTCAGTGTAATTAAAAAAAAAACGCTTTTATTCGATTTCTTTCATCAACGATAACTCACGAACGAATCAACCGATTTTGACCGGCTTGGTGGCGATCGACGTGGTTTTTCGATGTTAAGAGCTGATTAGTTTTTGGAATTGATCGATCGAGCCGTTTAAAAGTTATTAAAAAAAAAAACTTGATTTGAAAAAAATTTTTTTCGTAGTTTTTTTAAGATTCCTCAAAATCTACCGGTCGGAATCGGTCCAAATTATATTCAAACCTAAGTTTGGTCAAGTCCTTTCAAATGACACCAACCGCAATCAAATCGGCCAAGCCGTTCAAAAATTATGAGAGGTTTACATACATACACACATATTCAATTTTCTTAGCGGGATGTTAAAAAATTTTTTTTTGATTTGGAAAACAATGATTTTAAATAGACAACTCCCTTATTAAAAAAAAAAAAAATTAAAACGATTCAACCCATGCAAAAATTATTTCTATATATTTATCATTTCGAATCGTTTCAAATTTTTTTTCTTGTCAGAGCTTGCAAATTTTGATTTAAATTCAAAAAATTTTTTTTCATCAAAAAATAACTGAAAAAAATTTCTTATTTCTTTAGCTAAAAAATAAAATTGTTCAAAATTTTTTTTAAAATAAATTTTTTTTCTCGGTGTATTAGATCAGTAAAATATTAACCTTTAAATGGTGCTGCAGCAGCAAGCATTTTCTGAATGTATGGACCGATGTTAGGATGCTCAAAGCCTGGCCATTCCGTGCCGGATTCTTGGCCACGTTGAAGCAGAGTCCTAAGTGAGTCTCCACCTCCAGCTTCTAAAGCCGAAAATCTTACGAGATCTTCCAGTGAAAGTAAAGGTTTTAATAAAGCTTTCTCTACTTCTTTCTCGTCTTCAGCACCAGACAGTTCCTTGTCATCCGCCTGCAGAAAAATTAATATCTTTTATCTTCCATTAAACAGTTCTTACAAAAGTATTTAATACTATCATTCTCAAATAGATGATTGTTCTAACGTTTATTTTTAAATTTGTACGACTGTGTGATAAATAAATTTCCAATGTATCTCCCGGGTCAAAAAATTTAATCTGTTTTAACCCGTACTATTTCCAATTCAGACTAATTTTAGACAATTTTTAATTTTACAATAAAATTGTTTTCTATTGTTTCAAATCCAAAATCAGACTTTTTTTGTCACAATCATTTAGCTGGTTTTGATCACATCAAGGTCAAAAACAGACCAAAACGTTCCATAATTTTTATTCAGTTTTTGATCGCCTGTAGATCAAAAACAGACCTTTTACGAATTCGATAATAATAATAATGAAAATAATCATAACAATAGTAATATATTTATTTATTTATTTATTATCGTTTTATTCGTGTCCTCGAAGATCCTCTACAGGGCACGGCTTTTCATTCTCTGAAACTAAAATAGTGACTATTCACTATTTCGTGGTACAATGTATACCAAACGGTATACTTCGCACTACCAAATAGTGAATACCGCTCATTAAATGATGCGTGAAATTACAAAGTTTAATATTAATCTTGTCATCTTGTCAACATTTTAATCTTGTCGATGTATTCACATTGTCTTTAATATCGATGATTAGAAAACTATAGATTTAGATCGAATGAAACGATGAGAATTATTTTACGTATGTTAATACAAATTTATTAGTTATCACTGCAACTAATATTCGCAGATACAAAACTTTTATAGCCGATGAAATGTTAAGCTATGACAAATAAATATGACAGATGTAAGATTATGATCAACGATCAGTTCATAAAACAAGAGAGCGCATCAATATATTATAAATTAATTTATTTTTTCAAATAAATGCGACTTGTAATAATTTTTAATAATATACTTAAGACTCAACAAAATTATAAGTCGCCAATTTAGTCGACTTTTGGTCTTTGAACATTTAGAATTAAAATTGTAGATCAAAAACAGTATAAGATTTCATATTGAATTTGAAAACAATACATAAAGTCCAAGTACAAATTAACTAGACTAAAAACCGATCAAACTTTTTAGTCTCATTAGATTAGAAACAGCATAAAATATTTATAGCTGCTCAATTATTTTACTAAAAGGTTGTTTAGACTCAAAACAGATAAATAACTTGAATAGTAGATCAAACACAGATGAAAATGTTTTTAAAAATTCAAATACAGATCAATAAGTTCAAATGCAGATCATTTTGCTCAAAATCAGTTTAAATTTTTCGACCCGGGTGTTTTGAAGAAATAGTGTTTGATGTTTTAGTTTACATTAGTGTTTCGAATAGAGTGGAGTCTCTGCAACTTTTTCTGCGATCAGTTTTAAATTTCTGACGTTTAAGTTAGAGAACAAAAAAGGTTGGAGAGACTCCACTGTATCTTAGTTGGACGCACAATAATCAAGCGTCATGCAGGTATGAGATAACATCGAGCAAAATTGATAGTATTTTACACGAATGTATAAATTTTATTAAATTAAATAAATAAATATTGACTGCAGTTATCACTGTGACACAATACTGTGTACATTATTTTTAGTAGGTCATACTGAGACAACTTATTTGAAGTTTGAAATTCTGATAATTATTTCATTTATCTTGATAAATCAATTTTAATTAGAATATTAGATTTGTAATGAGAATTATTTGGAATAAATGTTGTTCCATTGAATTATTGCTCTAATTAATTCAGTTTCGCGCAGATATCACAATTGAATTTCTTTCATTGAAAAGAATATTCATTTCATCATTTTTGATTTAAATAAATTGTGATTTTTTTAAGGAAGATTTGAGACCGAAATTATCAAAAAATAAAGTAGAAATTTTTTAAGAATAAATTTTCTGGTTAAAAAAAGTTAAAAATGAAATTTGACTTCGAAAAGTCTTCTATTTATGCGTGCATCTAAATGATATTTCAAGCAGTACACCGCGAAAATTGGTATTCAGCATTATTTATTATTTATTACACAAAATACATTTAATAATATGAAAAAATATGTATCGAATGCATTGCAAAAAAAAATTAAACGAACCTAAGCTCAGTATAATGATAATAGAAGAATAATTATACGAATTATCTTTGTGAATGCTTGCCCAAAACTTACCTCGATTTTCAGAATTTTTCGGACATCAAATAGCCGAATGTTTAACTACAAATATTGATAACGATATTAACAATGATAGTTCATGCGGAATTAAAAGAAAACTACGGATATTTAAAGTAATTTAGAAGTATACCGGTTATAAGTTTTATTTTCGGTGCTCATGTGTAAATCATGCAGATGCTTACTCTATACGGATTCATTAATTGTTAGTCATGCTAGAGGTTCGTTTTGGGGAAGCTCCATTCCTTCTCTCTAATCAAATATATATTGGAGATTTAAAGAGTATAAGATAATTTCATCTTCGAGATAACAAACGAGAAATCGAGTTACTTGTAAGTAAAGTACGAAACTTTATTCATTTCGCGATAGTTAGTTAAATTATTTTCATACTGATGATCCCAATTTAAAAGTTAAGTAGAGGATTCCTATACGGAATATTACTTGTATTTTAATTTTAATGATAACACCCGAAAAATATTTTTTATACAGAATTAGAATCGTCTAGGATCTTGTTATTCTGTAAATAGAGTAATTTTATTTGTTGGAAGCTTACTGTAGAAACAATTGCGATTTTTCAAAGAAAAATTTAATTTTGCAACAAAAAAATTTAATACTGTAATTAATCATAAATAAATCGGAGCTACAGTTTCAATTTTTTAGAAGTAGTTCTTTGATGTCAGCCTTGTAACGCATCTTACTACTTCTTATCACAAAAATTGAAAATTTACAAGAAAAAATGTTAATGAAAAGAAAAGTAACTTTTTACTTAACAGTATAAATTTGTATGCGTTTTAAAAAATATTTATTTTTTAATAAACGACTTCTGTTATGCTACAAAAAAAAATAAAACTCATTTTTTAAAATTTGAAAGTAATTGTTTCTATACTTGTATTTAAGGTTGTTAGCCACTGTGATGAATAAAAAAATTTTTTTTGCTTTAAATCAAAATTAATGCAAAAAAAAATTTATACGCCCTTGTGGCTCCCGGGAGCCACCTCGAATGCCATAAAGGCGTATAACAAAAATTCGATTTTTTTTCTAAGTCCAAAAAAAATTTTTAGTTTGAAAAAAAAATTTTTTTTGCATATCTTTACATTTCATGAAAAAATACATCGGTATCCAAAAAAAATTTTTCATACGCCCTTATGGCTCTCGGGACCCACCTCGGATGCCATAGGGGCGTATAAAAATTTTTTTTTTCGGGAATCAACGTATTTTTGTATGAAACGTTAAGAAATGCAAAAAAAAAATTTTCTCAAAGTTAAAAATTTTTTTTGGACTCGGAAAAAAAATAGGATTTTTATTATACGCCCTTATGGCATCAGTAACGCGACATGATTTTAGAGTAACGTATTTTAGAGTAACAGATTTTTAAAAATTTTGATTTTTAAGATTTCTTAGAACAAAAAAAAAACCTGGTCATCAAATTTTTTTATTTTCCCGGTCAAATAAATTCGATCATTACAGTGGCTATCTCCTTTAAATTACAAGCTACTGATTCAGTTTTCTAACTTGATAAGCTTTTAATTCCAATTTCCGTAGAATAATTATTTTTTTTTAAATTAATGACGAAAAAATATAAATACTAGAAAGATTCTAATTCTGGATAACTTTAAATGAAAGTATGTTATAGATATCTCTATGTAATAAATAGAACTTGTAAAAATAACTTTTCTCCCATAATATTTATACATAATTTATTTGTTAAATTAAAATTTTTTCATCCCCAAAACCTACCTCATCCATTGGCGAGGACGGAGTATTTGCGGAGGCATTTTGGGTCGTATTTGGTGTAGATGGTGTTGTTGCTGTTGTTGTAGTTATTGTTGTTGTTGTTAATAAGGTAGTAGATGTATTGGTTGATGCTGAAACACCAGACTCATGGGTGTGTGAGTGGGTGCTAGTCAGAGACGCGTCTCTTTCACGTTCCATTGCAAGCTTGTAGACCTTGTTACGTAAGGTGCTTCTTGGTATTCCATAGATTACAGCTGCCCTTCGCGTTCCAAGTTTTCCACTTTGAATATCCCTGAGTGCAGCTTGTAACTCTTCTTCTGTGTAAGTTCGCCTTCCACCACCGACTACAGACACACCACCGGCTCCAACCGGACCTGTCAATCTTGGTTTGGCGCGGAAAGATGAGCTGTTTAATAAAATTAATTTATTTTAATGTTATGAATCAAAAATATTTTTTTTTGTGTAATTTTTATCGACGCCCGAAATATCACGTGTCAAAAGATAAAAGGGCGCACAATTTTTTTTATCTTAATATAAAAATTTTATGACCTTAATAAATTTTTTTTTCCTGAGCAATTTACTAAAATGCTTATCTTAAGCCTGAAAATTAAAAAAAAAAAAGTTGCAATCAAAGAGTCGAATTTTTATTATGTACTCTTTTAAAATTAAAATTAGGAATGCTTAAAAAAAAAATTACAAGATATATGGAAGTTCAAAAAATGAACATTTTGAAAAAAATTATTCTGACTTATGGTCTATCTATAATCCAAAACAATAATTAAAGAAAAAATCTGTACATTTTTTATAAATTAAAAAAAAAATTTTTTTTTTTTCATTATTTAATTTTCAATGAACTTTAAAAAAAAATGTGACGTGGGTCAAAAAAAGTTTAGTCATGTGAATTAAATATTCAGAAACTGAGTAACCACGCAGAAAAAAAAATTTACTTGAATCAAGTAAATAATTTTGAAGAATTTCATCTTCTTGATTTAAGTATAAAAATTCTTAAACTAAGAAATTTTTTTGGTTTAAGTAAATTTTATTCAATTCAAGAATTTTTCGTCTCGATTCAAGGCAATTAAACTCTTCAAAATTATTTTCTTGGATCAAGAATTTTTTTCTTGATTTAAGTTAATTTTTTTTTTCAGTGCACGCAACTCAATAATTGTTTTTAATTTGCTCCTTTTTAATTAATTTTAATTAATTAAAATTAATATGCTCAAATTAATTTTTTACAGATCTTTGGGTTTTGAACGATTTAAAAACAAAAATTAAAAAAAAATATTTATTAATTTTTCTGTAAGTTTATAAATATTCAATTTTTCATGAAATATGAACTTGTTTCTACACGGAAAAAAAATTTAACTTGAATCAAGATGAAAATTCTTGAATTAAGAAAATAATTTTGAACAGTTTCATTGTCTTTAATTACGACGAAAGATTCTTGAATCAAATAAAATTCAATTAAGCCAAGAAAAACTTCTTAGTTTAAGAATTTTTCTATTTAAACCAAGAAAACAAGTATTTGTTAACTCAGATATTTTATTATATTGTCAATTAAATCTCGATAAAATCACCCAACATAATTATCTAATATATTGCATTATCTTATGATTAACAAAAACATTTAAAACTAACTAAAAAATGATAAAATCTCTTTCAAAATATTATCTATGCACATCAGGATTAATAAGATAAAATATCAATACTCTTATCATTTTTTGCTTTGATAAAAAATACTATATATTAAATATTCAAAAAATATTAAATTGAGTTGATTTTTCATGATTCAAAATTCTTTGCCAAATAAAATATTTTTAAGAACTGGACAAGATTTTGTAAAAAATTAATGTTTTAATTTTTTAATAAATTTATTTAATTGGATATTCTTTAAAAGTTGTTTTAACAATTAAAAATATAAACAAAAAAAATGATACACAAATTATCAAAGTTTTTTTTAAATAAAATGTGATAAGATTAAGTGTAAATGAACCCAGGGCTAACTTTAAAATCTTGTCCTTCATATGAGATATAATGTGAGTGCATTGCTCTCGAGAGCATGTTGCGCGTTGCCTGACTCTGAATTTATACTGATAAAAGTACATATCCAGTTTGGTAAACTTTGTATTTGGCTGATGATATCAAGGCATCCACCCATGATCAATTGCTAAGTGAATGAACTTGAGCATCTGTTTTGCTAAATATTTATTTTATTTCGTTTTAATATTATAAACTTTTTTATAAAACGTACTGAAAACGACGAGGGAGTTGAACCGACCGAATGAGTCTTTAACGAATTTCGAGGTGAAAGACATTACTCTCTTGTAATCTTATCGGTTAGCGGGTATGAACCAGCTTGAGTATTTGCTATCTTTTTCTCATTCTTCTGCCGGTTGTTGCACAACTCTTTCACTCTTTTGTTAAGTCAGGAGGTACAGATTACAGTGCAGCTAATAATAGAAGACGATAAAAAATTTTACGCGCTAAAATATCGGGGTATGAAAATTCACGATACAAAAGCAATGCAATTTTCGCTAATAATTTATTGGATTTTTTTAAAACTAATAATAATAATTCAGGTTTACATTTTTCTTTATTATGCATGAATACTTGTAATTTTATTTTACAAGAAAAATGTGAATTATTAAAGTTTATAAAACTTTTTGCATCGAATTATTTAGCAGTTACTTATTGCTTATAAAACTTTGTTCAATTTTTTTAATAGATGTCAATACTTGAGGTCACCGGCTATTGAATTATTAAAAAATGCAGAATTTAGAATCATTTTTTTAAAGTCATTTTTGGTACCAGTTAAAATTTTCGTTACTAAAAACAGCGACAAATTAATTTACTTAAAATTAAATAGTTTACTATTTTTTTTTGGTCACACAGAAAAAAAAATTTACTTGAATCAAGTAAAAAATTTTGAAGAATTTCATCTTTAAAATTATTTTTTTGGTTTAAGAATTTTTTTCTTGATTCAAATTAATTTTTTTGTTAATTTTTTTTTGTGTATATAAAAATAAAATAATACATACGCAAATAAACTTTTAGGATCTAACCCTGTCGGCATTCTCAGAGGTATTTTTTGTTGTTCCAGCACAGATATGTTGTTTTCCTAAAATAAAATTTTTTGTACAATTTTTATGATCATTTTGATAAGTTATTAATATATATGCACAGAAAATTTTAATTTTTGGTCTTTTGAAGAGGGAGAGCCCCTGTACGAATAAAAAAAATTTCTTTTTTTGCTTTCAATTAAAATTTGTATAAAATTGTAGATAAAAATTTTGAAAATTTTCGGAGATAAAGTCACTCTAGTGAGAGCAGACAGACCGACCGTTTTTGCTCAAACAAATATCAATCCAAATAAAAAGTAAAAAATATGGAAAAATTTTCAGTTGCTTATTTTTTTTTCAAGAAAAATAAAAAAAGAAATCGGCTGTGTGCAACGATAATCACATTTATACAGATTATAATGTAAATTTTTTTTCGGCTGGACAAAAATTTTAATAACTTGATAACGATTTGATATTTCTTAACATAAATTTAGGATGTAAATTTTTAAAGTATATTTAAGAGAACAAAAAAATCTGATCCTCAAATTTATTTATTTTCTCGATCAAAAAAATTCCCGAAAATCACTTATTTTTTCGGCCGTCAAAGTGGCTATCCTCTTTAAGGTAGTTGTCATGGTACAATAATGTCAAAAAATTAGAGATTTTACGCGCCGCAAAAATATGAGCTTGTAGCTAAGGAATCCATAATTTTTATGTAAGACTGTAATCTGCCCGACTCAGTAGATATACACAGAAAGAAAACTTTCTTGACTGCAGAACAAAATTCTTGACGCAAGAAAATTTTCGGGTGCCTGAAGGAAGACCGAAGTTGTGATGGCCGAAGTAAAAATTTTTATTGAAATTCTATTCTTG
Source organism: Cotesia typhae (assembly GCF_013202065.1). NCBI lineage: Eukaryota > Metazoa > Arthropoda > Insecta > Hymenoptera > Braconidae > Cotesia > Cotesia typhae. The sequence goes on from NW_027423761.1 coordinate 1,838,447, forward strand.
GTGGAAGTAATTTTTTCTTAATTCGAATAATCATAAATACTTAATACAATAAATTTTTATATTTGATCAAGATTTTTAGATACTTTAGGGAAGCAGCGCCACTTATTTCAGCTGAGAAAAAAATTTTCTCACCTTGAGAAAATTTTTCTCTTGAATATTTGATGCCCATTTTATATTATTTTAGCGTGCAATTATACAGATTGAATGAAAAAAAATAATTTAATATTATTTGATCTCTCCATTTGACATGTTAATCAACAAAAATATTAATGAAAATTTACTTCTATCGAGATATTTAATTTTTTGAAGCAAGAGAGAAATTTTCCTAAGACAAGAAAATTTACTTTTATCAAGAACTAAATTTTTTGGAGCAAAAAGCTGAATTTTCTCAAAACGAGAAGATTTTTTTGACTTAAATAAATTTTCTTGGATCAAAATACGTATTTCTTAAAGCAAGAAAAGTAATTTGTTGGAATATATAAGTGAAATTTCTTATGTCAAAAAAAAATTTTTTTCCGCTCAAGAAAATAATTAGGAAGAAAAATATTTTCTTGGCTCAAGTGAACCTTTTTTTCTGTGTATATTTTCTCATAAATTATTGAAATTTAATTTTTGATTTATAAATAATTAGACGGCCAAAGAATTAATCTCGGGTTATAGGTGGTCAATCGACTTCAAATTTTTAGGGCAATTATATCATCATGTCCTTAATAAGAATACAAAAATTTAGAATTTTTTAACGATATGCCTTAACCACGACAACTACCTTAATATAAAAAACTTAAGAAAATTTTGACCGTTCGTTAGAAATTAAAAAAAAAAAATTTTAAATGACAAACCTGAGAACTTTTCGGTTTTGCTGAGAGATCAAGTGGTTGATCGGACAACTGGCCGGTTTCTTGAAGAGATTGTACAACCATAAGAGGTGTTTCTCTCGGTGGTAGACACCACTGTGGCAATAAGGTCGGATATGTTCCGCTGAGCGCGGCTGCAACCACGGAGGCTGCCATCGGGTCGACTTGCACAGACATGGGTGACTCTGCAGATCTCGAACTACCGCTGCTTTCGCTTTGAGGACTCTGTAACAGACAATTAATTGAGAATAAACTGGAAATGCTGATATTATATATTTTAATAAAATTAGTTTAAAAGATAAGAAGTGATTACTAACAAGAGGAGGTTGATCTTCGTGAAATAATTTTCCATCGAGACATAAGCAACACTTGTCTAGAGGTTTCCAGTCCTCTGGTGGTGGACTGGTGTGCCGATGGAAATGTAACGGAGGGCAACCTATTGATGCTTGTTGTTCTTCTGCACTTCCTATTGCTGGTGCTGATTTGTTTATTTCGGAATCTGTGATGCTTCTGATTGTTTCGCCACAATTCACTTGTAGCGGTAATTCTTGAAGCTCTTCTTCTTTCTTTACCCGCAATAGACACGGTGATCCTTGTATTTGGTTCGATAAACTTTCTGCCACCTGTTCCTTGAAAAAAAAAAAAAAAAAAAAAAACGATAATATTTGGATTAAAAACATTTTATTCAATATCGAATAAAATTAATCAATAAATTGAACGTTTTTAACTTTAACTCTCCACAGGCAAACATCTAATCCGTAAAAAAAAACTAGTACAATTTAATTTTAAATATCCGATATAGGAAAATAAATTTTTTTGTTTTTAAATTGAAGCTCTAATAATTCGGCGTAAATTAGATATACTTTTGAAATAATTTAATAGTATAAAAATAAAATTTATGTAGAACAAAGTCTATAAAATTCCAATTAAGTTAAATTTTAGAGGTGAAAAATTCGCAAGTTGTCCATTTAAAATTAATTTTTTAAATCTAGAAAACCTTTTTTCAATAAAAAAAGTTTCTAAAAAAAATTTTTTATTTCCTCAGCTAAGAAATAAAATTTCAACATTACTCATTTTTATCTAAATGAATTTTTTCTCTCAGTGTATGATAATAAATTTTTTGTATAAAGTAAAATTTTTATTAATGCAAAAAGGTAACACAATACAATTTACATTTTTATGAGAACGTGTACCAAGGGGAAAGAGCACCCGTTTGCTTGATGTTCATGTCAAACTTGTAACTTACTCTTTTTGTCTTCCGAAGAAATGGTTTAATAATTTGGTGCACTGATAAAAAAAGTGACTTGACCCAAGAGCCAAATTTTTGAACCAAAAATCACCCCGAGTTGAAATTTAAATCGTAGATTCAACGTATTGAACGTTAACAATCGTCATTTGAACGTAATGGACGTTAAAAACGTATATGTTGAACGCATCCAACGTATTGTAAATGTGAAGAGAACCAATAATGGGTGAAAATAAGTAATATTAAAACTACTTAATTAACTACACATGCTTGAAACCTAAATAGACAAAAAACATTTTTTTTTTTTTTTCAGTTCTGTTAGGGAGATTTTACATTTTTAGCTTAAATTTACTATTTTTTTGACGAAAATGCTTTATCGAAATTTTTTACCCTCAAAATAGTTCCTAAAATTATGTAAAATTTTATGAAATATCATTCATACGATTTTATACCAAAAATGGCCTCATAAATCTGTATGTAAAACTAGCTGTTACCCGTCCGCTTCGCTGGGCATTTTATAGAATTGTATTTTTAGATCTAAACTTAAAATTTAATTGGAGTATTGTTTTGACTTTCACAAATTCTAAATTTCATCGAATTAGCATTTACCTGTTATCCATGTAATTATTCCAGCTAATATTCATTGTAACTTTCAATGTGTAATCGTTATAATGTTTGCGTGGCTTTTTTTCAAAAATGAATAATAATTGACACGAAGAAAAAAATTTGAAATAAGAATTTGGAGTCTGTAGGAGCTGTAGCTTGGAAATTAAAAATTTGTAATGTTAACACCCACCTTCGCAAACCCCTGTGAGATGAGCTATCGTAAAATTTGCCCATAGACTTTTTCTACATCTCTTACAGAAGATTCCTACCAAATTTGGAGTCAATAGGAGCTATAGTTTAAAAACGGGAATTTTTCATCATTAACGCCCCCGCAATCCTCTTTGGGGTAGAATATTGTAAAATTCGTTCATAAATTATTTTTTCATCACTTACAGAAAATTCTTACAAAATTTGGAGTCTGTAGGAGTTATAGCTTGAAAATTAAAAATTTTAATTGTTAATACCCAGCCCCGCAACCCTCTGTGAGGTGAGATATCGTAAAATTCAATTATAGATTATTTCTACATCTCTTACAGAAGGTTCCTACCAAATTTGGAGTCGATAGGAGCTATAGTTTAAAAACAGGAATTTTTCATTGTTAACGCCCCCGCAACCCCCCTTGTGGGAGGAATTTTGTAAAATCCGTTCTTAGCTGACCTCTACTCGGCGAAAGGAATATTCTTACCATATTACAAGTCTCTAGGTCTTATAGTTCCAGAGATATCGTGATGAGTGACTATATCTATAGAAAGTCTCCTATATATATATATATATATATATATATATATATATATATATATATATATATATATATATATATATATATATATATATATATATATATATATATAGATGATAACTTTTTATACAATTTTGTACCACTGGATTTTTTAAAAAAAAAATTATAATTTTTTACTTCCTGCTAAGAAAATTAAAAATGTGCAGTTATTTAAGTAGTTTTGATATTACTATTTTCATCCATTATTGGTTCTCTTCCATTACGTTCAAATGACGATTTTAACGTTCAATACGTTGAATCTATGATTTAAATTTAAACTCGGAACACTTTGAAGAAAATGATTTTCTTGAGTCAAGAGAATAAATTCTTGAGCTAAGAAATTATTCTTGGTCTAAGAAAATTTTCTTGTTTCAAGAATTTATTCTCTTGACTCAAGAAAATCATTTTCTTCAAAATAGAATATTTGGTTCAAGAGTTTGGCTCTAGAGTCAAGTCAATTTTTTTTATCAGTGTGTGTACTTAACGACTAAAATAATAACAGGTAAAAATGATTTACAATTTACCTTTGTCTCCGTCGTATCTATAGGCTCGTCTTTTGCACCTTTGTTGTTTTCTCGTAACGGGCTGACTGGCGCAGTCACCTTTTCGTCTTCGAGATTGAGTTTTATGTCCGCACTCTCCAAATCGTTCTCGTTGTTTTTCTTCTCGGTCTTTTCGTCGTCTAATCGTTGATTTGAATTCTGTTTTAAGTTGACAAAAACTTCTCCATGTTGCAAAGACTCTGAGAAAATACCGTTTTTGTCTACTGCCGTTTCGACCTTGAGCTTTATGTCTTCGGGTTTGAAACAATGCTGACTTTCGTCGCTTTTGTGATCGGCAAGTTGTTTCGTAACTATTGATTCCGGAGTTGTTGTTGCCGTTGGGCTTGGGCCTAGTGACGTTCGATGATGGCTCACCTGGTTTAAACTCCCAGTACTTGAGTTCCCGACCGTTGAAAACGTCGAATAAAGCCGATGATGTGGCTGCGTAGCTGATTCGCTGCGAGTGCTGCTGTACAGGGTATCCTGATACTGCTTCCATCTCCTACGGCCCATCAACTCTTCTGCTACTCGTTCCAGACCTGCGACATGACCAGAACTACATCAAATAATCATAAGCTCACTGTCCGGTTATTTTAAGATTCACGGCCTTCAATCGTTCTTCATATTTACTCATTCATTAGGATTTCAACTAAATTCTCTTTATAACTAAATTAGTAGATTTAAGAGGTCATTCGGGCTTGTAAGTTTAAAAAAAAATTTTTTTTTAAACTTGTTTCATAAGAACATGTGTCTAAACCCGTGTAAAAAAAATTTTTCCTAAAAGAGTCGTAAGCTTAGGATCCTAAACGTGACACAATTTAGGACATTTTTAGGACAAATTTTGACACCAAACCGAAATGAAATTTCGATTTTAGAAAAATGTTGTCGCAATTACTCAGAGAAAAAATGTTGTAAAAGTACTTTTATGAAAACTTTAGGACATTTTAAAGACAATTTTAAGACACATGACAATTTTAAGATACTTCTATGACAATTTTATGACTACTTTAGGATACTTTTATGACAGTTTTAGAATACTTTTTTGAAAATTTTAGGACAATTTTATGACTACTTTAGGATACTAAATAAGAAATTGACTTATTTAAATCTCACTACAATTTAATCATAAAATTATTACCACTAATGCACTTTTCAAATTATTAATATTGTTAAGCATAACACATTCTTCTATTACTTTTATATTTATACACTTGTTAATTTCATGTATTATCTGTATTATTTTTGTAAATTTACAGTCACAAAAAAATTATTTTGTATTCCATACCTTGCCATTTGGCTTATGCCTTGGCATTTATTACTAATAAATAAATAAATAAATAAATACTTTTATGACAATTTTAGGTCACTTATTTTACAATTTTAAAATACTTTTATGAAAATTTTTAAATTGTCAAAAAAGTATTCTAAAATTGTCATAAAAGTATCCTAAAGTAGTCATAAAATTGTCTTAAAAATGTCCTAAAAATATTTTAAAATTGTCATAAAAGTGTCCTAAAGTTATCATAAAAGTGTCCTAAAATTCACAACAGTGTCCTAAAATTGTCATAATATTATTCTTATATTTTACATAAAAGTATCCTAAAATTGTCATAAAAGTACTTTTTACAACATTTTTTCTATGAGTAATTGCGACAATATTTTTCTAAAATCAAAATTTCATTTCGGTTTGGTGTCATGAATTTGTCCTAAAAATGTCCTAAATTGTGTCACGTTCATGATCCTAAGCTTATGACTCTTTCAGGACAGTTTTTTTTTTACACGGGAAGGTATTGCGTTAAAATTTATAAGTTATCGCGATACCACAGTACGATCGTAGCACTTTAACTGTGTAATTTTACTATGTTTATGTGAATGTTTGAGTAGAAGAAAAATTGAATTTTTGAAATGTACACCATTTTGTTACTTATCAATAGATATTACGCTTTGTAGCTGATTCAAGGGTATATTAATAATTATCTTCCATTGATACAATCAAATTCTTTACCCGAGAACAATTCTTTTCATCTCACGACAAAGAAGTTTTCTAAAATTTTATTCGAGTGCGGTATTTGTTATAATTAATGAAAATAATTTTGTCATAGGAAATTTAAATTTTTATTCTGAAGTTCATTAAGATCATAATTTTTGGAGCTGAAGATTACTTTAGCAAATACATTTAAAATGTACAATAAAAATATTTATTTTTTTTTTATGAAATAAAAAGTAGCAAAAAATCAAAAATTATAATTTTCATCCGTATTTTTGAAAAAAATTGTGTGTCTTAAATTAAGAGAATTGAATTGTCGGACGAAATATATGCATATACTTTGTTCACTGATAGAAAAACAATCTTGATTCAAGAAACTTTTTTTCTTCAAAATTTGAACTTTTGAAACTAGATATAGATATATTCTCCATTCGCAAGTTGATTGGAGAGAAATTAAAATAAATAACAAAAAAAAAAAACACAATCTAACTGTCAATATTAAAGAAGTGAGGTTGACATTACCAAGTTCATATTTTTAACGAAAGTAAAAATAATTAATTAATATTGAGCTGTTTAATTGTGATGAAAATTAATTTAGCAGAAATGTGATAATTTTAATAATTTTTTTTTGATATTGACATGTCAAAATTTTATAAAATAAAAAATGCAATTTTTTATGAATAATTTTTTGGAACAAATTTGTTTGTAAAAGAAAATTACAAAATTGTAGTGACAGCTAAATTTAATGTAATTTAATTTTATGTGTTAATTGTTTCAATGTGTAAATTTATTTTATGTTACTGTTGTTTTTCTTGTTCTTATCAAATATAAAATGTTCTTATTGATAACTAATATTTTTTAATTTTTCAGTTATTATTTTTGGTCTGGGGGGACTTTGCCCCTGGACCCCAATTTTATGTCCACGTTTGTTCCGCATTACTATATACTACACTGATAAAAAAACAATCTCGATTCAAGAAACTTTTTTCTTCAAAATTTGAACTCTTGAAACTAGATATAGATATATTTCTTTCAACAATTTTTATCTCTTGGTTCAAGATAGGCGATAACATTGATTCAAGATGTTACCGACTTGTGTTAAGAATGGCTTTTTTTTGAGTCATTAGTTTACTCATTTCCAAGAAATAATTTTTTTTCGGTACAACAATTAAAGACTATTTAGTTTTTGAAATATACTTTGATGAATTATTTTAAGTTTTTTAAACGATAATGTTATTTTGGTTGAAAAACTAAATGTATCGATTGAAGATAATATAGCTCTTAATCCAAGAAAATCTAAATCAAGACAAGAAATTCTTAAAGCAAAATAATCATTTGTCTTCCAAAATAAATTCTTAGATCAGGAAAATATCTCTTGAGTCAACATAAATTTTCTATCAGTGTTTGAAAACAGTAAAGTACTTTATTGAATTTATATAATTCTTAAATGGAGAACTTACAATAATATACTCTTGATGTAAGAATTTTTAACTTTTAATTTGAGTAAATTCCTTGTATAAAATACAAAGAAAAAATTATCCACCGTATTTAAAGGCATGTATGTTAATTAACTAAAAAAAATTTTCATTTATTTATATTAGCATCTGTTTCTGCTTCTTTACATCAAGCTTATTTCCAGACTTTTAGCTTAGCTTGTATTGATTGAGGTAAATGGTCTAAGGTAGAATATGTTGCGGTAGCTCTACTGAAGAGACTGCTTGTGTATTCGGGACGAAACTATCACATATTATGACATTTATGGTACTTCGTGGATATGACCCTAGTTTTGGCGATTAACTTGTAAATCAATTTAGATAGAAATAACGTTCTATCCCGTTCAAAAGATGTTCAGAATTTAAGCTATCAGAATAAACTAAACTTCAACAATTGTAAAAACTTTATTGTATTTGTTTTTAATTTATACAATTTAAACCAATTTTGATTTTGCTTAAATAGAGTGAAACTTCTATTGAATTATTCAATAATTTCTTCAACATCGAAATAGATACTACAATATGTACGAACTTGAACAGAGCGAAATTATTGCTTCGTAAATCAGTATCTATTAGTTTAAGGAATTTTAATAAAGCTTTTCTGCGCGTAAGCTTTCAAGGCTTTTAAGATTTTTAAATAGTTACTGCTCATATTTTATAATATTGATTTATTTATGCAAAAGCTCACAACGTGAATGTAAAACTCGAGCTATTTATATTTAAAAGTAAGTACGCTATTGTTGGCTAACTTTGTTTATATTTTTAGAATTATTTATTTTTTCATTTTTTCCGAATCAGAATTAATTGAAATTTGAAGCTTTGTAATTCCTCGTATTTTACTTCTGTTAATATTTTTAACATTTTGTTTGAGGTCGTACCCTCGATTAGAGATTTACACGGAAAAAAAAAAAATATTGTTACTGAAGCCATCTATTAGATACCTACTCGTAGATTCTTACTGTAGCAATGTGTATTCCTACAAGAGCACTACTGTATGGGCTACTGGAGCGATCTGTTAGTTGGCTAGAATCGCTAACCAACATTTTTCTTACAGCGCCCTTTTACCAGACAAAACGATTTAAATATTCAATATTTTATATTTAATAACAAAAAATTTTATTATTCTATCGATTCAATCTTTTATTAATTATTATTGAAAAATTATACGGATAAATAAAAAAGAATAAGTAATTAAAAATTATAAAATAGATTACATATAAAATTAACAAGTTTTTGATAATACTTATTTATTTTTATGGACCATTTAAAAAAAATTGTCACAAGAATTTAAGAATTTTCAAAGTTTTATATATTTTTTGATGGTCAATTTTTTAAGAAATTTTTTGGAGGAGTTTTAAATAATTTATTGGATCTATAAATTTGCTCCACCACATTTTTCATTAAATTATTCGGATTTGATCCTGTCATTGCACTAATTATTTTCAACTTTATTTAAAAACTACCCAAACTATTAATATGTCTATTGGAAAGAACAAAAAATTAATAAGCCAAAGCTTTTTTTAATCATAATCCATAACTCTCGACAGTCGCATATAAATTACAGGTTGCTAGTAAATAATTACATTAATTTTGGAGGTGATAAAATGTGTCAAAAAACAAGACTGCGCGCAGAATCTGAGACTTGAACGAGGCATTTACCCCTCACAGCAATCCCGTTTCGCTCTCCCAGCGCACCGGCTTAGCTATTTTAGCCAACTACTGTATTCCTGCCAGAACGATCTAATAGATGGCTCTAACAACTCTCTAACAGTTGGTTGAGTGGGGACAGCTTCTATAGCATTACAATATTGCTCCGAGAGCAATATTTTTTTTCCGTGTACCGTTCAAAATTTCATGGAATTTTATGTATTAGTAAGTAATAGTAAGATTTTGTTGAAATAATTGAAATTTTTTGGGTAAAAAAAAAAATGTTTGTTTCGCTCAAAAAAATTATTAGGAAGAAAAATATTTTCTTGACTCAAGTGAACTTTTTTTTCTGTGTATAATATTTTGGTTTAGATCATTTCAGTAATTTATAAAAAAACTATTGCTCACTAAAAAATAATTAAACTATTGCTCTCTAAAAAATTCACCCTCTGAAAAATAAGGAATTAGACCAATTGCTATAATTAGACCGTCGATTCGACATTTATGGTATTTGTACAACCGTCAGTAGAAAAATTCTGAAATTAAGTAAAATTTAGTTTAATCAAGAAAAATTACTTAGATCAAGAATTTTTCCATTTAATTATTCAAAATTATTTTTTTGGCTTTAGAATTATTCTATTGAATTAAGAGCTGGTCCCAGCTATTGTAGCTTCGTGAATTTCTCTAAACAAAGGAAAATTAGAGAAAAAACTCTCTGCTAGTATAAAGATTTTTTAAATATCGATTTTCTATAAGAGCATTTTTTATAAAATTTTAATTTGTTCAAAAAAAATTCATGAATCTTCTACACAGAAAAAAAAATTTTTTGAATCAAGAAAATTGTAAGGAAGACCGAAGTTATTTTAAATCAAAAAGAAATTTTCTTGGCTTAAAAAAATTTAACTTCGTTCAAGAAATTTTCAATCTTCTTTAAGATTTTTTTGATTTAAGAAAATTTACGTTTGACTCAAGACTTTTTTCAGTGTACCCAAACTATGTATATTGCGATAATAAAAAAAATTCATGAGTTGACTAGAGAAAGATGAATTTTTTCAAATTGAATACTCATCATTTGATTTAAGCAACGAACATTGATCTTTTTGTGTATAAGTTGCTTAAAAAATAAGATTGCCTATAAAAAAGACATCATTGTGTCATCGTAATAAGTCACATTGATTACTGCCGTAGGAATCATGCCGGACAAACTGTGGTGGGGCTTCTGTCTACCCCCAAGAGGGTCGAAGTCTGGACATAAAAGTAATACTCGCATGCATAGTATTCCTATTCTTTTCTTTAAAATATAATCATTAGGAGACGGTGAGATGTAAATGTTTTCCTGAATCTCAAAGGGCCTTCCTTCAGCATTGGAGTATTCAAAATAGACTTTCAATTAAATATTCAACGACTTAACGAAAAAGCTTATTTAGTTAAGAAAATATCGCCATTCAAGTGAAAAGAATATAGTAATTGACTTTCATTAAATAATATGCGAGTTCAAGCTTAGCCGATTTTATAACATACATTTAACAATCAATTTTGATGAGTAAGCTTGTTAATTGCTAGGATAGTTTGTTAAAAGCTCATTTTAAAATAAATTTCTGTTAGAATTTAGAAAATTTATTTTCAAAGTAATCCAAGATTCCAAACTTTACAATTCCTTAAATTTTTTAAGTAAGGGCTCAGTTTATGGCCTTTTAAAAGCTACAGTTGATGTTGTGTTGAAACAGTTATTAGAAAACTTAGCTTAAAAAAAATTAATGACTTTATTGGCAAGTTAAAAATGGTCTAAATAAAATCTTATATGTCTTAAAATCAATATAATTAATAAAGTAAAGAAAATTTTGTTTCCGGAGTATTTACATGACAGAATGAATTTTTTAAATTAAATTTAGTATCATTGAAAAGGTCATGGATGACCTGAATTTGTGCCTTTTTAATGTTTCATGTGCTTTTCAGCAACAGTTGATTTATCACAAGTTTTCAAAGTTTTCAAATATTTTTGAAAATTTTCGGAATACTTCAATTTTATGACAATTTTAAACGTTTATTAAATGATTTAAGAAAAAATAATTTATTTTTGCACAGCTGTAGATTTGTCTAGAAATTGATGGATAAAACATTTATTGACCATTTTTGGGACAGTTTAAGTACAATTTTGGGACAATTTCAGGACATTTTTGGTCATTTCAAAAATATTTTTAGAACTTTTTTAAAATATTTTAAAGACAATTTCCCCTTCATAGCTGAATGCCATATATAATAGCTAAATTTGTCATTAAAGACAAACTTTTGGGAATTAGGGAAATAAAGGATAAGGGGGAAGGGGAGGACCTTTACTCGGTAGGAATTTTCGGTAACGTTTTTCAAATGATTTTAAGAAAGACAATTTATTTTTGCACGGTTATAGATTTATCGTAAGATTAATGTATGAAAATTTTTAGGACAATTTTAGGACATTTTTGGGACATTTTAAAAATATTTTTAGGACATTTTTTAAATATTTTGAGGACAATTTTAAACGCTTTTCAAATTGATTTGAGTAGAAAAATTCTTTAACTAAGAAATTTTATTTAAATCAAGATTTTTTCGTCTTGATTCAAGACAATGAAACTCTTCAAAATTATTTTCTTGGTTCAAAAATTTTTTTTTTAATTCAAGTTAATTTTTTTTTTCAGTGTGTAGCCTAGTTTATGACCTTTGAATTGAAAGCAACTGATCACTATAGTGATGGAAGGATTTCTTAGTATTTAAGAAGATTTCTTTGTATTTAAGAAATTATTTTTCAAACATTATTTCTTAGTGTTCAAAAAATATTTCTTAAATACTAAGAAATATTTTTTTAATACTAATAAATTATGTTTAAGAAATTATTTCTTAAATACAAAGAAATCTTCTTAAATACTAAGAAATCCTTCTATCAGTGTATTGACATAATTTAAGATAATTTACAAATAATTAAATTTTATAAATATTGAATTTCAATTAAAAAAATAAATTTAAAAAAAAAATTTTTTTAAAAAAAAGAAATTTAAAAAAAAATTTTTATTTTTTTTTTTAATTTTAAAAAGACATTTGCATATTTTTTTACTCTTGGAAAGTTTTTAAATCAAACTTTAAATTTTTTTATTTATTTATTGAAAAAAAAAAATAAGAAAATATTTATCTATAAATTCATTAAGCTTTATTAAATGTTGTTTAATTGCATTATATGAGGAGTTGAGTTTCAAAAAGATATCTTTTCATTTTTGAGTAATCGAGATAAAAAACTGGTTATCTTCAATTATCAATATTTTTATTGAACTTTTTTAATTTTGCTATAAAGTGCTATCGTTTATGAAGCTACAATTCGATTCTCATACAGAAATCTTTGTAATTTTCGACGTAATTAATATTTAAAGGATCAAGAAACTGTTCTTTTAAAGTATGAAAAGTTATCTTTTTGAAAATCAGCTCCTCTATTAATATTGAATATTACAATTATTACAATTATTACAATAATTATTTAAGTTCGAATTTTTTCCATAGCCATAATTTTATTACTCAAAATAATTTTTCTTTAACAACAGATGTAAAATTGGTCCATTATACACTGAAAAAAACATTAACTTGAATCAAGAGTAAAATTCTTGAACCAATAAAATAATTTTGAAGAAGCTCAATGTCTTGAATCAAGACAAAAAATTCTTAAATGAAATAAAATGTACTTAAACCAAGTGTAATTTCTTAGAATTTTGCAACTCAAACCAAGAAGATAAAATTCTTCAAAATTATTTACTTGATTCAAGTAAATTTTTTTTTCTGTGTAATAAAAAATAAATAAAAAATTTTAATTTTGTTAATACGAAAGATTAAAAAAAAAAATTATTTTTTTAAATTGTCACTTTTTTAGCGCGCAAAATAATTCCTTTTGAATTTTTTCAATTAATTAGCTCAGATTTTAATCTCATTTTTTTTTTTATTAAAATTTAAATGTTATAAATACTCGTTATAAAATATCTAAGAAAAATTATATGAGATATTTTTGTAATCAAAATAAATATAAATTTAAGCATATAAAAGAAATAAAAAAAATTTTTTTCTTTAAAAACGTAAATTTTTTTGTTTGAAATTGAAAGCTTTAACTTGAAAAAACTTTTTAAATTGTAATGTTTCAATGTTTCAATTTAAAAAAAAAAAATAGTTAAAAAAAAGTGATAATGATAAGAATACGATTTTAAATGACTTTGATTCTACTATAAGATCTTAAAGTAAAAACATGCAAAAAGCCAACGTAGTAAAACCCTTACCTAAAATATTATCATGTCTAATAAAACAGGAATGTTTGTTTAAGCCAAATAAAACTTTTTTATAAACTTAACATTGTCTCCATCGTCACTAATACACAACACTAAATAAATATTCTGTATATCTTTTAAAAAACATAACACTGTGAAATGAGAAGAATGACGTTAGTTGGTTAGACAAATTAGCAAGAAAATTTCGAGAGTTTTCACATTTGTTACGATAAAGCGTATGGTCGATTAGGCCAGCGGAAGATGGAAACGTGTCGAGAGGAAACAGAGACTCGAGAAAGACGAGGGGAAGAAAGTTAAGGGTAGTGAGTGGGGATAGACTGAGTAGAAGGGATACAAGGACGTGGAGGGATGATAGGGTACATTTCGGGTTGAGTGAAGGGGGTTGAAGATAGAACTATTGCTGGAAAGAAGGGAGAGATTTTGTAAAGTAAAAGAAAAGCGTTTGGGCGGCGGCTTGTCCGTGGTCAAGGTACGTGGTTTTGCGCAGCACTTCCGCTCAGCCGACGCCCGTGCATCGCTAATATTATTTTATCATTTCTTTTGTAAAACAAAACACTGGCTTTTGATTTCGCGAAATTTATCGATTAATTTTGTTTAGTTTTTGAGATTAAATTAATTTAAAATTTTTTTTATAAATTTGCACGATTTTAAGATTCGGTTCGACGGAAAAAATTTTTTTTATTATTAGAAATTCAAAAATTTATTTTGCAATTATTTTTATAAGTTCATCAGACTAAAAGTTGAGTTATATATTTTATAATTTGAGTCCTTAAATAATTGCATGGTTCAGCATTTAACGAAGATTAATAATAAATTATAAAAAAAAAAGTACAGCACAACGATGATCGGTGACAGTATTTAATTTAGGGAGTTCAAGAAAAGGCATAGTCAGCCGAAAAGCATTTGGCATTCACTGCTCGCAACAGGTCTCTTAGTCCACACGTCTACTTTTATCTATTTTGTAGCATCACGTTATGTTACGAAAGAATGTATCTATTCAAAGTTTTATCATTCAAACAAACCTTTCAAAAAAAAAAAAAAAAAAATGAGTGTATTGTTTAATAAAAGTTTCAAATAATCAAAATTATTAGGTACTAGCTGTTACCCGCCCACTTCGCTGGGGATTTTATAGAATTGTCTTTTTAGATCTAAACTTGAAATTTAATTAGAGTATTGTTTTGACTTTCACAAATTCCAAATTACATCGAATTAGCATATACCTTTTATCCATGTAATTATTCCAGCTAATATTCATTGTAACTTTCAATGTGCAATCGTTATAATGTTTGCGTGGCTTTTTTTTCAAAAATAAATAATAATTGACACGAAGAAAAAAATTTGAAATGAAAATTTGGAGTCTATAGGAGCTATAGCTTGGAAATTAAAAATTTTTAATGTTAACACCCACCTTCGCAAACCCCTGTGAGATGAGCTATCGTAAAATTTGCCCATAGACTTTTTCTACATCTCTTACAGAAGATTCCTATCAAATTTGGAGTCGATAAGAGCAATAGTTTAAAAACGGGAATTTTTCATTATTAACGCCCCCGCAATCCTCTTTGGGGTAGAATATTGTAAAATTCGTTCATAAATTATTTTTTCATCACTTACAGAAAATTCTTACAAAATTTGGAGTCTGTAGGAGTTATAGCTTGAAAATTAAAAATTTTAATTGTTAATACCCAGCCCCGCAACCCTCTGTGAGGTGAGATATCGTAAAATTCAATTATAGATTATTTCTACATCTCTTACAGAAGGTTCCTATCAAATTTGGAGTCGATAGGAGCTATAGTTTAAAAACAGGAATTTTTCATTGTTAACGCCCCCGCAACCCCCCTTGTGGGAGGAATTTTGTAAAATCCGTTCTTAGCTGACCTCTACTCGGCGAAAGGAATATTCTTGCCATATTTCAAGTCTCTAGGTCTTATAGTTCCAGAGATATCGTGATGAGTAACTATATCTATAGAAAGTCTCATATATATATATATATATATATATAGATTGGATATCTACATAAAATTATTATTTTTTTATCGATTTTGATTTTCTATCCTTCAGGGTGGCCCGATAAGGTGTATTAAATTTGTCTTTTACTAGCAAAAATAAAGACAGCAGTAATTTCTTAAAAAGCAACTCAAGTTTATTGCTTACATCATATAATAACATTCTAAATTTTATTTATCATAAAAAAGCCGACCCAGTGTAATGTAAGATATCAAGAAGATTAAGCGGAAAAATATTAAATTTATCAAGTTTTTTGCACTTTGTTTTTTCGGAATGAACTTTAATGAGTTTCTTGCAACGTGTCAATTTTTAGCATCAAATTAATTGTGATAAAATTTTAAAATTATTTTGAGGGGTTTCTTTATCTCGAATTGCAAGTACAAAAATTCTTAAGTTAAGTAACATTTCCTTAAACCGGGAATTTTCTTTTATTCAAATGTTTTCTGTTTGATTCAAGATAAAGCAAAATTCTTCAGAGCACTACAAATCCAAGTGTTTTAAAAGAACACACATGAAGTGTTTTGTTCCTATCTTGAAGCATTGTAGTCACTTTTAAAATACTTCAACGTGTTTTAATTTCCGAGATTAAATGCTCATTTGTGGTCACTTTTGTAACTATTGGATTTTCAGTGAGTCATTTGGGATCAAGATTTTTTGTTTTGTAATTAACAGAATTTGTACGAATTTTTTAAATTCGCAATCGAATTTTTTTTCCTTATTTTGATAATTTCAAATCAATATTTTGATTTTGAAAAATTGGCCAAGAACTTGAAAATTTTGGTACCTTTGAGTGACCTTGAATTCAAAGTAGTTCTTCAAATTTAATGCAATAAATTGTAAAAATTTCCAAAAAAATAAAAGGTTATAATGTAGGGGAGGGTGGGGCAAGACGGCCCACCTACGCCAGTTTTTATTTTTTATGGCTTTCTACCATCAAAAAGTTCAAAAAAAAATTTTTTTTTTGGGGCAAGATAGTCCACCTCCAAAATATTAGAAAAATAAATTTTTGGTCAATTTTTGAGGTAGGCCTTCTTGCCCCAGGTGGGCCGTTTTGCCCCACCCTTCCCTACACTAAAAAATAAATTCTTGACGGGAGTGTAAATTTTCTTGGCTCAAGAAAATATTAAGGAAGATTAAAAATTTCTTGAATGAAGTCAAAGTTTCTTGAGCCAATAAAATTTCTTCTTGCGCCAAAATAACTATTGTCTTCTTGGCGCAAGAAAATTATTTTTTCTGTGTAGTTGATTTAGTATGATGATGCTTAGGACGTGTGTAAATAAAAAATGATGTAAAAAAACACTTACCGACTACAAAAACCATATTTTTTGTCCATCGCAGCAACTCTCTTCGAATGTGTCTGCGTTCCTGTATGCAGCGAGCATAGGGACAATCCGCCATTTTCAAAATCACATCTTAGAGTGTAGGTATGGCCCCTGTGCGGGATGCGCATGCAACCAATATTTTATTGTATCCGTGTTGAAGTCTACCAAGGTATCAGCTTTCTGTTTCCACTTATTTTCAGTAGTCAGCAACTTATGTAACGATGTTACTTCTGCTTTGTCATTTCTCTTTATTTTATAACATGAATATCTTATTACGCGCGTTTTTCTTCAAAATATCGGTCGATCGTTTTAGTCACAATTAATGATTTAGCTAACCGAGTTGAGTTTTTTTAATCGGCCAGTGGTGGCGCGGGAGGAGAAAGTGACAGATATTTCGAGGTTTCATTAATGGTATATAAATGCGTTAAAGATTACTTATTTTGTGGATGTGATTGTTAATGCTTTCAGTTATATTAGTTACTTTCTCGCTCCCGCGCTCCACTCGCGTATACATTTGATCACGTAAGATGATTTTCCACCAGATTTTAAACAACCTTTTCTTTTTCGACGTCTTCTTATCGTTTGTAACTTGGATCTTTTTCCTGCCGTAGCTGCTGTTGGCAGTTCTAGCTTCTTTGAAGATTATTTTTATTTCTTATGCTCTCTCTTGTTGCCCTGCAACCATATGATTGCACCGACAGTATGATTTGATAGTGATATTTGAAGGTTCCTGTTTTACCTAAAACAAAAACAAAAAATATATAAATATCATTAATTAAACTCTGAGAATAATTATTTTTAGAATATAATAATTGTTAAATTTATAAATTAATAATTATGACACGACTTTTTCAATTTCATTAAAGTTTTGGTGTTTGAAATCGAAGGGCTCAAAAGCATATAACAGCTATCTCTTCGAACTCGGAGAGCTCATATTGACACGGAAAAACAAATATTTTTACTGAAGCCATCTATTAGATACCTACTCGTAGATTCTTACTGTAGCAATGTATATTCCTACAAGAGCACTACTGTAGGGTTACTGGAGCGATCTGTTAGTTGGCTAGAATCGCTAACCAACATTTTTCTTACAGAGCCCTTTTACCAGACAAAACGATTTAAATATTTAATATTTTATATTTAATAACAAAAAATTTTATTATTCTATCGATTTAATCTTTTATTAATTATTATTGAAAAATTATACGGATAAATAAAAAAGAATAAGTAATTAAAAATTATAAAATAGATTACATATTAAATTAACAAGTTTTTGATGATACTTATTTATTTTTATGGACCATTTAAAAAAAAATTGTCACAAGAATTTAAGAATTTTCAAAGTTTTATATATTTTTTGATGGTCAATTTTTTAAGAAATTTTTTGGAAGAGTTTTAAATAATTTGTTGGATCTATAAATTTGCTCCACCACATTTTTCATTAAATTATTCGGATTTGATCCTGTCATAGCACTAATTATTTTCAACTTTATTTAAAAACTACCCAAACTATTAATATCTCTATTAAAAAGAACAAAAAATTAATAAGCCAAAGTTTTTTTTAATCATAATCCATAACTCTCGACAGTCGCATATAAATTACAGGTTGCTAGTAAATAATTACATTAATTTTGGAGGTGATAAAATGTGTCAAAAAACAAGACTGCGCGCAGAATCTGAGACTTGAACGAGGCATTTACCCCTCATAGCAATTCCGTTTGGCTCTCCCAGCGCACCGGCTTAGTTATTTTAGCCAACTACTGTATTCCTGCCAGAACGATCTAATAGATGGCTCTAGTAACTCTCTAACTTATCCTCGGTAATTATCCGTAGAATATGAACGCTAAGTTTAATGAAGATCTGTTAAAAATTGAGAGAGTTAGAGTAGAGACAAGGCCGGTTATATCGTATATATCTATATATAGATACATATATAAGCTTTTGAACCATATAGGGGAGGGTGGGGCAAGACGGCCCATTTGGGGCAAGGAGGCCCACCTCAAAAATTGACCAAGAATTTATTTTTCTAATATTTTTTCGTTATATTTTGGAAGTGGACCATCTTGCCCCAAAAAAAAAATTTTTTTTTTAATTTTCGAAAAATTCCG
Source organism: Cotesia typhae (assembly GCF_013202065.1). NCBI lineage: Eukaryota > Metazoa > Arthropoda > Insecta > Hymenoptera > Braconidae > Cotesia > Cotesia typhae. Next base: position 1,857,329 of record NW_027423761.1, read on the forward strand.
GTGAATTGACTTAAAGTTGAACGAGAGTAAATCCACTTGATAGTAGAAAGCTATGCACAAAAAATAAAAACCTGCTTAGGTGGGCCGTCTTGCCCCACCCTCCCCTACATTTTCTGACTCAGATTAACGAGCTGAATAAGAATGTACAAAAATTTTTTGAAAATTCTGAGTGAGGACCAATGCAATAGTTAGATTTCTATGAAATATACTAAAAAGGAGTTAATTTTTTTTTTTTTGGAATGTTCAAAAATGTTAAAAATTAAAATTTTGACTTAATTCTGGTAGTGACAAAAAATTTTGCATTTTTTTCCAATCTTATATTTTTGGTTCAAAAATAATTACCTTATACGAAATACTTAAACATATTTAAAAACTTTTTTTAACGATATAAAAAGTAGTACGTCCGGTTATTTTGACAGCATTGTAAAAATAAATCGGTAATATTTTAAACCAACGTTAGTACGTCATCCAAGAGACAGAAATTCTAGGATAAATAATGTTGATCTTGTTTGAAGATAGTAAAGTACTTCATACACGGTTAGTTATATGGTTAGTTATATGGATAGTTTCACATAATGTTCGGTCGAGTCACATCAGTATAATAAAAAACAGCCTTTGCCTATCAATCCATAGATCGCAAAATTTATTATTTAAATATTTAACTTTTTTGAGATCACAATACTTAATATCCTCGGGGAGCTTTCAGTCACATTTTGTCAGAGAACCTAAGGTGACCTACCTCGCCATGTGTGACGTAATTTATAGACGGTCTTTTATAAAGCATCGTATTCGATAATAAATAGGATAAAGTTCTAGACGGAAGAAATGTAGACGTTAAAAAAAGCAGTCTGCAGACAAGATTGAGCGCGATTTTGTTTTAAGAAAAATTTTGGATTTTTTTAGCAAGCTTAAAAGTTCAAAGAAATACTGAAGGAATGATTAAAGTGAGATGTATATTATAAGCAGTAAAAAAGTAAAAAAATAGAGTTACACAGACGACGCAAACAGTAAAAACTTGTATGGGCGTTTTCGTACAGACAGAATTACCAGAAGAAAAGAGAAGAGCGCGTCTAATATGTAAGAAGAGAAAAAGAATCGCCGATCAATAGGTAGTAGCTAGGTGGTAAGCGTTCTTTCATCCATCTCTGTTACCCACGGTCTTCTCCTTTGTGCTTTCTACCTGCGCAATTTTTTCGTTCTACACCCATCCGCGAGACACCGCCACGTTTATGGTGACGATGAACAAGCTCACAGTGCTAAGTTACTTTTTAGTCAGTAAAGTACCTAAACTTGATTGATTTTTCAGGCTTACGTTGCGCAGTTTACTTTTCATTAGACAGAAGTTGCATCATTAGTAAAAATTATTATTTATCAAGAAAGTTAATTGCACAGAAAAAAAAGTTTCACTTGAACCAAGAAAATATTTTTCTTCCTAATTATTTTCTTGAGCGGAAAAAAAATTTTTTTGACACAAGAAATTTCACTTATTCCAACAAAATTAATTCTCTTGCTTTAAGAAATACGTATCTTGATCCAAGAAAATTTATTTGAGTCAAGAAAATTTTCTTGTTTTGAGAAAATTTCTCTCCTGCTCCAAAAAATTAAATATCTCCATAGAAGTAAATTTTCATTAATATTTTTATTGACTAACATGTCAAATAGGAAGATCAAATAATATTGAATCATTTTTTTTTATTCAATATGATTATTTGCACGTCTAAATAATATAAAATGGGTATCAAATATTCAAGAGAAAAATTTTCTTAGGGTGAGAAAATTTTTTTCTCAGTTGAAATAAGTGGCGCTGCTTCCCTAAAGTATCTAAAAATCTTGATCAAATATAAAAATTTATTGTATCAAGTATTTATGATAATTTGAATTAAGAAAAAATGACTTCCACCAAGAATAGAATTTCAAAAAAAATTTTTACTTCGACCAACACAACTTCAGTCTTCCTTCAGGCACTCGAAAATTTTCTTGAGCCAAGAATTTTTTTCTCCAGTCAAGAAATTTTTCTTTCTGTGTGGGTGTTAATTTTTCAAAGCTTGGGGATGTTAAACAGCTTCAAGAATTTATAGAAATAAGTTTTTACGCTCAAAATTTAGCCTATATATCTTCTAAATATTTTTAATTAGTTAAGTTTTGTCATTATAATTTTAAAGTATGAATTTATATTTCGTCTTTTTCTATGGAAGCAGTGGCACTTATAATTGTATCTAAAAGTTATGTTGAGAGATGTATGCTGAATAATGTCAAATTGCTACAAGATCTTCTTTTATACTGTCATCTTTCAAGTGCTTGCTCTTTCACACTATCGTTTACTTTCTCATGCTCAAGTTATACTTCAAAGAGTTCTGTATTTTTTTTTATTATGGTATTTTAAAAACTACTAGAAATGTAACTGTGATAGTGATGACTGCTGTTGAGAGTCTACTCATCTAGTGCATTGTTGTTTGCTTAAGCTTAAAGCAGAAACTAGTATTAGCTATTAGTTTTTAAGACTCTATTTAACGCTTCTAACTTTACTTATCTTTATGCAAAAATATTACTTTTTTTTCCCAAAAATTACCAAGGAAACTAATAAAAATATGAAATTAATTAAAGCTTAAAAGCTTAGTTAATTTAAAATCATGGTGTAAAATTAATAATTATTGATAAATATTTTTTAAAATTAATTTTTTTCTACAAGAGTTTTAAAAACAATGACTATCAAATACTGATAAAAAATGAAAATTAAAAATATAGAAAATTTATAAGAATCATGAAGAAATAATAAATTAAAAAAAAAAAAAGCTAAATATATAAAACTAGCTGTTACCTGCCCGCTTCGCTGGGGATTTTATAGAATTGTATTCTTAGATCTAAACTTTAAATTTAATTAGAGTATTGTTTTGACTTTTACAAATTCCAAATTTCATCGAATTAGCATATACCTTCTATCCATGTTATTCCAGCTAATATTCATTGTAACTTTCAATGTGCAATCATTATAATGTTTGCGTGGCTTTTTTTCAAAAATTAATAATAATTGACACGAAGAAAAAAATTTGAAATGAGAATTTGGAGTCTATAGGAGCTATAGCTTGGAAATTAAAAATTTTTAATGTTAACACCCACCTTCGCAAACCCCTGTGAGATGTGCTATCGTAAAATTTGCCCATAGAATTTTTCTATATCTCTTACAGAAGATTCCTACCAAATTTGGGGTCGATAGGAGCTATAGTTTAAAAACGGGAATTTTTCATTATTAACGCTACCGCAATCCTCTTTGGGGTAGAATATCGTAAAATTCGTTAATAAATTATTTTTTCATCACTTACGGAAAATTGCTTGAAAATTAAAATTTTTGATTGTTAATACCCACCCCCGCAACCCTCTGTGAGGTAAAATATCGTAAAATTCGTTTATAGATTATTTCTACATCTCTTACAGAAGATTCCTACCAAATTTGGAGTCGATAGGAGCTATAGTTTAAAAACGGGAATTTTTCATTGTTAACGCCCCCGCAACCCCCCGTGTGGGTAGAATTTTGTAAAATCCGTTTTTAGCTGACCTCTACTCGGCGAAAGGAATATTCCTGCCAAATTTCAAGTCTCTAGGTCTTATAGTTCCAGAGATATCGTGATGAGTGACTATATCTATAAAAAGTCTCTTTTATATAATAAATAAAAAAAAGCTAAATAAATAAAAAAAGAAATAATAAATAGGTATAGGTTTTTTTGATTCTTTTATTTTAATAATTGTAATTAAACGACACTGAGTTACATAACCATTTGTAATAGGGGATCTTTAATTTCTTCAAAGAATTAATAAAAAAAATTTTACTCCACTAACGGATTTTTGGCAAGTTACAGTGGTTATAGGTTTCATACTTGACTCACGGGAAAATATTTTAAACTATTTTAATGATTTTTTCCTTTTCTATTGCACTTTATCAATTTTCTAAAAGTACGATACTAATCTTCATTAAATTATCTTGACAATAGCATGCATAACATCTTGATTACGTTAAGTAAAAAGGGTATAATAATAAAAAAAGTAGCCGAAATAAGGCGAAAAAAATTTTTTCAATCGTCAAGCACTTTCTAATGCTTTTCATGATGAGTCGTGCAGAAAAAGATCATTCGGCATCCAAAATAAAATTATTTTTATTATTTTTCTAATTATTAAAAAAAAAATAAACTAATCAAATGTATATATATTGTAAGGCACTGAGGGAGTTTTGGCTTCAGGGTCTAAATTATTGAATAAATAAATAAAAAATAAAAGATAATTTCTTACCAGTACTTAATACGGTTTAAATAATTTTAAGAATTAATGTAATAATTACATTTATTATAGAAATATTTAAATAACTTGGAAATAATATTTATTTTACAATGCACTGTACGAAGTCGATTGGTTGTAACATGAAAACTATTAAAAAAGTGTTTTTTTAATTTTATAAAAAATTAATTGATTAAATAGTTTAGAATAATGGATGGAGGAGAAAAAAATTTGCTTAGCAAAATAATTAATTAATTAAGACAGCAATTGTATTTTTAAAAATAAAAAAATCTCGGTAAAATTGCAGAGAGTCCAGTAAAATTTTTTTAATATTCTAAATATTTCACAGATATTATGTTTGATAGGAACTTTTACAAATTTAAACAAAAAGATCATAACTCGTAGTTTATCTATTTTTCTCTTTGATATTACCGGAGCATTGACGCAAGAATGTGTATATTTGCATCTCGTAATATCTTTGCACGTTTTAGAATGCGAGTTATAGGAAAAGTTGTAAGTGTAAATGCGAGACGTACATATGATAAATGAGTGATAAAATTAAACATGAACGTCTCCCAAAAGGTAGAGAAGCAATACGACATCTTCTCACGGTTAAGCGGTATGCTCATGGAGTATGGAATTGGAACACTACTGAAAGATTCTCCACACCGACACGAGAGAAACTAATTGCTTAAATCCATTGGGCATGAATTTACAGTAGTGATTGTTAATTTCGATTTTTATGCATGAAAATTAATTAATTAAAAGATTTGATCTTTGTTCTTAGAAAGTCAGGAGAAAGATTTTGAGCTTAAAAATTTCGGAATAATTTTTATATAAATTATAATGAATATAGTTATATCAATATTTTTCGAATATTAATTTTCGAGAGTTTTGTGTGATTTTTTCACATTTAAAATGACTCGGGGTCTCAATAAAGTTTCGATTCATATTCAGCGGATCGAAATACATAAAAATCACGCTTAGTTTCCCGGGTAAAAAAAATTGTCCAAAAAATGTCCCAAACTTGGGACATCCAAACGTGACACAATTTGGAACACTTTTGGGACATCTTAGAAATAAACAGAAATTTTAAAATAGTGCATTTAAGTAATTTTTCATCAATTTTACGTATTTTTTTGAAAATTTTCAGAATAATTCTTAAATTTTATGACAATTTTTAACGTTTATTAAATGATTTAAGAAAAAAAAATTTATTTTTGCACAGCTGTAAATTTGTCTAGGAATTGATGGATAAAACATTTATTGACCATTTTTGGGACAATTTTGAAACAATTTTAGGACAATTTTGTGACAATTTTAAAATATTTTTAGGAAATTTTTTTAAAATTCTGAGGATAATTTTAAACGTTTTTCATATGATTTTAAGACAATTGTTTTTTGCACGGTTGTAGATAAATTCTAAAAATATTTTAAGAATGTCTCAAAAATGTCCCAAAATTGTCCTAAAAATTTTCATTCATTAATCTTACGATAAATCTATAACCGTGCAAAAATAAATTGTCTTTCTTAAAATCATTTGAAAAATGTTTAAAATTGTCATAAAATCGAAATATTCCGAAAATTTTTTAAAATATACGTAAAATTACTTAAATGCACTATTTTAAAATTTCTGGTTATTTCTGAGATGTCCCAAAATTGTCCCAAATTGTATCACGTTTGGGTGTCCCAAGCTTGGGACAATTTTTTTTTACACGGGTTGGTTCCAAAACATTTTTTTATCATTAAAACTGCCAATTTTCATTATTCTTACGGTTTTTTGAAGTTTTCTCGAAATTTCAAGGGTGTAGGGGTCAAACTGGCCTCGAATTCGGATTCAGCGGACCAAAATACGTACCCGTAGGTAGGTCCGGTCAAATGCACATTCTACTTAATTTTTTTTGTGTGCCGGTATAATAATTATTACATATATAGATTATCATCTTATAAAATTCATACCACTGAGTTTAACTCTTAAATTTTCAAATGATCAACATTTATGCTCCAATTTAAACTTTTCTTCTATTTTTTTTTTTTTTTTTTTTACAATTATATTCCAATTTAAAGAAAAACGATTATTTCTTAATATTTAAAATTTTTGAAATTTTAAATCTTTATTAGTCATACGTGTACTTTTATTGTAACTCTTTTTTATACTTTTGCCATCTGGCTATTCTGCCTTGGCATCGAAATTAAATCAATAAATAAATATATTGAACTCTCTCGTTAATTAATTTCAATAAACTATCATTTTTGACCACTTAAAGAATATTTCACTCCTTAGTGACCTATGTTATACCGGCGCGTTGATAATTCGGTATCATTTAGGTGGATTGGTCCAAGGCTCTTATCACCGACGGATGAAAATCCAAATGAGTACGACCTTGTGGTGATTGTGGTTCAGTGAAATTAAAAAGGATAGGGACACAAGATGTATTATATCATTCTCATTTAGAATTTGACTCCCTTGATGGATGACGAAAGCTCTAATAGAGTTTATCTGTTATCTAGTCATTGTGTTGAGGTTTGAAAGTTTCGAAACTACACAGAAAGAAAAATTTCTTGACTGGAGAACAAAATTCTTGGCTCGAGAAAATTTTCGGGTGCCTGAAGGATGACCGAAGTTGTGTTAGCCGAAGTAAAAATTTACTAGTTTTTCATATATGTCCCATAGGCATTAAAAAATTTTTTTTTTAGTCAAAAAAAAATTTTTTTTCGTTTTTCGACTAGATTTTTACTTTTCTACATTCCCAAGTTGATTGGAGAGAAATTTATATAAATAACAAAAAAAAAAAAAAATACAATCTTACTGTCAATATTAAAGAAGTGAGGTTGACATTACCAAGTTCATATTTTTAACGAAAGTAAAAATAATTAATTAATATTGAGCTGTTTAATTGTAATGAAAATTAATTTAGCAGAAATGTGATAATTATAATAATTTTTTTTTGATATTGACATGTAAAAATTTTATAAAATAAAAAATGCAATTTTTTATGAATAATTTTTTGGAACAAATTTGATTGTAAAAGAAAATTACAAAATTATAGTGACAGCTAAATTTAATGTAATTTAATTTTATGTGTTAATTGTTTCAATGTGTAAACTTATTTCATGTTACTGTTGTTTTTCTTGTTCTTATCAAATATAAAGTGTTCTTATTGATAACTAATATTTTTTAATTTTTCAGTTATTATTTTTGGTCTGAGAGGGCTTTGCCCCTAGACCCCAATTTTATGTCCACGTTTGTTCCGCATTACTATATACTACACTGATAAAAAAACAATCTTGATTCAAGAAACTTTTTTTCTTCAAAATTTGAACTCTTGAAACTAGATATAGATATATTTCTTTCAAGAATTTTTGTCTCTTGGTTCAAGATAGGCGATAACATTGATTCAAGATGTTACCGACTTGTGTTAAGAATGGCTTTTTTTTTGAGTCATTAATTTACTTATTTCCAAGAAATAATTTTTTTTCAGTGTAACAATTAAAGACTACTTAGTTTTTGAAATATACTTTGATGAATTATTTTAAGTTTTTTAAACGACAATGTTATTTTAGTTGAAAAACTAAATGTATCGATTGAAGATAATATAGCTCTTAAGCCAAGAAAATCTAAATCAAGACAAGAAATTCTTAAAGCAAAATAATCATTTGTCTTCCAAAATAAATTCTTAGATCAAGAAAATATCTCTTGAGTCAACATAAATTTTTATCAGTGTATTTTCGTTATTCAACCAGATTTTTACTTTTCTACCTTCACAAGTTGATTGGAGAGAAGAAAAAGATTTTTTTATACGCCCTTTTAGCATGAGTAACGCAATATGCTTATAACGTAATACTTCTCACCATGTCTGTACTGAAACTTTATATTCATGCCAAATATGGTATGATATGACAATTTTCACATCAAGCTATATATTGGCATATCAGAAAAATTTTTTACAGGTAATAACAGTTATTACAATAGCTGTATCTAGTAAATTTTATATCTGAAACTGCAACTCTTACAAAACTTGTATTTAACGATATTAATGAATTAGTATTCATACAACGATCAATTTTTATGTCATGCATGTATTTTTATCCCTTATGAATTTGATTTGTTAAAAAAAATTTTGCAGCGAATAGAATAACTAAGCTCGAAATACTATAAAGTAACATATTTTAAATATTATCATAAAATGTCTCGAATAAAAAAAACGCGTCGAAGAATCTTTCAAATTAAAAATGCAATTATAAAAATGCGTCGAGCGCCTTTGTCGTAAAACAAGTATAGAAGTAACTGGCAGGCGTACCCAACCCTCCGCTATACTCGCACTCTTTTTTTTCGTCCTCTTTCTTTAACCCCTACTGACGAGACTTTAAAAAGCGACGAAAACTACTGGCGTGGATCATACTTATCCCTTTTGAGCACCCTTTACATAAGTCTAGCTGACTGCAACATCAAAAAAAAAAAAAAAGTTATCGATCTTATACTCTTTTTCCTTGAGTCTCAATTATCAAACATTTCGAAATATAGGACCCTTATGAAGGTGATGAATAGTGATCCTTGGATAAAGGTATAAAAAATGTATCGTATGGAAAACGAAAAACTGAGGTGTCTACTAAATAACGACGAACCGGTGACGTTAGTGGTCTAAGGCGCATGGCCTGTAGACCACTTGGACTGACTCACTGGCCAGGCGTGGGTTCGAATCCCCAGCTGGTCTTAAAAAACAAGCTTGGTTGAGATTCGACCCTTGCCGCGTAGGTTAAGATTTTTACAACCCAAAAAGACCCCAACGTAACACCCCCAACAGTTAAAGTCGGCGATATGACCACAGCAGTTAAAACCGATTCTAAATAATAATTGAATTAAAAAAAAAATTAATAATGACGATAACTTGAAATTAAAAGAATAAATTTTTTTATATATAAACTAAAGTTTTTGTTACAATTTTTTATTTTATTATAATGATCAATTAATTTTTAAGTTCGAACAATAAGTTTAATATAATAATAATTAATTTAGAGCAATAACTAAAATTAATAAAATCATAAGTAATAAATTTTGCATTATTCATCGTCAAATAAAAGATTCCTGCCAAATTTCAAGTCTGTAGTAGAAGTTACAGTGTGGAAATGGAAATTTAATATTCTAACACCCACCCCCGCAATCCTTATAGGGGGTGGATTGTTGTAAAATCCGCTCTTAGATCATTTCCGCATCACATATAGAAGACTCTACCTAAATTTGCCGTCTGTAGGATCTACAATTTGAAAGTTAAAAATTTTCATTGTTAATATCCACCCCCGCAACCCTCTGTGGAGCGAGCTATCGTAAAATTCGTTCATAGATTAGTTATATATCTCTTACGAAAGATTTCTACCAAATTTGGGAGCTACAGGAGCTATAGTTTACAAACGGGAATTATTCATTGTTAACGCCCCCGCAATCCCCTTTGAGGGAGGATTTTTAAAAAATTTTTTTACATACAAACCTTCTCCTAAAAATTCTAAAAACAACAAAAGAAATTTAGTTCAATCGGTCCAGCCGTTCTCAAAAGATGCGTGGATATACATGCGGCATTTTATTTTTATTTATATAGATAAAAAAAAATTACATGGATAAAAGGTATATGCTAATTCGATGAAATTTGGAATTTGTGAATGTCAAAACAATACTCTAATTAAATTTAAAGTTTAGATTTAAAAATACAATTTTTTAGATCTAACATGATCTAGTAATAAAATTTTTTTTAAGAGATGGAAGAAAAAAAAGTATTGTTAATTAGCTCATAATTAGTAAAATACACTCGAATGATAATTAAGTGCATCACAAAGCTTCAGTTTTTAATTTTTACATGTGCAGTGAATGCAAGTATCATTGACTTCAGATCACGACGACAATACTCTAGAAT